>NC_140813.1:6820000-7322500 GCF_050613455.1 Vespa mandarinia | reverse complement strand
GTTGTCATGCGAGAAACGCCGCGTCGTAAATCTCAAGTGTGCCGCGACCCCCGTGATTCCGGATCGATATCACGAAATACTCTGTGGTGTTATCCTTCTTTCCTTTTTTATCCTTTTTTCCTTTCTATGACTTTCGTACGAGAGTAATAGATAAGATTTTAACCTATTCACGGAATATTTACCGATTTGAATAAGCCAAATACAGAATTCATGAAGACAAATAAGTAAACAAAAAATGAATTATTCATTGTTTTGGATTGGAAAAAATCATATTTAAAGTTTGATAAAGTAGAACTGTCAATTATTTGACATAAATTGGTATCAAATCATTTTCGATAACTTGAAATGGCGTTCTACAGAAACTAAAAATAAAATTATTTCAACACTTTGAAGTTCGAAGTCAACTAGCGTAACGTTATATTTACAAAAGAAAGTTCTAAACTTGGAAATTTTGATTTTAATAAAACATTGGAAGCAAGTAAAAAATATCGAATTATATAAGAAACAATACACAAAACAAGAGTAATATGCATATGTTAGTTTTATAAATTTACATTCTTAGTATAGAAACAACTGAAATGTTCCATGTCAAATATGTCCAAACTCAATTACGAACTTTGAAATTTTTTTAGAACGTCATGTTTATTCTGTACACAGCTTACCTTTTATTATTCCTGGGTTTATTCAGTATATTTTCATTAGGTATATCTTATAACACAATTGTATTTAAAATAACTATATACAATTTGTTTGTATATAAAATATTAAACCACAAACAAATTAAATCGAAGTTAACTGACAACAAAAATTGAGAAAATAATTATAGTAATAATGAATAATTATTGTTCTTCAAATTTATGAAATTTGTCAAATAAAGAAAGATTCAAAAGAAAAGAAATTGGGCCGATTATAGACATGCTGATTTATATAATAGCTACAATGAGCTATTATTTTTTTCCATTTAAGATACGAAGAAACCATCGGACTATGCTGTAATAGGTCTTCGCCCAAGCTACGATACATAAGACTCCAGCTGGCCGATCGTTTGTTTAACGTGGTCTCGTAAAAATAACGATCGTGCACGTAGCCATGAGGTCATTAAAGAGCTTGTGAGCGCAGTATGAGATCTCGGCCGAGCGAAACGTCGCGTTTCGTTTTAACGTGACTGCTGGAGGCGCTCACGAAGGTTGTCTGAATCAGGACTGTCCGGCTGGACCACTGCCGAGTCGAGTTTCTCTTTTACCTCTTTCTTCGTATCTTTCGTGTCTTCTTTCTTTCTTTCTTTCTTTCTTTCTCTCTCTCTCTCTCTCACTCTCTCTCTCTCTCTCTCACTCTCTCTCTCTCTCTCACTCTCTGTCTCTCCTATTTCCCTCTCTTTCTTTTTCTCTTTCCCTTGTTCGCTTGCTCTCCTGCGTATGTCGGAATTTAAAATCTCGACTACCATTTGGACTACAGCTAGACGAGATAAGGCAACTTTATTGCATCTGGCAATGGCTTCTCGCCGGTAGGCAGATGGCGAAGACCAAGAGGCACCTCGTGGACGCCGCAATTACCGTAAAATTTGCCATTTCTTCATTGGATCGGCTATTTTAACGATATAGATCGAGAAAGCTGATATAAATTTTAATCGTTATATATATATATATATATATATATATATATATACACATATACTTTTCTTAATTGTTGAAAGATAAGTCAAAGGAGCAAGAAGTGGAAAAGTCTCGGTATTGTCTAAAATTTTGTATAGATTCTAACTCGTATTCTTTCGTAATTGTTTATATTCTATAAAGATAGAAGAGTTCAAACGTGACGGTTTGTCGATCGATCGTCTCTTCCTTATCGATGATTCGTAGGAAGTAGATGGTAAGAAAACGGCGCTGGCATGAGGAGGAGTTATTCCGCTGTAATGCATTCTACTTCCGCAATCTTGGTTAGATGAATCGCGTGCTGAAAAGGTGGTACGCTGGCGCCTACCTACAAACTGTACTAAAAGACCCACGCAGACAGTGAGACTATAACGTCACCTACCTTTCTATCTACAGGTCGATACAAACTTGTTTGTGGCAGATGAATGCAGTAGAGAGGCATGTTCGTGAATTAATTTACTTTTCTTTATTGGATCACTTTCTAGATGTTTTTTGACTGAGTTTAAAGTGAAGTTCTCTAAAAAAATAATTTGAATTTAGTAACGTTACCAGTTACTTTCGGTTCTCTCTATCCCTTTAGTATCATTTTTCTAATAAAAAAGGAACATGGAAAGAACATCTCAAATATAAACTAGGGCCGTGGAACTTCCGAAAGGAGAACTGTGGAAAAAGGAGAGCGTGCGAGCGAGCGAGTGAGAGAGAGAGAGAGAGAGGGAGAGAGAGAGAGAGAGGGGTGAGTGTATTTTGTCCGTAATGCATTCCGCTTCCGCAATCTCGAATGGCGTGAGCGTAAGGTGGTACCTATAAACAAGCCGGAGTAGGCCTTTGGTCGTCGGATAGGTACCACGAAGGGAGCGAGTCCGTGTTATAATATATTATGGGCTGTATTGTGGGTGGAAAGAGAAGAGGAAGGAAGAGTAGGTGGTGGCTGGTGGTTAGGGTGCCTTTCGTCGGTCAGTGGAGGTTGGGACTTAAGGGTGGAAGTGTGCCACAAGCCGTTACAGATAACATCTCATTGTCACAGTACAGGGCGCGAATAAATCACGTGCCACTGACGACGGCGTATTCTTGCAGGTGGAGAAGGGGTGGGGATAGGTACAAGAACTGTACAGTAGGGGTAAAAGTATAGGAGGCAGCGACTGGCTAACGTCGACTAACGTTTACTGCTTCGGTCTTTGTAAATGAGGGAATAACAATTGCAGGATGGTCGATGCTAAAAGAGCAAAGGTGTTGGATGGATACGAGGTTTGGCCCGGCTGTGGTTGTTGGCCAAATTCATCGTAATTACGGTGTTACCCATGACTTCCGCAAAGCTGTTTCCTTGTATTATAATTTACCGCATTGCCCTGAAGCTACTAATGCGTTTACTCTTCTCTCGTTTGTATCTCTATCTTTTCTTTTTTTCTCATACACAAATATACGCCTGTAAATATGTATATGTATATATATATATATATATATATATATATATATATATATACGTATACATATATACTTTAAACCTAGTTTCTATCGTTACTTTGAACTATACCGCTTGCGAGCCATTTACAGGCTTCTACAACGACAGTCCATGCTATTTCGAAGCCCTCACTGGCATGACTCTTACGAGTACGATAACAAGCGTCAAAGACTAGGGTGTTTATCTAGTGAATTAATGATGTAACAAAGCAATGAGACCGATCGGTTGGCATGCACCTTCCTATATGTTCTTCCAATAGACTTTGATCGACTTCAATGGATATGTAGAAAGCCAATAGAAAGAAAAGTAAAATTCTCTTGATTGTTTAGTTTTATCTTTTTTCAAAAATTATAAGAATAACTGACGATAATTCGCATTTCACCAATTCAATTATATTTTTTTTTTTATAGGATTTGTCCAGATCGGCAGATGCAACGTGAATTATTTGAAATACGGCAGACACGTTCGGAAAATGTCGATGCGCATCGTACACGGTTTTTAATTTTTTCCGCCAAGCGAAACAGGATTTAGATACGCAGCACCAAAATCTTTTGCAGCATTCAAAATCTTTTATTTTTGACACTACCAACATTTTCCATCAACGATATAACCACTTATCAAAATCGAGCATTTTTGAGGATTTTTGATTACTCCAAAAGGTATAATTTTACTATTGATTAGAAGATAAAATTAATGTTCTGTTAATTATTATTAGATATATCAGTTGAAATGTTTTTTTCAACAATTTTTTGTGGGGCAAGATGTATCTTATTGCTCATAGCAATATTTACGTATAATTTGAAAAATTTATTATCAGGACATATTAGAAATTCATGTTTTGTAAACGAATTTCTAATATTATGTATAACAATGAGGCTCGTATTATTCATTTCTTTACGTTATTTTCTTTTTTCCTTTTCTTGTTTTCTTCTTTCTTTTCTTTTATTTTTTTTTTTTTTAGACAATTTTCTCCGTGACACAACGTTAAACGATAGGATGATAAAAATTTTAATACGGTTTTCTTATGCCAGTGACAAGAGTGGTGTTTAGATAATTCCTTTGGTAACTCCTGGAAATAACTTGTTAAAATTAAAAGAGTACCGGTCGATAGATCTAATAGATTTGCAAAGTCTATTCTTTTGAGTTCGTGAAAGCAGTAATTAGAGCAACGATTAAATTGTTTCTAAATGAAAGGCTCCCGTATTGACGTACATATTTCGCGTTTTAGAAAAGTTGTGAAGGATAAAACAGTTGCCATTTTCGATAGTTCATTCTTTTGGAAAGGATCCCTTTGAAAATTTTCTTCTGTGAAAGAATATAAGTATCCTCGATAATTGAAGTCATAGCAAGGAACGATAATTATCTTCTTGTAGAAATAATTTTCGGAAATTTACTTTGAAACACACACATACATATACACACATACACATACAAATATATATCTATATAAACGCATATATTTTGTAGAGAAATATCATAATCTTTTTCTAAGCTTTGCGCGTATCACGATTTTCGTAGCAAACGAAAAGCCTCGAGGCTTTAATTAAGCACTCCTTTATAATTACATTCTATCGTCATTGAAAACCATTACTTTCCTCAATGCGAGGGAATGTTAAACGAAAATGAAACACGGATAAAAAGTTTTAAGGATAAAATCATTTTATGATGGTAAAAGAAAAAAAGAATCTAAGTACGTGTCATTAACGTTATATTTGTTTTATTTCTGTATATTTTTATATCTTTTTCTCTTGCACGTGTGTTACTTATTATATGATACCGAAAGATGAATATGAAAAGTTGTAGAAAATTTAAAAAAGCATACACATGATGTTTATAGAGTAGCTACTTATGAGTTTTTTCCCGTTATTATATTTGTACTTCCTACCTTTTAACTTTATAACACATAATAAAGAAAAATTTAATTTGAATTTATATTAATCCATTTTTTACTGAAATTACCGATATATTCAATAGTGATATTCATTTAGTTTCGAATGATTGTTCGAATGAAAACAAGTAAAATGTTTTATTTTGTCATAGAGAAAATAAGAAGCTGGTTAAATATTGCTTGAAATTATTTCGAGTATCAGTTTTATTACGAAGAAATCATGATTCGTAATTTTAATAGCGTTTTCCACAAGCAAAATTGCTAATAGTACTTTTGTGTGTGTAAGTTTTTAATGTACATAGATACTTACATAAATACATATGTATCGAGAAACAATTCGCATATTCAAGATAATATTCTGTGCACATAGAACATATATGTATCTGTGTGATCTCGGTAAACACGCGTTACCCTTTTTGCGGTTTACCGCTCGTAACTGCCGTTACTTGCGGTTGTATGCAAATTATTTTAACGTTTAACGACGACATAAGAAAGTTTCGATAATATTATATATATATATATATATATATATATATATATATATATATATATATATATGAAACGAGATGAGGTCTAATGAAGAGATTTTTTGCACACAATACGTAATTATATAATATCGAGGAAAGAAAAAATATAATATTTATTCTTTTATATTTGAAAATATATTAATCCTTGCGAGACTTTTATTTTTTACGAAATAATGAGAATAGAATCGCCTATCATTTACATAAATTCACGCAGTCGTGGTTCCCCATCGGTGACACTTTGTGACATCGCTGACTATTTTCGAGCCTTATACGGTTTCTACAAAACGGAGCATTTCACCGACTGTCACTTTGATATCTGTGACCTCGTTCCTATCGTTCCCTTACCGAGGTACGCTTTAGTTGATAACAAAGTTCTCATATTTATGTATTCCATTGTAATAATGCAAAAGAACTGTGTGTTTTTAATTTGTTTCATATAAAACGATGTGATAGAAAAATGAATGTGTTGAAATGATCAAAAAAGAAAAAAAAAATGAAAGTATCTTCAGTTTTTAATTACATTCTTCTGTAATAAATATACCCGTATTTTTCATTATAACATTGCGCATCTCTCTCGTATATTTATAAAAGAATAATTATTTATTACAAATGGAAAAAGTCCCTTCGATTTCTGTTCTTTCTTCTTGTTCCGTTGTGATTGTAATCATCAAGACACTGACAATAATAGATAATAATAAAAATAATGATAATATGAAATATATGATACAATAAGTTTTAGTATGTTGGATGAAAAGTACAATAATTTTTCGTAAGATTTTCATCAATAGGGAAATGCCTGCGGTTAGAAATCGACTTTCTATAGAAGGTTTAGACCGTTTACTGTGCTCGACAAATTCGATAACAATGATGCGTGGATAACAAAGGATATGCTTTGAAAACACGTAAGATGTAAAAAGCTTTCTTACGGAATACAATATAACAAAAAATATTCCTTTTCCTCGTGTAAACAAACCTTGCATCTGGATTGCGTTTTTCCTGATAAGAATTTGTTATGCAAATTGTTGAATCGTTTTAAACATTCCTATTAAAATTTTTCAATTTTTGTGATAATTTTATATAGGAAAAATAGAAAAATGAATTTGAATTAACATATGAATGATTATATTTGAGAAAATTTTAAAATTTAGAAAAGATTTGTTAATTTATTGTCAATTATTTTAAAAAAATTACTTCTTTGAAATCAAACAAACATAACTAGCTTTAAAATATGCAGAATATAACATACAAGTTTTTACAAAAAAGAAGACACGTGTAATAGTATAAATCATTAAAAATATTATATTTTTTTTTACCAAAGATTTATTAATTTTCAATATAATACTGTATACGATATAATAAGCCGAACATTTCCAGAATATTTTTTAATAAAAACAACAATGACAACAATAGCATTCGCAAACATCGAAATTCGTGAGAAAAGAAAGCCTGATATTTTTCGTCGTTCTCCGTATCCACAAAATGTAAAACGTCGAAGGAGAAGAGATGCGTAATGCTCTTTTAAAGCGGCGTCACACCTAAGCAGATTTCGCGTGATATATCGTTTTAATTTTCATACGCTGACGACTGCCGCGAGCAAACGTCTATTGCCGCAAGATTGATTTACAGTCACGACCTGTGCGAACCTTACATAAGTTAGTACATGTACGTATATAACATATATACATATATATATATATATATATATATATATATATAATACGTCTGGACTATGTATGATGCTACCTATAGATATTACTTTACCTGGCAAAGCAAGTGCATTTACGATCTATGTATCACGACTTTGTGCGATAACGAATAATAAAAGTTTTCTTCTTTCTTTTTCTCCGTTTGATAATTATTCTCATTATCGTTATATGTAAATAATTTGTCGTTATACGCTTAATCAATATAGATAAAAGGAAAAATAAAAAAAAAAAAAAAAAGAAAAAGATACTCAAAGAGAACTAATAAATAGCAAAGGAAAACAAATATGGTATTTCATTATATACTTTTATAAAATTTGGTCCGAATGAAATATCATTATGTTACCGAAGCAGCGTTATTTTTCAAAAGTAAAATTACGTTACTTGTTGAAACGATGACGGTAGCAGAGTATTAATTATAAAACGCGAAATACGTAATAATACTATTTTAGTGAATTTTGAGTTTTCCTAGTGTATTACGGTGGATACTCGGCGGTATGTACCGAAAAATTTTGAGAAAACATTCATGGATACCGAACCAGAAAATCTAAAGATTTAATCTTGCATCGACTATTTTATTAATAGTTTTCAATATAGTAGCAGCAGTTAAAACCAGCGTCGTTACGTTGCGGTCATGTCCGTCGGGATTCGTCTTCGATTTCATGTTCGATGATAGTATCCTGTCTCCAAATCGTTTTCAATCATTCTGTGGTTTACCCTTTCGGGAATCTATAAAAAATGAAATCTCCGAGTGACCTTTATATGAATCGATAGATTGAATCGGACTATTCTTAAGTCTTGGCTTTTGGGAGTGATTTGAGAATTCTTTTTTTTTTATTAGAAAATTGTCAACGAAAATTGTCAATGAATCATTAGACTATTTTACGTTAAGAACATTTCACAAGTTATAGATTATGATTATACAATATCGACGTATGGTTCGATTGTAAATTAATTCCAACAATAACAGAAAGTTTTTTCTATCAGTATATTAAGTCGTCTTCACACTTTAGATAGTTTAGTTTTTATTCTTATTTTTCCTGTTTTTTAATTTGTTTTCTTATAGATGGATATTATTATCATAGAATAAATATCTTGCATCAAAATATTTTATCGGATCAAATCGATAACAACATCTTTGTGCTTACTATGCATAACGCATGAAATATCATTGCATTCGTCGATTTCACATAACAGATTAATGTCCAATGTGGAGCGATAAATCTTAGATTTTCATTCAAAAAGACAAAACGGAAAGAAGCGAATAAGAATTATACTGCCAGAAAGTATAACAGAACAATGGAATTTTGTGTACCATTTGATCATCAAGATTATATTTTCACGTGTAAATAATCCATTCGTATAGATTTAAATGTCTTCTATTTCATAATATTTCTATCTAATTTCAAATGTTATAAATTATTAACCATAACCTTAGAAATTATTGGAATATCAATACAGATATGTACAAATATGCATAAATATATAGTTTTCATATTTTCATTAAAATGAAATCTTTTTCAATCTCATTTGTGAGATTAAAGATAATGCGAAATTAAAGATAATCCAGTTACTTCAAACGAATATTAGAAAAATTCCGTATTCCATTGTATATATGATACGATCGAAATTATGAAAAATCAAAAATTCAACGTAAACAAACAATTGGAACTCCGAATCTCACGTAACATTAAGTTTTAGCGGAGAAAGTGTATCGTTGCTTTGTTTGACATCGAATAATATGCTTATATATATTTTTTGCATACTCAAATTCATCATCTTTTACTTTCTTTCACTGTTTCTCTCTCTCTCTCTCTCTCTCTCTCTCGTTTTCGTTCACTCTCTTGACTCAATACGGATTTTTACTACTTCATTTCTCGAAGCTTGCACGCGACACACGAAAAAGCAACAAGAAAGAAATTCATCGTTTACCCTCTTACTTCTCTACAGTTCGTCGAATCGCACGTCTTCTATATACGAATATAATCTTACATAAAAAATGCGCTAGCCATACGTTACTTGAATGACCATTTGTTCGACAGACTGTGTAAGTTGTTTTCTTTCTTTCTTTCTTGTTTCTTTTTATTCTTTTTTTTTTCTAATAACTATGAAATTTCTTTTCCATCGTTGTAACGAACAATTCGTAGGATTGCCTTCCAAGTCTTGCGAAACTTAGTTATTTGTTCCTATAAACGTTTTATGTAACTCGGTGAACGTGAAATTTCGCGACAAGATTTCTCTCCCGTGTAAATTCCGCCGTCATATTCGTCTTAAAGTTCTCTAGCATTCAGCGGTCACGTTTGTTAAGTCTCCGAAGAAGTTTCTTCTTCGGTCAAAGCCCCAAGAAGAGTGAATCGCGTGTCTATCGTAACGAGGTGCTCACGAAAGCTGCCTTCGAGTTTACCATGGATTGGCTCCGATCTCTTTTCACAGATCCAACCGTCTGTTTGCTACATAGGTTATCAAAGAGATCTGGTAAAAGAGAACTTCTTGAGAGCGTGTAAAGGACCCAACGAGACGCTGAACTTGACGTCGAGTGGGAAATAAAGAGGTACTTGAATACTAACTTGTTTCCGATTTGTGTCTCAAGACTGGCTGAAAGTGCAGAATTTTATTAACTTAGGTATTCTCAACGAGTAAGAAGTGAGATACATTTTGTTTACTAATTATTACATATTATATATATACTTTTTTAAGTTCAAATAACGACAATGTTTGAAAATTTATTTTTATTCGCAATGTTAAGATATCATACATTTTTACTATCGTTTTTTTACGTATTTTTCACACGTAACTTTCTTTCTCTCATTTTCTCTCTTTATAATATTTAATGCATAACAAGGCAAGATGTATGTAAAAGAAAAATATATGTTGCTGGATCGTTAAATCATGTTAGCTCGAGCTTCGTTGAATCACAGAATGTCGGCAAATGAGCAAACCTGTGTACTACCTTGAATGCCAATGCAACGCCCGTTGAATATGGCAAAAATTTCAGTTACCGTAGCTACCTACACATTTTCACGATATACCACTATATTTTCTGCAATATTTACAGTGACATGAACATTAAAACATTTTTAGCTGGGTCCGTTTTTATCGCGCGGTCGTTATCTCATAAAATTAAATCTTATCATAGATGCGTGATCTTCTATACTATCGTTCTACTCGTCCTTGCAGCAATAAATCTGACTTAAAAAATTACTCAATTCTAATTATGTCTCATCTGATTGTCTTTAACGCCTTCGAATTTGTTTCGATTTTTTTTTCTGCGTTTGAATATGATTAATAATAATAGAAATAACTTTCTGGAAAGTTGACAAAGAATTTTTTTCATATAATCAAATTTATTTTTATCACTTGAGCATTTTATTTTGACACTATATATTCTAGACCCACTTTTAAGGTTTCTATTTCATATGCTAACGTTTTGATAATTTTATACGAAAAAGATTTCGATAAGTATTATTTATATCTACATTAATTAATTATTTATATCTTAATTTTGCATCTACTATGGATAAAATTATTCTTTCCAAAGATCTTTATTTTTAATCTGTGTGACTTTTCGTGGCTGAGACAATCGCATTTATAGATCACTGAATCGATCCTATTTATTATGTACAATGCTGACCAATCGGAAGTCACGACGATTCTGAGAATTATTATAGGTCAACAGTGGCTATAGATACATGTGGCTTCATGCGGAATACGTCACTACTAAGCAAAACAGTTTTTTGCAACTGTCTCGATTAAGTCAGCGATTCCAAGAATTTATGTAGGTTAGCAATGCAAATATGAGAATAAGACCTGCCAAATATAGAACGTTAATAAAACAGAAGAGGAAATTAATTTTTTGTCGAGGTTACTGAATCAGTTGTCTTCCAAGTAATTATATAAACCAATTTATCGATGTGTTTTCATATTTTCATCGAAATTATTCTTTCATATTCTTATCGAAATAACTCGTCGAAATTCTTTTCCGACAGTCTTTAAAACGATAATAAAAGAAGAAAGTCTTTTAACGATATTAAATAATACAATTTTTAAATTTGTTTAGAGATAGAAAGAGAGAGAGAGAAAGAGAGAGAGAGAGAGAGAGAGAGAGAGAGAGAGTGAGAGAATGAATGAATCTAACCCAGATGATAATTAAAATTAATTGTCTAAAATTAAATATTCGGTCAAAATCAACTGATCATGCGAGCAGACTCATTATTAGAATTTAAAGCTTACATGTTTAATTTCCTAATAAATTCTTAACTAAAATTGATAAAATAATCTTCATGGTTAATGGAGTTGTTAATTATAGTAGAGATACACACAGAGTAAGTCAATTTATCATCGATTATTCTGAATAATAGCGTATGTGGCAAGAAGAACGTTATACTTGTAGAAACTGTTACTACCAATGAACTCATTAAAGTCATTTAACAAAAAAAGTAGACAAAACGAAGCAGAATAAAGAAAATGACATGAAATAAGAAAAAAAAGGTCAAACGCAGAAAGTTAAATCGATCGTAAGGATTGAAACGATTCGTCGTCCAGGACAACCAGGATTCAATCAAGGATCACTAACCGGTGTGGGTGGGAAAGGAAATAAAAGTTATCTATGCGCGAGTAGGAAGTTGAAAAGGGTTTGGCGAGCGTGTGAACGACAACGGGGTCACGCAAGCAGCAAAGGAGCGGGAGGAGCTCGCGCTTCGTGGTACAAATGACTCCTTCTCTCCCTTCTTCACGTCTCTCGCGTACACGGTCAAAGTGTTCTGGAGAGAGAGAGAGAGAGAGAGAGAGAGAGAGAAAGTGGGAGAGGGTTGTTCGTCGTAAAGCCTCGTTTCAACCCTTCTCCTCTTTCACTCTTCCCAACAGTAACTCCCTTCGACTCCTATAATCTCTCAGGCACGATCTCACGTCGACAATCTTCTACGATCGTAATTTGATATTATCCGAGATAAATCAATGCTGGCTACCTCATATATATGTACATATATTCATATACAGATTAACTGAATCTATTAATATAATATTTCCATTTCAAATAACTGTCTCTTGATTTTTGAAAAAAATTGTTTAATTTGTACATTAAAAAGTATGTTGAAATTATCGAATCTTTTAGTGTTTGATAATAAAAGATCTATTATGTTCTTTATCGTGCAAAAATGATTTAAAATTTATAAGAATATTTCAGCTAATAATAATTATAATTATTGACTCAATTTGTACACATATATATACTTTTGCTTTCTTCATTTACTGATCTTTTTTTTCTTGGTATTGTTGAATTGTACTAACGTAACGTTACAAAATACGCGAATATGTGTGATCACTACTACTCGTACGCAAAGAAGTAAAAGGATACAAACGCGTAAAGATGCGTCGTTCTATACGCGGCTCAACTCGATCGATAATGCATTGAAATTTATGGAGCCGTGAAACGTTTGGAGAGCCAGTACGATGGTCTCTCTCTCTCTCTCTCTCTGATTCTCTCTTTCATTCTATTCCTCTCTACACATGAGTTTTTCCGCACGTCGATATCGCTCTCAAATAACGTCCGAATTCTCGTTGGATAGATCGCTTTTGAAAAACTTTGTTGTCGGTTCTTTTGATTGACTTGACTTTTTTTCTTTTTTTTTTCTTTCTCTTTCTTCTCTCTTTCTTTCTCCCCTTTTTCTGTCTTTCATTCTCTATGTCCACTTTTCATTTTCTTTTCTTCCAATTCTTCTTCTTTCAGATTCTTAATCTCTATCTTTCTTTGTCATCCCCTTTCGTTACGCTTGGTAGTTTCGTATGAGTTTCGTACAAATTGACAAAAGGGATGAAATAAAAGTCACGCATATATTATCTTATTTATTCTCTCGTTAGATGCACTGATTGTGAGTGATATGTATTATACATTTCATTCGAGTGTGCCGAAGTCGATCTTGTTTCTTTTTTTCCATTCCTTATTATTCACGGTTTATAAATTTGAATAGAATTTGAAAATAGATTCTTCTTGATTCTTATTTTTATTATAATTCTAAGTTTAATTAAAATTCAGGATTCAATTTTATACATTTTCAACTTTTTTTGACCAACCTTGTAAAATATTAGATTTGTATATAAATATTTTGCGATGTAAAATGTGTATATTTATCTTGATTATAGTAATTATGTAGAATTTCATCTCAGGCAAAAAATTCGTAAGAAAGTTAATCTGTATAAATGCTTGCAAGCTTTAATGCATCCAGTATGAGCGGTTCTATTAAAATGGTTCTTTATTTAGCCGTCGATCAAAAATGTCGACTTTTTCTCGAACGTGTTCGACACGTTGGTCGTAATTAAAAGTGAACGATCGTTACATCGAATATAGAGTGTATGTACATGTATGAATGCATGCATAAATGAATATATATATATATAAGTATATACGACACGTGTTCGTAAAAGATTTTGTTATGAATTTCAACATGATAGTCGATCGAAAATACGCTCAAACCAACGCCATTGCTTAGTTCACAATAGCTTCATATTATCCGAACATCCTCTTCTCTTAGCTCGAATTAATACACGATGTATTGATTATGATATAAATGAATAATCAGTACATTAATTAGAAACTTTTGAATCCTCAATTTTATCTTACATCCTTTTTTTTTTAATTTGACTTATTGGAGAGAATACACAGGCAAAATGGAAAGTGAAAAAAAGAGTAAAAATAATTGTAGAAAAGAGATTCATGCTACTATTAATAGCATGGTAGAAAGTTAATAGCATTATCAATATTAACTACTTCGTTATTTATAAATCGATTCTATCGTAAAACATCTTCCCGAATATTTTCCGTTTTTAAATAATGACTTGTATTTAATTTTTATTTGTTTTCATATTGTAAAAATTTAAATACTTCATTTACAATTTTCTACATAGAAATGTAGTTTATGAAACTTCAAATTCATAAGTACTCTTTCCATTCAATTTGTTCTCTTTTTTTTCTCTATCTCCTTTTCCTATCCGATACGTTGAGTTCGAGGTAAGTTTAAGCGACGAGCGATCGATCACGTCACCGAGAAACTAAGATCGCAACTCATCCTATAATTATCGGCCTGCAATGTCGATGATATCAAGGTATAAATTGACGAAGAAAAGATAACAGGAAAAAAAGAAGATACGGCGTATAGTAAGATAAAGAAGGAGGACGAGGAGAAAAGAGAAAAGGAGAGAAAGAAGGGAAGAAGAGAGAAAAAAGTAAAGTAAAGAGGAAGCGACAGAAATGACAGAAACTTTCGACACGCTATATCAACATTATCAAACCCCGTTGCTTCCTCAACCAATCCCTCCACTCCTCTTCCTCTGGCTCGTTTTGCATTCTATAAGAAAATTGATTACTCGTCTTATCAGTTTTCAAGGTGTAAGTATGGAACTTCATTTCAACGTCTATCAGCGCGTCCAACTTTCGTTAGATCGTATATAACTGCAGTTCATCCGAAAGTGGTTTTGCATAATACGATATTAACCTTGATATTTTATACTCGTCGGTGTTGAGTGGCTCCTTCGAGTTCCGAAACGCTTTGGATCTTGCAAGCTAGACAGCCACGAGTCGCGGTTTAGATGGTGGATTCTCGTTCCTTCGGGCAATTTACTAAAGCGAGATGTCTCGTTTCTTTGTCTCCGTCTTTGAGAACCAAGTGAACAATGGAAATTAGCACCAACGTTTTGAATATTTTATTCCTTTACATAGTATTATTTTAAGGATTGCAATTTGGATAAAATAGCAAAATTTTCGTACTTGAAAATATTCGAAAATTTTCGATCGATAAATATTACTTTTCAATGGATTAAAAATCCTTAAGAACTGTTTAATGAGGATCGATAAGTTGATGATAATCGAAAAATTGGAGTCGTTATGTTCGAGAAAAAGATAAAAAAAATTAAAGTAATGTGGGAAGAGTAGATGAAAAGAGAAAGAGCATCCTTGATGGTGACGCTTGAGATACTCTCGGAATGTTCTGTCGAGATGGAGCGATGACGCGTGCACGGGACGATGGGCAAATTCAATGCCATTATGGCAACGCTTGTCGTGTACTCTCACACAGATCTACATACACACATAAACATCATACATGCACAGATCACGCACGTAGATCTCAGGCGGCATAGTACGGCTGAATCCGCCTACAAAACGCGATCTAGTACGCGCCGCAGGCGTCTCATTAAACGGAATGCATATTTATGGAGACACAACGCATATATACGTGTTGGGTTCGCCAACAGGAGGAGAAGAGTGTGTATATATGTGTGTGAGAGGAAGGATTGTGGGTGGTTAGGACGAAGGGAAAAAAGGCGACAGTGCACTCTCGACGTGTCTGGCTGTTCTGTCAGGCGTCACAAATCTCAATGGCGTATTCTATGACCCGATTGCCGGTGCACGCCTTTTGGTTTTCACCCTCCAACAACGGCAAGTACAACTTTCTTTTTCCTCTCGTTCTTTTTTTTTTCTCTCTCTCTCTTTTTCTTTCCGTCTCACTTTTTTCTCTCCCTTCCCCACCCCCCCTCTCTCTCTCTTTCTCCTCTCTTCGTTTCTCTCTTTCTCTCATTCCAATTGGTTTTTTCTTTTTTAATTTCTTCCACTATTGATGTTTTCTTTCTTTATTCCTCCGTTATTTTTACGTTGATTAACCGACATAACCTCGGCATTACAAACTCCTCGATTTTGTACCGACATAAAAAGCTTTTTTCAAATTTTTTTCAGGTCAAATATTACAGTTTTTTGGGAATTCAATCTTTTAAAGATAAGCTACTATTTTATTCTCATATTATGTTGGCATACGTGTATTTTAAGGATTTTTCGAATTAATTATATTTATTTTTAAAGGTCACAAGGTCGTAGAGAAGTTAGATTAAGAAATATTGTCAACATAATTGACGAAGTTTCAAAAATAATCTTTTATAAATTTAGTATGTAGGAAAAGAAATCTAGCGGTATTCGAGAGATTTCGTAACATGTTTGATAACATGAAATAGAACAATTTTATAGTCAAACGTTATGAACTTCATAAACTTTGTTCTATGTACAAGCAATGTTGGAAAGCATTAGGGACAGATGCATTAGGTTATGTCCCAACTAATGGTCTACGTTGGTTATAGTTATAGCTTTCTAGGCAAATCACAAAACGATCATTCGTACTATTTCGAACTCTATTGCTGATATTTTTAATATCGAAATCGTTAATATCTATTCATCAAGTTTATTAAAGAAGATTTTATTTAGAATAATAAATCACTTAGTTTTAATACATTACAATATAATGTTCAAGGATCATCAGGTATCACAATTAAATATCATAATAATTCCTAATATAATAAATTTGATGATCGAATATATTAGAACAATTGAATTAATTATCATTTTCATTACAGTAATTTTCGAGTTATAATTAATATTACTACTTGGACTGGATTACCTATCTTGACATCTGCGTACCATTTCGTTTAATCGCGTTTTTACTAATTGTAATCGCATTTGCTACAGGATTTCCACGCTGACTCAATTAGTTGTAGGTCGTTAGACGAGAAATATACTTAATTTAAGACCGCCGCTGACTATTAATTCTACGGATTGATCCAGACAAGCTCTTTTCGGCAAGTAAGGAACGTTGACGTGAATATTTTGGTTTTTTTTAACGTTGATAATCGGTGATTCTTTCTGTGTATCTAATAATAATTTATCTCAGTTCAATCAAAAACCGTAAAAATCCTTAAATATATTGAATTAATTATTTTCTATTATAGATAAAATTCCTACTCGCTTTTTTTTTTTTTAATGATATCTGTTTCATTATCAATGTTATTAATAACGATTAAAGTTTGATGCGTTATAATTATGAACATAAAAATTGCAAATAGCGAGTAATACGAATTCATTAATTATTTCTATACCTATAATCCACTTTTCTCAGCGTATTCCCATTTAATTTTAAACTTTTATCGAGTTTATCGTTCAAAATTGAAATTAAAAGTATGTTTCTATCTCGTATTTATCTATCTCTGTTATAAAATTATATATCGTCGGTAAGATTTATTCGACAATCAATTTGCTTCATGTATCGAATGATTCTTCGAGAGATATTTCACTCAAATCAGAAGCAATTTATTCGTCATCTTGTTCCTTTCATGGCAAGTCTAACTTCAGATATATAATATCAAAGCATCGTTCCATCTACGGGAACGTAGAAAAAGTTTGTTATCGTCGATTCATCGTTTTTTCATGCACATGCATCAATGCAAATGGTTCTCTGTATAAGCGCCGTTAATTCGCTTACGTTCTATTTGGTTCGGCAGAAAGGTAATTATTTTCATTCGAAGCGGAAAGTACCTAACGAAGCGACTCTCCTCGCGCAGCTCGCGTCGAATGTTCTGGATTTCGATGTCTGCTTTGAGTCACTAACTAGAACCATTTGACAGGTCCCAAAACACAAAGGCAGATGTCCGGCCACTTTCTGCCATTCGCCGTTTATTATCGATTATTACGAGTAACACGAAAGTACTATATAATTAACAATCGCAGTAGACGATTTTTATGTAGAATTTTAATTACTCATTCTACTTTACCCATGTCATCCTTCCTCTTCCCTGATTCTTTTTTTCTCCAAATTGTAATTTTTATTGTAATTTCTTTTTTTTATAATTATATTTTAATCATTTCATAAAAGTATAATATGAATTCCGATGGTGAACGGAACATCGCCGTGGGGAATAATGTACGCGGGGGATTAACAATGAAATACGAAACGTCGAGGAATATCTACGGCTTTTCCTAAAGTTCAATCACGATTCCGCGTAGCGATAACCCAAAATTCAAAACTTCGATGCATGCGATGTTAACGAGAAAAATATTTTCGACCGGAACATCTATCAAATCAGCTTTAATTAATTATTGCATACTAACGAAGAATTGATGTTTGTGATTCAACAGAAAATAGAAAAGAATATGTAAAGAAGAATGTCACGAAGCGCTAAAAGTAATAGATCGTAAGATTGAAATGATTGTCAAGAACGACATTGTGTAGCTTGTCTAAGCTTTCATTTACAAGAATGAGTCGTTACGCGTCATAAAGACAATTCAATATTGATTAGGGCTGGGCTTGGCTTTGTCGATTGCGGCTCGACAGTTATTTCCGGATGAATTAACCGTTGAAGGAAAGACGAGTAAGAGAAACGACTAGGAAGCTCGTTATTCTCTACTTCGACGTGTCTGGGTTAAGCCTTTCGGGAATCAGAACGGACAGGGTGAAACAGATTGAAACTCCGTGGACCTAGAACGGACTTGTCCCCTGAGCTCGGCCACCCAACCACCCACGATCTTCTCACGGTACAACTTTTACGTATTTATTTCTATTCGCTCTCTCTCTCTCTCTCTCTCTCTCTCTCTCTCTCTCTCTCACTGTCTCACTTTTATTAGGTTTGCTCTTCTTTCTTTCTCTTTCTATTTCGGTTTCTTTCTCTTTTTCTCTCTCTGATTTCATCCCCCTTTGCGTAAACTTTTATGTGCAAGAAATTACGGGAAAAGTTTTAATCACATGGCTGCATTAATTATGTGACTCGTTACAATGGTAACACGCGTGCTAGATTATGTGTGAAATCTGTCACAATGAGCCAAGTTTACACCCTAATGTTATCTTCAAATGCAAATATGTTATACATTTTAGTGGATACATGTCAACTTCCATTATTTTATTAATTATATTATCAAAAATTTATTTTTAGACAACCATTAAAATGTGTCCGATCTTCTAGTTATAGATTTCTTTTTGTAATCAGGGTCTGTGATCTATGATTCGAAATAAATTATCTGAATGTAAACCAGCATGTTATTAATGATTCCAATCGGAACGGAAAAGCTGTTTGTAGAATCAAATTATATGTCATTGTAAAGTCGCGAAAGGAGAGAATAATGAAAATCATTTCCTGAATTCTATTATTAAGTGAAAAGCTCCTGCCGAAAATTAAATGCGATTTACTGCAACCATGGCCCTTATTTACAGCACGAAAAATGAAGTAAAACTGCCATCCATGAGAATCGCTAAATCTCTAAGCCTCTTACCGAGCTGCTGAAACAACTTATTTTAACGTTTCTCGGCTCCTCTTCCATGGCTTACCTGTCGTGAAATTATCTCTGTCCTCTTATGAGATATCGCCGATGATATTGCAGTTGACGTTTCGCAGAAAATCCCGGACAAGCGTTTTCTTGTCTTTTTTTTTTTTTTTATTTTCTATTTTTATTCGAAATTCTTCCCTTGGAAGGACGTTAAATCCGAAAAATGTTAAATCCGACAGGAGATTATGGCACAATGATTTGTGAAGTATTTTGTCTTATAGTTCTTAATAATAATGTTATTCTTCGCATATTCCCTCGATATAGATTTATCATTTTAATAATTGTTTGCAATTAATATAGATAGATATGGGATAAAAAAAGTCGATAGAAAGAGTAAGATTCATTTAAATATGATCTTACTTCGATGGATCTATCATCTAGATTGATAATTGAAATATTGACCAATACTAAGCAATCGAGAACGGTGTTGATGAGAAAAGTCTCGACTGCGTGCACTATTAAATATATCGTTCGCGACATCGGTCGCGGCAACGACGACGTTAGTAGTGGCGGCTAGCAGCGTGGCTTGCACCCTGAAATGGCGTCGTTCCGAGAAATGGTCAGAAATCGTCGAGTAATATCGGCAGAAGCATTAGTGTGTTTGGCAGGGTAGAAAAGACGGTGGCATGCCGTGGGTAATACAAGCGTCATGCGATGCCACACGCGACCACAAAAATCTCGTGCGAGTCCCTTCTCCTTCTCTTTTTCTTTCTACACGTGTATACGCATGTACTAAGCTTTTTGTGTGTATTTGTGCGTGTGTATGAGGAACGTACATGGCTGTGAATTGCAGTTTGCTAAGAGAAGAGAAAGAGGAGTGGTCCTCCCATCATTGCCGTGCCGCTTGCCTTCACGCAAACCTTCTCTTTCCCTCTCTATTGCACCCTTAGCGTGAAGCCCGAGAAAGGTCGTTTCGTCGCAAATCATAGGTGTCGCGACGACCGTACGCCACGATCTGACCAACGATTTCTTTGTAAACCACCGTCGTCGCCACGAAGTCTCATTATGCGTCCGTTATGCCTCGGACCAGGAGTACACAGCGTTAAGTTTTATTTTTAGTATGCTCCGCGCTCTTACGATCTTTCGAATTTCGATCCCTTTTCTTCTTCTGCACTTTTTCTCGATAAGCTAATACAATGACATAGTAATCCTACTGTATTCACATAACAGGGCTAGTTCCGTGGTTTGAACGTGTGTACGTATGTTTCGAATTATTCAGATCATGCATCAAAAATCTGTAGGATGTCTTTTCTAAATGTACATATACGGCAATATAGAGAGGTATCATAAAAATAATACGTACGTCTTCATTAAGAAATTTAATTATTTTTAGGTCGATAATTCTGGTAGGTATTTTGACAAATTTGGTTTTACTTAATTTCGATTAAAATCTTAATTTGTTATTATTATTATTATTATTATTATTATTATTATTATTATTGTTGTCGTTATCGTTGTTATTTTGTTGTTGTTGTTATTGTTGTTGTTGTTATTAATATTATAATTATTATTAAGTATGTATATACTTAATCCGTCATAATATTTTTGTAATAATTTTATACTTTAGTAGTACGCAAATTATGTACTAGTATATAATATTCACTTTTTTTGGAACATGACTAATAATTAAAAGAAAAAATAACTATCTCTGCTACCTTGATATGCTATTATGGCACAGATGCTTATACATTTGAAAACGAAATGACAACAACGATGTCGTCTTCGATACGACGGAATTTTTATTTCGCATTTACTTCCACGAATGGGTGACATTAGAGTTCGTTAAAAAACACCGACTAGAAGTAGTATAGCAGGGTGAGTTTACACAGGGTCATAATCCACTGCTGTCGTTTTGCTTTTCGCATTAAATTCTATGTTCCTAAGGGATCACGATGGAAATGTAGAGCTCACGTTGGAATAGATATGGAGGGTTTTATTAATGCCTCGGACCTGGATGTTTTTGACTCTGTGATTTTAATGACTTAGGGGGTTCCGAAAGATCTTTTTGGGATAGCATATATTTGGCCTAAAAAGTATAATGATAATGTTTAAAGCATTTAATATTAATCAAATTAATAAAATGAATCTATAAAGGAACTTAATGTACTAATTGTAAATAAAATCGTATCGTATATTGAACATATGATTTATATGTTTGGTATCGAATGTATTAGTTTAATCAATAATGAAACATGCGGAAAATTTTTATCTTTACAATTCATGATAAATTTCTCTGGTTTATTTTACAATAAATATTACAAAGTGATATTCACTTATTTTACAATATCAGTGATGATTTAAAAAAGGAAACAATATTAAATGAAATCAAAATGGAAAGCAATGATGTTTACGTACATAAATTTTGTAACGACATAACGAGCATAAAAAATATAGTTATTTCTATAGAGATGGCATGAAGCTTGTATCGAATGTCAGAAGGGTTTATAATTCCCCTCAGGCACTCAATTTTTAATTTCGTATTCGTCTGCTCGATCACAAAGAGAATCGATTACTTTTAACGCCACTCGTTTTTTCTTTCTTTTTGTTTAATTTCTTTGAACGATTTTCTGACGAACCATCAATATCAAACATTGATCGGCATTCACTTTGGTGAAGGGATACATGAGTCGCTACAATCTTTTAAAAAGTTTAATCGATCTCAATTTACCAAATCATTCAAAATATGATGTGACATTACCGATTGTTTATTCGGATTTCATATTCATAGCGGATATCCATATAAAACTTTAAAAAATTAATCGCTTTTACAAGTAATTGTCAAGAGATACAAATCATTGACAATATTCCGTTGGATCCTTTTAAATTAAAACGAATTGAAAGCCTCTGACCCATTAATATTGCTATTCATATATCTATAAAAACTGAAAGAGCACCAATATTATTTCAAATCGAGTCTCTTTTGTATACATTTGATTGATCGGCTAATCGACAGATTGTTTAATTACAGAATCTATTATACGCGTAAGTATAACGATTCATCATTTTCAATGAGAAAATAATAAAAATAACAATTGTGTAGGAAATTTGTTAATATCGGCAATGTTGGGAATATAGATTTTCTGTCAAACGATAATAATTCGCTATTATGTACACTACGATACGTGTACCTGTATCGACAAGTTAGCGACGTAGCCAAGACTAAAGAGAAAATATGCAGGTTGCTAGCAATTAAAAGGATTTTATTGTGAACAATATATCGGAACGAGCTTATTGCGCATAGGCTTCGAAACGCGGATTTTTCGATTCATTCATCGGCTGTAGCGTAATTAGTAGATGGTGGATCGTCAAGTTTCTTAATCAACCTTCTTCTCTAATGTGGGGTTAAGGAGCTCGTGTACACATATTTCTTCATGCACATGCATGTGTACTTACAAGATTGAAACGTCTACAAATGATATGTATACATACATTACATATATATATATATGTATATAGGTATACATATTTACCTATATGTGCATAAGCTATACGATTGATTAAATCACTTGCCTAGATTTGAACGGAAGAGCGCGATAATTATTGCTCGTTAGCCTGTTATGTTATCTGAATTTGTAATCAATACTGTCGGAAGTTTCTCGCATCTGCCGGAGACGAGGTGGTTTCTCCTTTGCGATAGGAGCAATTGCTATGACATATGTCGCTACAGTCAGAAATTAGATAAGTGATTTGTCTTTCTTTACACGATTACCTTTTTACAACGAATTGCTAATTCTGATTGATCTGTATTTTCGGTAAATTTACTTGATATATCGTAGATTTGAAAAAAAGAAAAAATTATGCATTTATCTATTTATTTAGACATATAAATTTAAGATTATACGTTTAAATATTTGTATTATTATTCAGAATGAAAAAGTTAAGCATTGCATGACGTTTCAAAAATGAAATTCATTAATTGTTAATAAATTTTAGGAGTATCAAAGTTTTTCCCAATAAAAATATCGATGTTAATACATGGACTGCGACGCCAGATTTGCATAATACTGCCAGGGGATCACGAGAATTTTTATTATTCGAAATATTCGAAGCACTTCGACCATTGATGAGCACTATGGCTCCATCGAGGAAACAATCTCCGGACACAGGTGACAGTCAACGTGCTAATAAAATTATGTAGAAAAAAATAACAGCATACTCAGAGTTTCTCCACTATAATCATCGAAAATATTTGATGTTATTGATTTTTAACGAAAGTGTTATCGTCATATATCGGGTTTCATTTTATCATTTTGATTAAATCAACATTTTCTCTTACTATGGATATAAGAGTAACAAAGTGTGATTTACCGAGATTATACTTTGCAAAAATCGAAATCGAGACGACTTCGTGAGAGCGATAATAAATGATTATTTTAATTATTTTAATTAACTAGTTTAGTTTCATTTTTTATTAATTTTCATGCAATCTCGTTGAAAATCAATTGAGTAAGACGATCTTGTAGTGTTCGGTTCGCGAAAAAATTCGGCGCACTCGTGTAACATCGCCAACGTCGTTACACTCACACACGTGGGTGTTGATAAAATGCCACCGGTATTATTAAAAATTACTGGAGCGCGCACGATCTCACGAATAAATTTCAGTGAAATTGAATAGCGTCGGCCTTTTCAAGAGCGGGATAATTAGACAGCTTGAAAAATGTATTCGTACGACCCAGGTCGTCTTTTTTAGAAGGGATTGTGTGTAGGGGTTATTCGTAAGAGAGAAAAAAGAGAGAGAGAGAAAGAAAAAAAAAGAGAGAAGGAAAGAATCAGATCTACGATGACGACCAAGGAGTGTCGTCTCCTTGCTAAGAGAAAGACAAAAAGAAAAAAGAGAAAGAGAGAGAGAGAGAGAGAGAGAGAGAGAGAGAGAGAGAGAGAAAGAATTAGAAAGAAGGAAATAAAAGACGATATTCCTTGGAAAAAGTAAATTTTATACGACGGTTTCTACGTCGATTGTTTTCGCGAATTTATGTTCCTGAATGGACAGAAGAACGTTCTAACTTTTTTTCGCTATATTTTATCTCTTTGTTTATTTTCAACTGACGTTCTAAATTCCAAACTTGTTTTGTTTGAACGATATATATCTCGATTTTAAAAATGTTCTTTCTGTTAATCATCGTATAGCTTGAATACGTTAATTCAAGCGACTAATAAATCATTATTGCCGATAGAAAAAATAAAATTTTCAAAAGTAAAAACAGAAGAAAGCTTAAATTACTTTGGTAGCATAATTTACTTTTAATTCATGTTATCGATCAAAATTAGATGTAAAAGGTTACATGGTGGAATAAAAGTCAAAGTATAGATGAGTTTAAAGCATTTATAGTATGGTATGGCTTACATGCTAGAGAAACTCTCATAGTTGGAAGCTCGTTATGTGCAACACGCCAACATACGTCGCGAAATTATCTCCGTAATTAACTGCACTTCTTAACATAACGCATGGCGTGCCAAGCGGCCCAGACGGCAGATATACGTATTTGGTGGAACTACAAAGACGATACGTAACTTGAAACTGGCACCAGCTGTTAACCTGGCTTTCTCTCTCTCTCTCTCTCTCTCTCTCTCTCTTTTTGATCAGTGAAGGTGTCTACACGTTGCTCCTACATCTATTCTACTAATACCGAGGAATCTGTTAGTAGTTGAAAGTAAACGGTTTCTTCTCTCTACGTACGTTTACCAAATGCCTCGTAATTCAGCTACGGCTATGGCTAGTTCGTGTATGTGCGAATGGTTATCTTATTGCAAGCCCTCCTGCATTGCCGTCTTTTGGTTTTCTTAGATCGTCGTACTCAAGAGCTTTACCTGAAATAAAATAAAAATTTATTGCCGCCATACGTTTCATAAATCGGCCCACCGACCGTTCGGTACACCCGGTATATACCCTTATGGCTAGCATTCTAAACGTCTAAAACGAAGTAATCGAATATAAGGGTTTTCATTATATGAGAACCCTTGAGTAAAATGTTTTTTTTTTCCTATCCATTTTCAACTCGCTTCGTTAGTTGTTCTTATTTTTAAAAGAACGATAACAGTCATGTGGAAAAAGTATCGAAGTAAGTTTCGATGATTTTAAAGAAAGATGATTGTCGAGTAGTTTTACTGTACTTATTTCCTAGATGTAATTTAAAGTTAGTTCATTTCCTTCGGTCTCGCACGACAAATCGCACAATGCGAGCATGAAACCCGTTGAAAGAGAAGAGTCAAGCTTTCAAAGAGTCTGATGGAAAGAGTAAACCAGGTATTAAAACTCGTACGACCTACTTTCAAGATCCTCCCTGCATTTCTCGTGATCGTTCGATGATTATTTCTGCGAAACTGAAGTATTTTCAGGATTTTTATAGAGCAAAGCATACCTTCATTGTTCGCAATGGGTTACATGTTGCGTCAGTGTCTGCTAGCAACTTGCTTGCTTATGTGCTGAAATTCTGAGAAAAGTGACTATAGACTCTATGTTATATAGCTGATAGTACGACCGAGATTCACCTAAGGTTCACTCGAGAAACCTATTCGAGAAACCTCGAAGAACTCCAGAAAAGAGAAAAAGAGATACGATAAATTGTGGACTCCATGTAAATCCAAAACGTTTACTTCAACATTTTCGTATAGGACGAATAGATTAAGCTTCCTTCAGCTTCTCCTTCTTGAATCGACTTCTCTCTCTCTCTTTCTCTCTCTCTCTCTCTCTCTCTCTCTCTCTCTCTCTCTCTCTGTCAACCACGATGACTAGAACTTTCTAGTTTCTGGAAAGTTCCTATACAAATGTTTAGAACTTTTCGATACCAGGAGACCAACTTTTTCCATTTTTTTTGCACTAATTTGTTTGTTGGCTAGTAGTTAGTTTTCTGAGACTCTTGCGAATCGAAAGTACCTACTTTGATTATGTTTTTACGGAAGAGAGAGAGAGAGAGAGGGAAAGATAAAAATTAAAAATCGATTTCATTTAGAAACCGTACGATTTCTCGAAACAATCGTATTTAAGATCGTTCGAAGGAGTTCGCGAAATGTCAGACCGGCATCGAGAAATCCTAGAATTCTCTTGGAATTTGCGGTACGGGGCGACTCGTGAAGACAAACATCTACGAGCATGCAACACGTGTCGGCCGGCATCTAACGTATGGATAGACAGGAGGGTAAATAATTTAGCATCTACGGCCGCCCGGCTGGCTGCCGCCCTGTCTGTAAATCCACGATACTAACCGTACGTGAGTCAATTACAATCGTTTTCTCATTTAGTATATATGTATGTCTGTTTGTATATATACATATATTGTGAGACACATAATATGAGAACTTTGAATAACTAGTATATTATGTGTTATATGCATAGTCATTTTATATCAAAGTTTTAATAGAGTATTTTTGTGAACAGGAAATCATTGGTGTCTCAATAAAATTGTTGATAACACATTCAATGACCAATTAGACGGAAAACGGAACGTCTTTATGTTTAATAATATTAAAGGTTAATACATTCTTAGTCATTGCCGAAGCTTGATATTATTTTGAATTTTATTATAAAAAAATTTTTCGAAACTATATAACTTTTGTATATAATCATTTTTGATACAATACATAATAGATACACGACAGAAATTATTTACAGTGGTATTATTTAAGTGTCTTAGTCTATATATTTATACACACATATATGCGTGCGCGCACTTTTGTATATACATTTGTGTAATTCTGTACGTTCAGATCATTATGCCAAAGTTTCAATTAACGTTCTTCTATTTTATCAACGATTAACATTTCTGAGAAATTTTCATTATTTATTATTATATTTTAAATCAAATCGTTCCTATTGGAAGATGAATTTCTTTAACCATTACTTTGATCTTTTAGAAACATTTTGTCATCGCCAAAGTTATTATTTTGCTGTGAAGTTTCAAACTCCTTCATACAATGTTCAAGATAGTTACGATCATAGCTTCCGCTTTAATCCTTTATAGATGACTTCCACCAGTCTTCCCTACCAGTTGACTTATTCTCATGGGCATCGTTATCGAGTGTTAGGTTTGACTTCTTATCGATAACATTTTGGATTGAGTACACGTTCGACTTCTCGATTGTTCGTATACGCATCACCAGTTTTCCTTCTTACACGTCTTTCTCATCGATCCTTTCAGCTTGTTATTTTACGTAACGCTCATTTAAAATTCATTCGATTCCATCGCGATATATTGTCTCGTCATAACTTGTCAAATCGTTCCTCTTTTTCTCTTTGCCTATCTATCTTTTTTCTTTACCTATATAACCATCGTAGTTTATAGGCGTCAGAATAGTAGACTATTTGTTCCAGATCGATTGCGGTTTTTAATCGGAAACGACTTTGGTGTACTTCTCTTGAATAAGCTCGTGTTTACCGTATCAGTACAAACCGCATATCATTTAATGGTGGCCTAATTCGTGGTGGTGTGCTTTAACCTTGCAAATTTGAATGAAATTCAGTCTCTTGTAGAATTTATCCGCATTATTTATTATTTTATAGACACTTATTCTATATGTGCTAAACGATATTCTATGAGTGACGAAAGATGTAATATTCATTTGATGATAAGATTTGAATTTTTACTCAAAATGATTATTAAATTTGACGAAATCAAATATGAGAGTTATATAAATAATAAGTGAAAAATTTTCAACAAAAAACCGTAAGGCAGTAGAGAGAAAGAGAAAGAAAGACATAGATAGATAGATAGATAGATAGATAGATAGATAGAGAGATAGATAGAGAGAGAGAGAGAGAAAGAAAGAGAGAGAGAGAAAGAGAGAGAGAGAGAGAATTTATAGTATTGTTCTTTTTTCGTTTATTAAACATCTTTTCTAATTTAGTCTTTAATAAACCTCAAAGAAAAAAGATTTATTACTCGAAAAATTCTATCGATATACAATGACTTCCTAAATCCATATTAATAATTATAATATCTAATAATAGCTTTCTTTGAAAGTAATATTTGCTATGTTAGCCTGTTGCTAGACTTAAAGAGTTAAATTATTGTGTGTAAGAATGAAATACGGTTCTTCATTCGATACAATGGAAAATGAGAAAGAGATAATTTGGAAAGGGTCGAAGCGAAGCATGAAAGAATACACGAGAGAAGAAGAGAACATACTAACGAGAATAATTAATGAGTTACACGATGATGGTGACGCAGTTAGCCGGCTTGTAAATCGTCACTATTTTTTTTAATTAGTGCTTCATTTTTGTTGACTGAGTATTGTTTCCGTTAACTAATTTTAGTGAAAAAAAAAAAAACAAAGATTTCGAGCAAAAGAGAATGAAAAGAGAGATGGAGAGAAATAGAAAAAAGGGTTATAGAGAAGTGAGTAAGAGCGGTGGAAACAACGAAGGGCAAGATAAAAAGAGGATTTGGAAAGTAGATAAATAATAAACTTCGTTGACTCTGAGCTCGCTTTTCTCTCTCTCTCTCTCTCCATCTTTCTCGTTTATTCTTTTCCTCGTCATAGCATCCATGTTTGAATGTAGAAGCAAAAGAAAACCAGAGACAAACCACGAACGATGGTGTAAGAGTCCTTTTCTAGCCCGTAGGGTCGAAGGGTAACGTTGGAAGAGGGTCAGACTGGATTGGAGAGGGTTGCTCGTCCAGTAGGTGGGTCGTTGGTGGTAAGCGCCGAGACAAGCATGTCCGATTAATTGTGCCCGGAGGACTTATGCCGTCAAAGAGGATAATTCAACCGTGCTATTTTATTCTTACAAAACGCAAGCTTTGTAACAACATCGAACAAGCGTACCTCGAATGGGAGGATTGCACGCAGAACGAGACCTTTATGGATTCACTGTGCTTATAATAGAAAGCACGTACGTACATTGTTGTGTTCTGCCGATTTTCACTCCTCGACTTCAACCCTTTTACTCCCTCTCTCTCTCTCTCTCTCTCTCTCTCTCTCTCTCTCTATTTCTCTTTCTTTCTCTCTCTCCACTTTCTCCTTCACCCCGCCTTTCTTATCGTTCGTCCTACTAGTCCTTGCCAGTTTCATTGGTTGTGTGTGTATATATTTATATATGTATATAGTTGTCAGCCACGTTACTGCGATTTATCCTAAATTATTCGTGCTCGATGAATACAACGAAGGGTGAATAGATATACGACTTAGAAATGGAGATATAAGCACAATGCCGAATCTTAGCGTTTTGATTGACACGCTTTGGAAAAGGGTGCGGAATATAGTACGGAATATACCGTTAGAGATCGTGGGGAACGTAATAACATTTGGCAGTGATGTTTCATAGTTGTAAGTCCCGATAAAGGTGTTCTATTCGTTCCGTTACGTGAATTATATTTTATGGAATGTGATAAACAGTATGTTATATAATATACTTAGACGAAATACTTCGGTAAAATTAATGGAGATGAATAAATTTACAGCGTTAAAATGACTTTTGACATTTATTTCTCATTAACAGAAACAAAAATATTTTCTGTTTAACATGGTAAACATTTCGTAAATTAATGGTACATTAATATCGTGAAAATATCGTAAGAATATTTCCTTTCGCAATTAGTTCCTATGTTGTTATTAAAATTTTGATTAGCACTTGAAACAAACTTATTCATGTTCTTATAATTAAATCGAAATTATAGTTAATTCAACGTATAATACTATTCTTTCTTTATTAACCTAATTATGAACTTTGAAATCATATCTCTACGCGATACGCTGATAATATTCTTGATGTTTTTTTATTTTGATTAATTATCTCTGTTGATATTAATCGTATGTAATATGAACTCTAACGAACGATGGATTATTTCGATCGTTCGCCAATAACGCTTCTTTCATAGAATGAAATTTAACGAGGAAAGATGATTAGCTTCAAAAGAGAGTCGTTATAGAGCTCTTCGTGCCATTTTACGTAAAAGAAAAGCACAACTGGATAATGAATACGTCAAATAGCGAGTAATATACATACGTATACTGTGTAACGGGTATAACGAGGGTGATTTCTTTTTGTGCATTTATAGTCGACTGCACGTAAAAGAGATTAAATACGCTAAACGCAAATAGGATTCTATATTATCGCATGCTTCCTTGTATCTTTCCTCTTTTATTTTCTGAAAATTTAAATTATCATTTTCACGAAGGTTGCTCATGTATTATTTTCTGGATATCATTACTTCTAAAAGTAAAGAAATAAAAAAGTCTTTCTCTTTCTCTTCCACTCTATTCGATGTCACAAAATCTTAAATTCGAATAATCTCGGAAAAGTAATTTCTTAGTAATTTATTATTTTTTCTTATATCAAATTTTTTCGAATGCAAGTTGACCTTAGATCTTTCTTTCTTCACTTTTTTCTTCATATATTCTCTTGGGATTCTCGAATTTATCTCCCGGTCATGGCAGCCATGCGCATTTACGCACGTATCATTACCTGATCTGGTCGGGTCTATCTGAGTTGGAACGAGCTCACATAAAAATGGTACGTACGTGATGGCGAGTTTCTGCTTTCCGACGGACAATAAAACTATTGTATTAGGGTTGCGAAGAAGGTGTAAACTCCTCGTTTCTTCGTTCGGGTCATGCTTGAGAGCGTCAGCTTGAATTGGAAGAGGAATGCTCGTGAAAACGAAAGAGATACGAGAACGAAGAAAGAGAGAATTCTAAGAGGGAAGCTCGGTGCTTAATGGGCGTATATAACGAGAGCCTATATTATGCAAATAGTCGTGGATGGCTAGTGGCTGCCAACTTATATCTTATCACTTTGACTGGCTAGTCGTTCGTATGAATATCACACCCTTGGGAAGAAAGAGAAGGAGAAAGAAAAAGAAAACGAGAGAGAGAGAGAGAGAGAGAGAGAGAGAGAGAGAGAAATCAAAAAAATCAATAATATTCGCTTTAATACGTTAATACGCACAACACTGATTAAATTGTTTGTTTAAAAAGATCGTATGCGTTGCATTATAATATTTAATTTTACATAATAGATCAATCATGTGGATTGTAATCAGACATATCGTAAAACAAATTCTTAATTGAACAAAAGTATATAAATGGAAAATGTTTAATTTTAAAATCTGATAAATATATATTTTAACATAATTAGTGCGTTTAATTGATCTTGAAGCAATTACGGTTCTAATACGACGAGAATGGAGAAAATATCTGAACGTAAGTGGTCGGTCATACGTTTTCCTTTCGTGCCATTATGCTCGGTGATTAACGCGCGTGTCCTTAGATCTTGGCGATCGCAAAAGACGGCTCGTCGTCTGGCAGTACATTAAATTGTCTCGATATCCTATCGATGTTACTTTCTCGGCTAGAATTTTGCATGTTAACGTACACGCGTGCCCGATATCTTAACGATAGTCACGCTAATTTTTAATGTCGGTAGACTATATCGATCGAAGTATCTTCGAAATGATATAATCATAATATTGGTAAATAGTAGCGTGTTTTTAATAAATAGTATTAATTTATTATATGAAATTCAAAAATGATTTAGCATACGTATTCATTAAAAGAAAAAGATTAAATTTAACAATTAAGTATGTGAAATATAATGAAAAATAACGAACAACTAGTAATAATAAACTTCAGATTAATTAAATATACTGGGTGCAATATTTCACAAAACTTTAATCCAAAACTGCATCATTGAAAGAGAAACTTTGAATAAAATTATTAAAGATAAAATAGAGAAACCTATAATGAGAAACATATTAAAAGGAAAATTTATAGTGTGTAATATGCACATTATAAGTATTGTAAATATTGTGATCTATTTTAATAAATAAACATGATTTTTCAATAGAAAAGCATGCATGTGAATTGTGGGGGTTTAATTTGAATATGGTGTACTGTAACTGGAAAAAATTTTTCATGATCTGTTAAAATAATTATTGTTGATTTTTAAATATAAATTATACGTTTAATTGACGTTAAAAGCGTTTGTTAGTATCAATAAATAATACAAATTTTTCCATATATTTTGATTTCAGTTTGTCCATTGTTTCGTTTTCGGAAGTAATAAAATAATAGATTAATTATATGTAGAGACTAAGACGTACGATGAATTTGTTAACGTTACATCGTGACGTTTCCTCTTCGCAGGATTTTACCATGTCAGGTAGGTCTTTAGTCGTCACAGAACCAGAGAACGTGCGACTTCTCTCGCGCTGCACAGTGAATCGTCTCGATTTCGTATCGATGTCACGTCTGCTAGGAATTTAACATGTAAATGTATACGTAATACATACGATTCTTGCGTGGCTAGATACCTTGGCGATAGTCACGCTAATTCTTAATGCTACTTTATCGTATTGGCCTATGCCAAAGTATTTCTGAATTTATTTCTCGACTATCTTTTGTGAGTTCATGCATTTTCAAAAAGGATTCATCTTTCATTCATAAATATTCTCGGTAAAAGCACATCGATGGTTAATATAATAGAATCACGAGGAAGCTACAACGAATGATTAATTAGCACCTTATTCGGGCGATAAAGTTATCGTGTTTAAATCGATTAGATAAAAAGGAACATTCTATTTATACAATTATTTGCTAGGTCATGCATAATATCATTGGCCAATTTCCTCAGATTCATCGATAAAACGTATTCGTTTAAGAATTATTCCGACCATAAAAAAGAACAAAGTCTACAATTGTCTACTTTTAAAATGGCTACTTATCAATGATCGATAAAACGTTTGCAATAAATTTAGACCAGGTTCTTCTTGTCTCTGATTCTTCGACGAACGGAAGATTAACACTTCATTTATTTTCGAATGTATCACGATATTCGAGATTTCGCGCACGTTACGCGCAGATCGCAGTTAGTCACGACACAACGCGTTACCGAGTGGTGGACTCCCTCTAGCGAAATTGGCCTTATCGACTATTTTTCTCTTTCTCTTTTCCTTTCTCTTCCTTTCTCTTCCTTTCTCTCCCTTTCTTTTTCTATATCTTTGGCTTTCGAGATATCCGACAGTCTGGCGAATTACCCTCGGGAAAACACCGATATTAAGTCTCATAAAACGCCGTCGCTATTTCGAAGAAATACTTAGTTCCGTGGTACGCCTTTCATCTTTTCTCTTTCTGTTCGTCGGTTGCGCTTGTTCGTTGCGCACGGAACGGCAATTTCTGCCTAAGAAACGACTCGACTTTCGCTAATTAACGTCCGTTTCGAAGTTACGAATTTTCGACTTTCTTCCGTAGCGAGACGCCACTAACGAAACCCACGGTCAGTCGATCGATTTTTTCTTCGAAAGAAAAAAAGAAAGGAGTAAAAAAAGAAAAGGGAAGAAAAACGCAACTCAGACGCAACTTAGGTTGTTTCGTTAAAGTTGGTCTCCGATCGAACTACAATCTGTAAAGAGGCATGTATTTTTATTTATTAGTACGAAGTTACGAAGGTCCGAGCTAAATTTTTCTTTCTTCAAATTGGAAGTTTTTCTGAACGTTTTTCTACATTTTCAAGATAGATGAATTATTTCAATTATTTCAATTTGTTGACAAAATTTAATTTAACTGAAGATTAACTTTGTAATAGTCATTAGCCTCTTTAGTTTCTGCATCGTGATTATAGATAGCAAAATTCATAACAATATTATTCATAACAATACTATAAGGTGCATAAAGGAATAAAAATGAACGAAAGCTATAGGCATAGTTTAGATAAGAAGTGTTTAGGGAAAGTAACATGCATGGAACGAAAAAAGAATATTATAAACAATGGACGATAATTTCTGAGAATGGATATTAAAAGATTGATGTATTACATTTTTACCATATACTTATTGTGATAAAAATATCTGTGTACGTATATTTGAAGGAATGATCTAAAAGAGAATCGAAGAATATAAAATTAAAGAGTTAAAGAACTAAAGCGATCAATATTTATATGATATATATATATATATATATATATATATATATATACATATATATATATATATAAATCTGTGTGTGTGTGTATATAAATATTTTAAGAATATTTTTCAAAAAATATTTCAAAAAATATATTTTAAAAGTATTTTTAATTTTTAATACATTTGCCAGACAAAAATAAAATTACATATTTCTATCGAAGAACCATCATTAATTATAATAAATAATAATTTACTCTTCATAAAAATCTTATGATTTTAATTATTCATGTATTTGGAAAATTTAATGAAAATTAATTTCGATTTTTCTTTATTGTCGATTAGATCCATATAATACAAGGAACGTGTCAGACGATTTGATTAATAATGTTTGGTTTTGTTAGTGAAAGTCTGTTTTAATCAGCTGTATTATAATCGATAAATTAGATCAAGGATCGAACAAATCTACACTTCTTCGATACATACTTAGCAATGTTTCATTTTTATTTGCTTCAATGTAATTCCATGGCTCCAGAAATAATTTTTTAATTTATATAATTTTCTCTCAATTTAAGAATTTCTTCATTTGTTTATTTAAATTTATTCATGAAGCTTAAATTAACCAGTTGATTATACAAATGCTATAGGATTTATATTTATTATATGTTATCATGGAAGTTGAATTTATTAATGAACTTGTCTGAAACGCAAAATGTTCTCGAATTCTGTTGATCGATGTTCGAAAACATAGCATCGATTTTTGTCAAAGAGAAAAAAAAGGAAGACTGAGATTGAGATACAGCATAAATATAGATTCACAACATAGTAACCGCGATGTTTAATATCAAACATGTAATTATGCGACCGATTTCGCTTAATACCACGTTACCCGCAATATGGAAATCTTGCGGTGCTGCGTGAGGATAATACCCTGTCATAGAACGAGTGCTGCATAATATCATATTGCAATATATTGTGATGGTAGGTGCCACTCCGACGACCAATACAACTTTCTCGCCTTCGAACGCGATCAACCAAGTTTGGAAAAAAAGGAAACGTTCCTCTTTAGAAAGAAGTACGGAACAGATAATATTTGATCTAAAATAATTGGCTAAAATTTTTTCGCAAAATACTACCAACGAAATCAAAGTTAAGTAAACGTGAAAATTTTATTCGATTAATTAAAATCATAAAAAAAATAGCTTTTTAGAAAAGTATATAATTCAGTCAGCAATTCGAAAGCAGTTTTCACTTATCTATGCATCTTGCTCTTGTAGCCGTAACATTAAATTTTTACGCATTGATAAAACAATTAGTTCCATATAAATTTCTTCTACATATATGCTTTACATTATGTCGAATAAATTTAGAGTCCATTATAAACTGTATTGAAAGATCATAGTTTGATTCGTGTATTGTTTTTCTTGTTTTTCTAAACGTATATATATATGATTTAAAGTCATTTCGCTATTCCAGGTTTTCTTTGATAGTATTATAACCCTATATATAAGAATGAAGCATTTATATGTGAAAGTAGATACATGAAGTATCATCAACTCTGATTCACTTGATCAAACCGTCCTTTGGGTTTGTCGCAAAGAATTGTATCTATTTCCTGATGTATTTCCAAAAGAATCTTTTTTCCATTTGTATCCGGTATTTTCCTCCTTCCCTTCCGTCCTAATCCGGGCATAAGAATCTCATACATTGACGAAAGCCATCAGTCTGCTTATGTAATCCATCGTATCTACGAACTTAAATGTATTTTCCGTTCACGAACGAATTTTTTAATTTACGGTAGTTATTAAGAGTCTGTATAAATATTATTATTCTATATAAATATTATTACTTTTTGGAATACAATTTTTATGTTTATACAAAAAAATTATGCTTTACATACAGTTTATAGTCCCAAATAGACGTACGTAAAAAGAATTTTTTTTAAATTCTGAAAATTACTGAAATTACATTTTTTTGAATAAGCGAAAAACCCCATAATATTGTTATGTACAATTTTCTCCCAAAAGTTATACTTTTGAAGTGATCGATTCGGAGTCGAAATGATTTCTTTTCTTTTAATTCTATCGGGAGAAATGATGTTATCTGATAAAAAATATAAGTGCAAAAAATTTGATTATTTATTATTTTTTTTTTATATTTTGTATAAACAATTGTGTCATAGAAAATATAATATTATTTCATATATATTCCTTGAACTTTCTTCTTTTAATACACATTTTATGTGTAAATATTTCATAAAAAAAAACATGGTAAATGATTGAGTGAGTCTCTACACGCTCACAAAGCGTCTATGTCATATGTACATAATATTTTCGTATAAACTTGCGAGTTGTATCAACAGTTTTCAATTTAATTGATTAGGAGTATTCATAAATATTATTCTGCTCACTCCTAGTTAATAACAATTAGAATTTGTACAATATATATTGTTTGAAAACCACTAGGAGGTAGTGGTAAGTAATAGCAATCAAAAAAGGATAAGATCAAATAAAAGAGAACAAAGTCTTTATTTAACTTAGGATAAGAAATGCGATTAATTCGATACTACGATAAATGTAAGCATTATAAGAAAGATCTAGACGTATAATACAAATGTACTTTAATTTTAGGATGCTTTAACCCGCTTCAAACAAGAAAGACCTCTTATCATTTAGCCTCGTACGCGTTAATGAGTTTTAACAGGTGGTTTCCTCCCTTGAAAATTCAGTTTACTTCAAACCTAACACGCCTACAGTCTCACATACATGTTTCCGACAGTAATCCGGGTGCGGCTATGCATACGTATAGACATCAAACTCATCAAACTTTCGCGAGATCATTTTGAACGGCAGATACGTCGGCGAAAATTTTATCCTTGCCCCATGTCGAATCTCATCACGTATCTTATATCTTTCTCGATGTTCCAACGAGCTGAGAACGTGCAAGGAAAAGTTTGCGATAGGAACTGGCGTTACTTTTAGCAAAATTTCGTTTTACTTTAGATGCCGATAAATGGATCGATTTTATTTGATACATGATTGATAAATTGAACCTTCTGGTTTTGCAATTTAAAAAATTTGTCAATTAAACTAACACAAAAATATTTCGTACAGTAACACAATGTTTCGTAAGTTTTGTTTTGCTGTATTTTATAAGTTAAAAAACTAATGTTTAAAATAATGTATAAAAATAAACTTTAGAAAAACTAGCATCATGAATATAATTCGCACAATTAATTTTATATTAACAAATTTCAGCTAATAATACACAATTAATTATGCAATTAAAAATGTTTTTTACAAATGTGTTTCGTATTAAGAGAAATATATAATAACGTATGTTGAGTTTCGTTATATATTTATATAAAGAAAGGCTTAAAAGAATCGTATTATAATATTAATTATATTGTTTTTCATAAGACTGCTCATTCACTTATGACCCCAGATGCATCTGGACTTCGGCAATGTCGATAAATATTCAGCGAAAAGCAAAAATTGCAATCCATCCGACGCGTACTGATTACGTCACTCAGAATTCCGCGTAGTCAACGCACACTGTTCATTGCATTCACAATCGGATTTCCGCACATAACGTGTTTTTTCGTTTGTTATTGAGAAAACTTTTCCTCGGAACTATGTATGTCGATGGCGTCAACGGAAGTGCGAATAATTCGAATACAATGGATATAGTACGCTAAATAAATACGATTCGCGCGAGGCGTCAATTGTCGATAAATGGACATCGACTTTAAGAATCCACGGTCAATTTATATTTATTTTAAATATTATCTGCGAATGTTTAGTTTAAAATTCCTTACGTACTCGTTTCAGGTTAATATGAACCTGAAAAAATATAATGAAAAACTTTTGGATGTTGATTCTATCAAGCGATTATTCGGATTATTATAAGAAAATCATGCAGAGTTTTGCTTGCAATCCAAAGAATGTCTTCTTGCTCATTCTTTATTAGAAATCATAAATATTGTTTAAAGTGCAAGAAGTTATAAACGCAAAACAAGAAGGCTCTATCTTGATTTAATGAATCATAAAATAAAGAATCATTTATGGATAAATCTTCGAAAGAAATTTACTCATGATCATTCAGTACTCTTCTATTAATTAATTACAACCAATCACTCGTACTTTTTGTTCTCGGCATGATTGAGCAATCGGAGGGACTTAAAAATTCACTTACTACTTAAGAAGTTCTGCGATGATTCCAAAACACACGTCCGTGATTTAGGTCGAAATTGAAGGAGGTTAATTCCTAGCTGCTTGAAAATAAGGTAAATCGAGATTGAAGTTCCTTGAGATCTTCTTCTATTATGCATTGATCCTAATATGCGATAGCTATTTATTAACCTACGGTCACTGAATTTACTTTGTGAAACTCTACTGTGTTTTATAAATACAGTCTGTGCGATTGTTAACAAAGAAAAAAATTTTGCGATCAAATACTAACTCTAACGACTACATTGCACGCAGTCGATGCAAGTATACTTGTTTTTTGAATCGCGAAACACGAATGAACAAGCATTGCTTCTATTTCGCAATTTTTTGCTGTTTATTTTAACGATAAAAAAATTTGCGAGTATTTGGAATGATATTTTGAAACATAAAAATAAAATCGAAATTATTGTATTAGTGTCATTGACATAATGAGAAATCGTTGAAAATATTGAACAAATATTCGATGTTAATATATACGGTGAGTGGTAAAAATATTCGGACACTATATTTGAATAAATCGATATATATATTTCGATTGTTCATGAATAAAAAAAATTTTTTTTTCCTGTTATGTATCACTTATTGTGATTAACGAAAATATACAATTTAATGTATCTATGTTTAGACATTACAATTTTATATATATTAAAGATGAAATATTGTTCGATTTTCATGTTACAAAAATATTCGATTATACTGATTATATTTTTTAGATAATACGTCTAAGACACCAATACCTTGCGGGAAATCAATACAACTTGGTTTTCCATTTATCTTTAAACATGCAACTTGGAATTCCATTTATCTTTAGTATTACGTGTATTACGTAATAAAATATCTTTAATACTATGTCAATGAAAATGGGTTGCAAAAGTAAAAATACGTCTTTCAATGTCAGACAACACGTGATTTTCCATCAAAAATCCTATTGTAAAATTAGTGCTTTGTTAAATTTAAATAAAAGCACTGTTGCAGACATTATAAGAAAGTTTTAATGAGATCGTATTGAATCCAAACTGGCTGGCCAAAAATCTTAGATATTAGAGAACGCAGAAAAGTTATACGAAAGATACAAAAAAATCTACGTTTAAGTGCTCCAAAGTTATTAATTGAATTAGTAATTTTTAAAGAGACTGGAAAAAGAGTGCATTCCCGAACAATTTGTCGGACATTAAAAGAAAATTGATATAATGGCCGAGTAGCTGGGAAAAAACCTTCATTAACATTTATTAACGAGGCGAATAGGCGAAAACGTGTGACATTTTCAAAAAAATTTAATAGCAAAAAAGAAACAATCTTTTGCGATGAAAGTAAATTTAATATTTTTGGATCTGACGAGCTATGTATGCTGTAACGTAAACGTAACGCAGAATTAAATCCAAAAAATTTATGCGCAACGTATAAGAACGGCGGAGGGAGTATACTTGTCCGAGGCTGTATTTAAACCGCTGGTGTTGGCAATTTAGTTTTTATTGAAGATATTATGAACAAAAATAAATAACTGAAGTTATTAAAAGAAAATTTAATATAAAGTGCTGTTCATATGGGAAATGAAAAAACATTAAAAATTTATCATGACAATGATCCAAAACATGAAGCTCGAATTGTACAAGAATTTTTATTGTTAATTTGGAAAGAATTATAAGAAAAATGGCAACAAATAAATTCCGAATATTTAAGAAAAATTATTTCCAGTTTGTCTAAATGATTAAAATATGTCCAAAATCAAAAGTGCTATGCCACCAAATATTGAAACTTCGCCAAGTAATTTTTAAAATATCTTATTTGATATTGGCGTTCGAATATTTTTGTAATATGAAAATCGAAAAATATTTCATTTATAATGTGTATAAAATTGTAATGGCTAAACATAGATACATTAAATTGTATATTTTGTTTAATTACAATAAGTGATACATAAAAGGAAAAAAATTTTTTTTTTATTCATAAACAATCGAAATATATATCGATTTATTAAAATATACCATAGTGTCCAAATATTTTTATCACTTAATGTATTTATTTTAAATCGTCATTGTACAACGAGAGTATCCTGTTCCAAAATAATGAAGAACATCAACGAAAATAAGAAACTATAAAAGAATTTCTTATTGCGACCGACATTTAGCGATTGTATATATCATTATTTAAATATTAATTTATTATATTTCCTGCACATTATAGAATGTTTAAGTAATAATAAAATCATCGAATGTATTAATTTATCTTGGCCGGTTGGAACGAAAGAGCTTCGATGCTTGCTCATTGGAATGTAAAAGTAAACTAAATCGATAATGGTCAAAGTCACTTTAGCGTTTATTTTTGTTGATATTATTGTACATATAATCAACGACTCTTAGTTGAATATGTAATTGTATTGAAATATTAAATTAATATTATTTTATTTTTCACGAATATTACGAGTTATGTAATGGTTAAATAATTAGATCATTGTTTAAATATTAGTTTCTTATACTCCATGTATATAATATATTATTTAAATAATTATAAAATCATCGAAAATATTAATTTTTTGACCTTGACCGGTTGGAAAATGATAGCTTTGATGTTTACTAGTCGGAATGCAAAAGAAAACTGGATTGATAATTCAGTCTAAGTCAGTCAAAAATTCATGTATGTTGATATTATATGTAATCAAGGTCTCTAAGTTCAAAATTTAACTGTATTGTAATATTATATTGAAATTATATTATATTCCATGAATGCTATGAGATATATAATGTCTAAGACTATGTTCTGTTGTTTACATATTAGTTTTTTTTTTTTAACTTTATTTTACATTATACATCATATAAATAGTTTTAAAATTTTGGATACATGGATATTTTTCCCATTCTTTTTATTTTCAATCATTTTCTCATTTTTCCATTTTTCCCTAATTTTCCTAATCGTCTTGCTGGGTAATTGGTTGCTCTCGAGAACTATAATACGATACTTAGCAAGACGAAATAAACGCCGCAAAAATCTCGGTTAAGCATGGTTGACAATGTTGCTGTCGAAATATCTAACATAAAACACATTTAACTACTAGTCGTAGTTGTTAAAAGCCAAGAATTTTTTCGTACAAACGTTTAACTCAATTATTAAAACACATCTAATATTTGTGTATATATTTTAAGAATATATTTATTTGTTATACAATAACGATATTCAATTTGAATCGTCTTTATTCTAGTTCAGTCTCGCATGATTAATTTCTATTTTATTAAATTAATTTAATTTATATCTATCAAAGCGATACCTCGAGAATAATGTATAATTTTTGATCAAGTTAGGCTACTGACGAATACAAGAAGGACTCGATGTATCAACCAACGTTCAAGTACGCTTAGCAAACTTAACATCGTAGATCTTCGTAAGAATTTCGGTCAGATCAATTTGTTTCCTTCAACGTTACTTCGCGCTTTAATACTTAACAAATTTGTGATGGCATCCAATTTCGGTGGATCCCACCAGGGATCGGAGAATAGAAAAATCGACAACGTTGAAATGAAAAAAGCCTTCGTTGATAAGCGACTTATTGGAATCCACTTCGTTTTAACGGGTCCATTGGAAAAATCTATAATCGATAGAACCACATTAATTTGATGATGTAAATGAAGAAAAAACAGAAAAAAGATGCTGGTGTAGTGATGACGATGGTTGTAAAAAAAACGATAAAATTAAATTTATTTGATGATAAGATAACAAAAAGTATTATTTCGAGAAAAAAAGTTTGTAGTTTTAAAGTTCTTGGAAAAATAAAAAATTAAATTATGTATAGAGAAAATATAATGATACACTATGATATCGTTTAAAAGATGCACTTTTTTCGACGAACATAATTATGTTATCGTACGTTTATTTGTTTATGTTTAAAGCAATCTCTTTCTCTCTTTCTCTCTCTTTCTCTCTCTTTCTCTTGCTCGCTTTGTCCCATTCTAAAATCGAGAAACATGAAGGCACTAGAAAAATATTACTTTCGTATCTTTCGTTGGTATGAAAGTATGAGTTGTAAGCCCATTTCTGCAGTCAAATAACAAATCTCGGAAGTATAGCTGCCTTTGAAACGGATGTCCGCGCCCCCGTGTAGAAAGCTGCCCTAGAATGATAGGTGGGAGCGCCCGGAACTCGATGCCATCTAACACGAGAAATTCAACGTGAATTACGAATTTCTTCGTTCGTCTTTTATACTATTATTCTTCGACATGGTTAATAGTACTTCGAGATTCTGTTGAAATATATTAAACTTGGTCAGCAAAATAGAATAAATAAACATAAGTTACTTAGAATGAAAGTTTCTATAAATTCGATTTATAAAATATTTGCAATTTTTCAAATAAAGTAAAATTTTTCAAAGAATATAAAGATAAAGATAAATATATCATGAAATATCAATTCGTCGTAACATAGATTAAATTTAAATAACGTTCCAGTTTTCTTTCTAATTTTAACTATTGTGTACCAGAATTATTAAAGCTATGACATTTCCTTTTAAATGGAAATCACAATTATTTATATAGTTACACGAAGTATGCTCGGCACTTTAAAGAAAGGAAACTCGTAGGAAAAAAATAATTCTTTTTTGATGATTTTATCCTCTATCGGTAACGGTTTGCACCTCGACTAAGGCTATAAGTTTACGGGTTCACAATAAAGTTAAACCTCTAGTGATCAGTTATAGCGACAGGGTCACTGGATGATTTATCGAATCCTTCTGACACCGCGTCGTTAATCTTCTACTGCACTTTATAGTCATCAAGTTGCATAAAGATGTGTATTGCAAGACTATTATAGCACTAACCGACACTTTAACACGTAATAGGCATTCGATTGGTTCATTCGATGAACGTAATTTATCTCAACGCGATAATCGAGAAACGACGATGACAATATCATAAAAAGTTTAATGAATAAATTTTCTTCAAGTACTATCGATTGTTTTACCGGTTAAAGCGGTTTAAGGTAAGCAAATATATATGTTTTATAGTTATTAAAATATTCCTCGATTCGATGGCTTTATTTACATTTTTAGAATAACCATTTTAATGTAACATTTTAAAAATTAAAAAAATAATTTTTGTTATTATTATATTTTTACGGTTTTCATAAAGTACATATGCATCTGAAAATTGTCCAATAGAATTTTGTAATATTCCAATGAAAGTAATTAAGGATAAATGTAAAATGTGAGCTTGCAATGATGTAGAATATTCATTAAATTAACGGAAATGATAGGTACTTAAAGCAAAGACCAGTGTGGGAAAATCCTTTCGTATGATCCAAGTGTGACTATTTTTTAATCTCTTTAATGATCTTGCTAATCATCTGGTTAACGCATGTGCGATACATGCGATTTAAATGTCCTATTTACACGATAACGACATTATCAAAGGCAATTAAATATTGCCTTTTGATATTTACATTATTGATTTGAACCATTATCAGAAGCACTCTAATCTCGATGAATTCTTTTTTACCAATTAAATATTGCCTTTTGATATTTACATTATTGATTTGAATCATTATCAGAAGTACTCTAATCTCAATAAATTTTTTTATAATAAGTAGTCATTACTGATAGTAGTTACTATCGTTTAATTAAAAAGAGTGTGTTATATAGAGCGCTTATGCCTGCTTGCTTTATTATTTCGTTGTACATTGAAGAACATGGTATGGTGTTTCTTAATTGAGAAAACCTGCCATAATTGGCTATATGATACTCTCTATCGTAAAGCGTAACTTAGAGATAGTTTGTATGAAATATTTAAAGGAAGAAGAGTGGTTGTCTCCTGGTTACACGTCGGATAAGAAGTTTTGCTGCAGTCACTACAGTGATCTAACTTGAAATTTATTTTTAGAATTAGGATAACTGCCATTAAAAATGAATAACAATTTAGATTTTTATTTACGATCGAAGTCCGTTCGCCAATAATGTCCTAATATGGATTTCTAAGGACAAACAATTGACATAAAAATTTTTATTATTCGATTACTATATGTTTAATGGTTATAAAAGTTGTTTTTTATAAAGTATATAATAAGATAATAATACTTCTAAATTTCTTGGATATATTAAACAATACTTAAAAGTAAATTATAAAAGCATTTGAAATATTTTCAATCTTTTATGAAATTAAAATTCTTCGTCTTTTTATCTTATTTTTCGTTATTAATATTGTAGAATTGATAAGGAATGTCATAACGATGAAGAAACTATTCCTCCCCGGTAGAGATACGAAGGAGAGATATGAATGTAAAACGATGCTAGTTAATGGTTGCCGAATACGTTTGGATTGATTCACAATTATTGGTTCGAAGTTTTCTTAGATAGCATCAAGTATACATACACGTAAATTTCGCGAAGATAGCTTTCAATTTTAGACTTTCGATATATATGTAAACACTTACTTCTCGGGTATAACTTCCAAGTTTCCAATATATCTATTTATAGAGTTATTATTAAATTTTTATTTTCTATCATTATATTTTCTATTGGTTGATTTCTTTCTTTTTTACTTTCTGATATTTAATCTTTCCATTTCTATCACTAACTCATTATCATCGATTTCTATCACTATGCCCATTATCAGCTATTGAATCCGCATTTTACACATCGATTGTCGATTAACTAGGATAAAATAAAATCGTAATAATCCATATCATAGAAAAACATACATTTTCGAACATTGATCTTGTTAGTGTCGCTTAATAAGTATTTAATAATTTAAATCTCTCGCACATCATTAATAAAAAAGTTATACTAAGTTTTTTAAAGATTTTAATTGGAAAACTGAGAAGGTTATAAAGTCATTAAAATTACTGAAAAATTATAATAAACTATACCTGACAGAAAATATTTTCGTATATGATATTTAATGAGAGGTAATTCCTTTTGATTATAATTATTTTAAATAATTTTGAGATAGATATTTTTTCACAATTGATCTTTTTTAATTTATTAATGTTTTTCTTTTCTGAAGTATAAATTCGTACATGAATAATCTCGAAAAAAATTTCTTCTTTCATTTCTATATTTTATTTTTGTGAAATTCGAGATCGAATATTTTCCGAGGACGAAAATTATGTGTCTTCGATCGTCCGAAGAATTCTTATCGTATATATCTACGTATGTATTTACGTAGAAGATTTGAAGAACAGAGGGATTTATATTGAACGTTGTCGAAATCGTTTCTATCAGAGTAGAAAAGGGATTTTGGGAACGGATGAAATTCCATAGAGAGAATAGACATAAGTGATGGAACGAAGGAAGAGCCTTGGGTCAACGAATGCGATGCATAACTCAACGCTACGAGCCTCCTTTCGTAAAATCTATCATTACCTTTCGATAATCGCCCTTATGAGCATCTAATCAAATTAATTAGTGAAATTTAATACTGGTAAACTATAATTTACGATCAAGCTATCGAGAGTGCTGCTAAGATAGATCACTCTGATACGTGTATTGTTATGATGAAATGACGTTAATTACACCAATGTATTGTAGATGTATCTGATTGATGAGTCAAAGCTAGGACGGTGTTGAATGGAAAATTAGAAATAAATTGATGATCTTTCTTTTATCTTCGTCATTGGTACATTTATTTTATACAACTTTTCCTTAAAATTGATTCAACTTGATTTAAATATGATATAAGTAATAATTAAGATAATCAATAAATATTATGTGAAATAAAAATGTGTGAATGTAAAGTGAAGGAAATAGGAAGAGAAAAAGAGAGAGAGAGAGAGAGAGAGAGAGAGAGTAAAAGAATGATATAAACAACATGATAACGGTATAGATACTATCAATAAGAAATATCAAACTGGTTGAAGAAGATTGTAAACTTTCGTAGAAGAGGAAATTTTCGGTGAACTGCATCGTAATAAGTATTTCGCGTCACTGATAAATTCCTTTCGCGAAGTACAATTTGCAACGGTTCCAACATTCCAAGCTTTATCTTTTACCGCTAAGTAGGCGGCAAACGATCCGTAGATTTCTGTCTCTCTCTCTCTCTCTCTCTCTCTCTCTCTCTACCACCCTCTTTCTTCTATTTGTATGTGTTAGTACGCTTGAGGGCGCATCCGCAGAGTAGAAGTACTTGCGTGCACGAATGCACGCGAGCGCACGTCGCATAAGCGCGCGTTTAACGCGGATGAAGTATGGTCGACGTTTGAATGGAGAGATTTAAATCAATGTGCCTGACTAGCTCTCACCAGTCGTATAGATAATGCCGGGACGAGTGACGGCAATCGTAAATCCTACAAAGGAATTTAACTACGGAAAAAGAGCGTTCGACCTCGAGCCACATGCAATTGATTAACGAACCGATCTATGGATAATTTCATTTTTTTTTTATTTTTATTTATATAGAATTATGTTAAATGTTGTAAAAAGAAAAAGAAAGAAACACTAAGTATTCGTGCTTTTTGCTTTATTATAACCTCTTATAGTAATTGATCGTTACAATTTTTCTCTTATTAAATTTATCTTGTTAGTTCGTTAATTATTTTTCATGTTTTGCAAAAAGGAAAATTTTCGAGTAAGCTATATATAAATTTAATTAAGTGTACATTACAATATTATTTATGTTATGGTGATAGAATAATCATTATCATCATTATATTATTCAACGACGGAGAATATAATTGTTAATGAAATATTTTCTTTTTTAGCATTTGCTGATGTTAATCTTCGAAATTTTATTATTTCCAAAAAAATTATTTCATACTGTAATGTAATATATTCGTAAAAATTTCTCGTAATATTAGAAATACTAAAAACTTGGTGTACATGTCAACAATGCGTATATATGTATTATATATGTTGATAGTGGTGACTGTGGGTGGTGCCAATATTGCTAATGAAAAAATATCATTTTCGCGTTACAATCGATCGATGAAGGTTGTAGTTACTGCCAGGGTTCAGCAATAACCGAACAATAGCGGGCAAATGAGTGCTGGCTATTCTGTATCTACTCACTCCTTTTACCCTTCAACATCACTTTATTCTCCTCTTTTGCAATGCATTTTCATTCTCCATCCAGTTCTCTATTTTTCTTCTCTATCTTTTTCACTCATTCTCGCTCTTTTTCTTTCTTTCTCAATGGCTTATTATTATGTATATCGTAAAATAGAAGCAATCTGACAAATTTTTCATATATTTCGAATAAATTAAAAGGTTTAAAGAGTACTTTAAAATTAAATCTTTTATAAAAATAAATTGTAAAATTATTAATTATTTATGACGTTTCTACATTATCGACCAATCCAATTATGATTGATATAAGTAATCACACATTACGTTTTGAAATAGAATCACTTTAAGGAATTCTACGTTTTCTTTATTCCATGAATCGATAACGAGATTATATCAATTATCAGCATCCTGGGATTCAATTTATTATAAAATAAATAAAACCTTTGTGTGCAACAATATCACAAAAAAATTGAGTCAATTACGTGATATGTATACTAATTGCTTGTACACACTTTTCTAATACTATTATGATTTTCATATTCGAACACATGTAGCGTTACTGATAATTTTGTAGTCATTTATTTATCTATATACTGATATCGCAGAAGATGGTATTACGAGTTAGATTTTCTTGTAATGTAAATGATCGAATTATTAATAAAAAATATCAATCGTTATAAAATTTGTATTATTCCTTCCTCATTAACCATTTTCTTTTTAATAAAATGATTTTATTTAAACTTTTTGATTTCGTATTTTATGTTTAATTAACTAAAAGAAATCATTACAATCTCAGTATTATGAAATGTCTGTGAATAGAAAATATGTGAATTATTCATATTCACTTAATCTGCACTTTGCTCTTTGTTTCGTCGAGTACCATCTAAAGCAAGCACCGTATACTCGGAACATGCAATTACAGAGGAATCTTCTAACGCGCTAATAAGCAAAGTGTTCTTTGCCGCTTGCTAGTTGCGCGTACCAAATAGAGATTGAAAAAGAGAGAGAAAGGGAGAAAGGAAGAGAGAGAGAGAGAGAGAGAGAGAGAGAGAGAAAGGAAAGAAAAAATCGGATAGTTAGTAGCAGACGATCCTCTCAAGATACTTGATGCGTGTATTTCGTTGAAACACACGCTCCTCGTCTTTTCGATTTTGCCCGACTTCCTTTTCTAGTATACCAAAGCGATTCAAGATAGCTACGTCCATCCACTTATAACGCTAATTTCTGTGTTCGTTTCCGTCCGCTGTTCGTAAATTCCACTTGGCCCGTTTCAATGTAACCTCCGTACTGAATATTATAGTACATACATACAGTATTATCAGCGAGATACTCCTTCTTCCTAATTACCACTACTTCTACTTATAACAGCCGTAATAATTCTGTGACTTTAAAGTTCCTCCGTCGAATGCGTTTGCATTTAGTATGATACCCTAGTGCAATTACCAACCAAGAGTCATAGAATTTGGACACATGCGTTAACAACCTCTCCTAAATTTCATAATATTCACACTGGTATTAAACATTGTCCTCTATCATTGATATCATTATCCTTTTCAAGTTCAATTGGAAATGACATCTACTCGTTATTACACGAAAGAAAAAAGAAAAAAAAGTATTTTCTATACGCATATTGTTTAGGAAACAAAGAAAATTCTAAAAAAAAAGAAAGCTATTGATATGTGAAGAATATCCTGAATCTAATCAATACCACGGGATCGTTTTTTAAATCCAGTTTAAATTCGTGTAATCTGTAAATCGTAAACCACTTTTACGAGACTCGAGTAACGTTCAATTCATTTTTACTCTCATCTCGGGCAAATGCATACTCCTCGTTGTATTTTATAGACTCCACAATATAGAATAAAAAAGATCGATCGATAAAACGCGATCGGGTACAATGGGCATATAGAAGATTCGCGTGCGACGTTTTGTTCTCGGTTAGATCGAACAATCTGGGTGGGGGATGGAAATAGGTGGGGTTTTGAGGTTTGAACAAGAAAAGGAAAGGGGAAACAAATGAGATAGAAAAATCAACTGGGTAGATAGTTGAGTACTTTCCATTGAGAATCACGTTAAAAAGCCGAAGGTTGCTAATTATTTCATTAGATGCGGCTTTCACGTTTGAAAGCTTTACGGCGTATCGATTCGCGTGAACGTACCTGTCATTTCGCTTCGCTTATTCCTTTAGTTACTTTTTTTTTCATCTCTTTCTACTATCTCTTATTTCAGATTTTTCTACTCATCGTTTCTATTCTACATTTCTACCATTTTAAGTAACGTTCCACGAAATTCAAAATGCCATGATTTATCGATACGATATCAGAGAGTCATCCCTTTCACGTCTTACCGTTATTACAGTAATCTCTATCTTTATCGGTCCCTGCTTGCCTGTTCGGCTTCGAAAGGAGCTCGTCGAACTTCTCACACGATTAAAATCAGGCGGATAAATAGTCTTTCGTAACGAACTCAGTCACGCCGACACAAATAATGGTGCTTTTATTTGGTGAACGGGGTAATTCGTTTATCTTCTTTTTCCAGCAATCCGTGGGCTGTTTTAGGAAGGGTAACGGAGAAGAATGAGAAGGGAGCGAGGGAACAGGAAAGGGACGAGAAACGGTCGGTCGGTTGGTCGGTTGGTCGTTCGGTTGGTTGGTCGGTCGGTCGGTCCAGCCGAACACCGGTCGACCAGTCGGACTACATTGAATCAAATCTGGATTACGCGCATACGTTTTTACCTGATTGTAAACAGTTAACAACGGTTCGTGCATGCGTTCGAACGCGTGCAAAACGCGCGGTAGAGCGGTATGCATACGACTGTCGCCGTTTGATTGGACAGCAACCCAACTGACAATTTGCAATTGTCACGAGGAGTTTATTGTTCGACATTCGATGACGAACGAGTGTGATTTTAAGGGAAGAGAATCGAGATTTTCTACCTATTCTATTTCTCATAGAGAGTGGAACTTTTACATATGAATATCTAAATATCTCGGTTATTTACAGGTGTACGATAGTACTTGTCAAGGAAAATTTATTATTTTTCAATATATTGATACATTGAAAAAGTAACTATTTATTTTTAAAAAATATGAAACATTTAGGAGTTTTCATTTAATCTCTAACAAATATGTTATTCTTATTATTATAGTGATAGTAATGATAATAAAAGAGATACCATATTAGCATATTAATGAATTAAACTGTTAATATTTATTTGAAAGTGTACCGATTACAATATTAGAATATACAGATATTTTCGATAATTATATTTTCATATTTTCAAGATTTATTGAATGATATTATAGGCAAATTTTTCCTCTAAAACCTAATGTAAAGCTATTGAATGGAGATAGGTTTTTATGGAAAAATAATAGAAAATCAAAGTTGGAAGGTATGAAGGAACGCAATATCGATTCTGGTATTGCAATTCGATGAAAAAAGTTTTCGTCATCCAGTGGATTAATCGATCCAGCGATAATAAATTCTGTGGATTATTCAGTGATAACTAACAGTATTTTTGTTCGTAGACAAATCGAAAAGGTTCGCTGCGGAAAACTTTGATTATTTCGACGTGTCTCGTTTCGATTTCCGATAATTCTTTCGATTCTTTGAAATTTAATGTTCATAACATAAACTTGTGAAAACTGAAAGTCCTATCAGCTTGGATGTATGCAAGAATTAAGCTCAATGAGATCGTTGGTTCGATTTGAAGGCAATTTTACAGGAGGACGAAAAATTTATGATTAAACATTTTGAACACGAAATAAATATAAGAGTTTATGGTTTTTTTCTCGATCAATCTCGTCACTATAGCTCGAGTTCAATTTTAATTTTTTCCTATCTCACTTTCTTGTACTCTTTGTCTTTGGATTCATCCACCTTGCCTTTTATGAAGAAAAGAAGGAAAGAAGTTAGTTGATCGAGCGAGACCTCGAGTCGTACGACTACCGGTCGATACTGCTCGTTAATTTCGTGAAATTAGAAAGGCAAGAAGAGTGCACTTTTGTCTGCAAGTCAAGCGAATTTTACTACAGAGAGAAACAGAGGACAAAAAAAGAAAATCTCTCTAGACAATGTATATATATATACATATATATATATATATATATACATATATATATAAATAATAGATATAAGAGGGAATACGTTTATCTATATACATTTCTCGATCAGTTCACGATATCAAACTACTAATTAACTCCTTGATCAAAAGCTACTCGATCTGCGCACTCGAAGCTTTTTACTTTTCCATTGGCCCGCTTAGCAGTTGCCAAATGAACGAAAAATTTACCTAGATGAGCGAATCGAAGATATCGAAATTGATGTTAGATCACAAAACTTTGAACGGCAATTGAGAAGAAATCGATTTCAATTAAGTTTTAATAATACTTTTCACCCTTCTCTCTCTTTCTCTCTCTCTCTCTCTCTCTCTCTTACTGTCTGTTCTCCTTTGATTCCGAAACAAGACTTAAATCAAACAATCGGTATTATTTTTTAAAATGAATTTTAGCGAGTTTAATTTATTAACGACGTATACGATCACGTATTATAGAAATTAAAAATGTTTTCCTTTTTTTTTTCTTTTTTTTTTGTAAGAGTAGATTGAACATAGATTTTGTACATAAATTTTTTTATTTTGCGTGAAGTGTCGTGATATCTAGCGCGATTAAATCAATGAAAAAATGTATAAGAGCTTCAATTTGTCAGAACGAATCTCGAAAGACAGGTAAATCCATATTCGTGAAAATAAATACTATTGTTAGCGTACAAGCATATACGTCAGCTCCACGATACTTGAAAATCTCCGGAACGATATTTGTATGAGTTAATTTTATCCAACTACGCAATATTCGTTTTAATATTTATTGTGAATATTGAACGAACGCGTATTGGGTGATAAATAATTGAATGGGCGTGATACAAATATATACAATTGATTAATCTCTTGACGTTGTGGAAATATTATTCTTGCGATGGTACGATTATTAAAAGTTTATGGGTAAAATTTCTAAAGGTAGAAAACAATCGAGTTTCATTTAGAGAAGCGATTGTAATGAATAAATATAAAAAGTAAGGAAAAGTGTTCTTAAGAACTCTAGGAGGAAAGGAACGAGATGAGAGTGGAAAAATAGGATTTGAAGAGTCAAAGGAAGAAAGACAGAATGATAGAAAAGGACAGATAGAAAAAATACATTAGAAGAAGAAGTTGAAATTATCAAAATGAGATGCCGTATTACGAAAGTGTCAGATTAATTACATAAGCCATATTTATCAAGTAAATAGCAGAAATGTGATACAGTGTCAGGACTAAAAGCTAAAACATTAAAGTGAAATCCGAAGTTTCTCTGGAATATAGCGCGCACACACCTACACACACATACATATATCTGTAACACCTTTCGTATAGACACAAATTCTGAAAATTAGAATAATATTCGACTATAGAGCAATCTGTTTGTTGAACGAATCCCGATTGAAGTCCATCAAATATTCGTACGATCAATCGATGCCGACAATTTAAATAGATCCTATATCTCTATATATATCTTCATATATATCTCTACATAGAAATGTAATGTTTCATTCATGGGAAAATATATCTCTTCTTCGATATTGAGCTTTCATTAACAATATTTGGAACAGTCAGAAAATATTTTTGAGCTTTTAGAATACGAAATATCGATCGTTTGAATCAAAATAATGAATAAACGTGTATACTAAAATATAAGATTTATTTATTTATTTGTTGTAGCGTAAATTATTGCAATAGTCGTTATTTGAATAAAATATCTATATGATTATATTATTCACAATAAATAAAATGTTTAGTATACTTCGTGATTAAGGTATTTCGATTTTCCATGGAACTTGAAATAGTACTTTACACTAGTCATACAAGAGAAAGTTTGTTTCTCTTGTCAGAAAGTTATGTTTCAATCTTGAATGCACACGTGTCTTCGCCGAGGCAATTAATATCGGAATTGGTCAAAGTAAGGCTATTGTTTTTCATGGAAATAGCATCGAGGTAAAGTTAAACAATACGCATTCAATATAGAATATTGTAGACTATAAGATACGTCTTATAATATCTTGTCGAATCTATCTTATCAGAAACTAAAAGAACAAATAGCAGTTGCTCTTCGTTAAAGCGTCATGTTACGAATATTAAGTTAATTTAAATATCTAGATATATGTAAAAATAATAAAAGTGTTATAAATAATGAACGGGAATGTTTATTCGTAAAACAAGATAGCGTTAGCCCGACCATGTTCTTAACATTTTACGTCAAAAGCGAAAAACGTAAAGAAATATTTGACTTTAACACTCAACTTGAACATTCGATTACTTAGTTGAAACATCAACTCCCAATGTGAAATCATTTCAGTTGATATTTTTCATGTTTTTTTTTTTTAGCGATTTTGTCAAAAGAAGGTCAGAAAAATTTTTTAAACGACAAAAATAGAGAATAAAGAAAAAAATACAAATTGTAAATCATAAAGAAATTACGAGTAATTATGGTTAAAACCTTCGGTACTTAATATGAATCTACGTAGAAGTCGCGCGTGCTATAACATTCGTGCTTTTTTATACCTACCGTTTTGAGGATAAAAATTCACTATTAAGAGAAAAGAAAGAGAAGGGCAGAAAGAGAGAGAGAGAGAGAGAGAGAGAGAGAGAGAGAGAGAGGGAGAGAGGGAAGGAGAGAGAGAGAAGCAGAAAGCAGCATATTTTAACGTAGAACGTAAGTCGACAATTCGCAGGCTGCTCGGTTGCTGTACTCGAGAAGGGGAGGGTGACAAAAATGCCTCGTATCGGCGACAGGTAGAAAGGGAGAGGAAGGGAAAGAGAGAAAGAGGGTGAGCTTTCGCAGTTACGGCGAGGAGAAGAGAGGAGTGGCCTGATCATTACGGTTGCACCAGGGCACTTCGGTTTGAGCACGGTGCAGTCTGAGAGCTCTCACTTACCGCGGAACCGTGATAACAACTACCTACATACCAACCCTCCTTTTCCTCCTCAAATTTCTCCTCTTCACCCCTCCTTCTTCTACTCTCTTTCTCTTCATTTTCATCTTGCTTGATATGTCCTTTCCTTTTTTTCGCACTTTCCTCCATATTCTTCTTTCTTATCCTTTATTTTTCTTTTCCTTTTTTACATTTATATGCGTGCTTATTCTCTCGTTTTTTTCCTATTTCTCTTTTATTTTTGTATTTGTTCATATATTCTTTTTTTTGTTTTTTTTTGTTTTTTTTTTTTTTTTAATTCTTTTTGTTTCGACCGATACCGACGTCTCTATCCATCTATTTGTTTTCTATGCCTCTTTTTCTTTAACTTTCTTTTTCTCATCTCATTTTCACCGATCCTTATTCGGTATCCTAACTTTATTTCAACCTTGTGTTTGATTTTATTAGTCTATTTACCTGTTCACACAGTAGTCTATTTATTTTTATACGTACGTGTTTACATATTCATTTTTCATTTTTCTCGTCTCTCTTTTCCTCTCTCGTTTTTCAGTTTGCTCATCGTTTATATGTATATCCTTATGTCACGTCAACGTTATCCCTGTCGTTTCTTAGTTGATTTCACTTGCTCTTTTTCCTCCTTTTTACTTTTTGATATCGTCTTACGTTTCACATAAAACAGTAATGAGTATTCCGAGTGTGATTCTCTAGAATTTACATCCCTCAACTTATATTCTTCCTTTCTTTGGTTTCTTCTTTTTCTCTTTAACAATACTGTGTAATACGTTACGAACGTCCGATTCGTAGAAAAGGCTCGATGAAGATAATGCTCCTTTGGCGGGGACGTTGTAGATGCATATTTTATGAAAAGGGGAAACATAAAGACGTGAACGTGAGCACTTCTCTCGAATGGAAGAAAAGGAGGAGAATATCACTGAAAGTACTTTCGTATTATCCACGATATGCATTCAGTATGTACCACGAGAATAGAATAAAAATTTAAGATCGATCCATATTGTTCTAGCATCTTTCCGAATATTGTTGCTGCTTTCTTGTTAAATAGATATAAATTTATAAATTGTCGACAATGATTATCTATATTTTTAAATATGTTCAATAATCAAACTTTTCGAAAGTTATTTTTAAATATATTCAAAAATATCTTTTCGATTTGGTAACGATGTTTTTCTTACTAGATCCCCGATGAAAAAGCGAAATTGTTCTGATTCGTTCGCTTTCCCTTGTTCGATTTGTACTGTTCTGGGAGATTGAACTCTCCCGTTCTCTCCCTCCCGCCCGTATTATTGTGATGATTTTTATGTGTATAATATATATATATATATATATATATATATATATATATATATGTAATGAATTGAAAAATAGAATTGAAATATTTCATTCCTATTGATGTGCTGTCGCGATAATTAGACGGCATTATTAACTTAAAGAATTTATGTTTCTTGCTGCAGATTTACAGATTGATACACATCTCATTACTGATAATTAATGGGAAACGAAATTTATTTACATTCAATATTGGAGAGCTTGGGTGGGTGATTCGTGATATAATGGTTCGTGTAACAATGTATTTGGTTATTGATAGATACATTACAATTGTATTATTCGAGTTCTTGTTATACGCGATGTATATATAGCACGATATTTGTTTAATGTTATATTCGCATTATCTATTTCAATGATTGAGAGATGATCAGTACTATGCTTCCGTGATGTTTTCAGATTCAATTGTAATGAATTTGAGACTAAATCTTGTGTTATCTGAGACATTTCTAACGATTTATTTAAGATTCCTTTTCGTTTTAGACTCTCAAGTGATTATTTGGGAAGATGGTTGGATTAATTTAAAAGTACAGGATAAGGAAAGAAATAATTTCTTATTAATCGGAAGTGTGTTAGGATTGTTCGTTTCTATATGCATGTACCCTTGTACGAAATATTGTAATTTAATTTTTGCTATATGAAGAAAACGTTTCATAATTCCTTTTTCGATTGTATTTATTCTGATTCAATAGTTTTTCAGAAAATTATAATCTTTGAAGAAGCTCCAACCGATTTACTTGCGAGTAGTGTACCTATTTTCCGATGTATAGTCCTCATCCGATAGTTCATAGTTTACGAAACAGAATGCGGTTTCTCGTATTTCGACTAGATATCTTGTTGCTTTCAAAGCTGAGGTTCATCTCAACCGATTGGAACAATTGTGAAAGAGGTAATGCAATTGAGAACAGGTGTCCCATTAATTTTCGGGATACGCTAGTGTGTACTGTGGGAGCAACAAGTTTTATAGGTAGACATGTATGTTCTACGCATGTATGTGTCGTGCCAATATATATAGTGTAAAATAAGGGAATGCAAGTAAGAGTTGGATTACACGTATAACATATATCATGCGTTTACAATAAGTTTATTATCAAGTTTATCTCTTGAAATAATAACAAAAGAAAAAATGAGGTCATCTTGATCATTAAAAATCTGTTTATAACAAGTTCATTAGAGACTATACTATTATGAATTATCGTGTAGGTTTATAAATTATGAACCTATACGAGAAAGCTATACATCTGAGAAAAGTATCAAGATAAATTTTTTAAAGATTTATAATGCGAGATTTTGTTTTGGTAAGAATATTGTATTGATTAGAACATCTCTTTTATATAAAAAATTCTTCTTTTCTTACCAAGATTATTTTTATTTAAAGCAAATGTATGTCATTATTATTTAACTGTCTTTTATAATCTTTTTCAGATTTTTTTTTTGCCTCTTCTTTCATTTTGGTTGCTTCTTCTGAAATCCGAGTGTTTCGAATTTACATCCTTGTCATAAAGAGCTTTCTTTATAGTAGCAAGAACTTTTAATACCAACAAAAAGTCGTGTAAGTACTTACGTCGCAAGAAGCACTTGCTGAACTTTGAAACCACTAGCTCTATTGGTATTTGACTTTTTGGTGAATGACAAAGAATATATATATATCTGGTTAAATATATACTTGCATATACGTATACATAGGTGTAATATGAAAATGTGCTTCAATATATTATATTAAAAGAAAAACGTGTATTCGTCAAATACTATTTGGTTTAAATTGAATTAAAAATTATTTCTTACAAGCGAGCTATATAATTATCGGATCGCTATCTATTCAATGCAATTTGATGATATCTTTAAAATAATAGTGTCAAGATTTAAAAATATCAACATAAAATATTTATATATATCCTACACACACACATACACACACATTATATATATATATATATATATATATATATATATATATATATATATATGAATAATTTTATTTACACATCGCGAAAAAATTAAAAGCAATATCACGAGGGAGAAAAATATGGCTCAATGATATTAACTGAATTTTAATAAACGAGGTTTCATAAATGATTCGTTTAGTGCAATTCATAAAACTGAATTAGTTCCGACATTGTATTCACATTATTATCGTTATGAAAACAAAACCATTATTGTCTTTCTATTAAAGTTTTCCATAGAGAGAGGAAGAAAGAGAAAGAAGAAAGACAGAAAAAAGATGAATATTTTCTGATTTATAATAAAGAAATATAAGCAGGTTTTAAGGAAAGGTGGAAATAAAAAATAGATTTCAGACGAAGGTCAGAATAATAAAATAGTTTCTGAAAACGAAACTGTATAACTGCTATTCGGAAAAGTGGAACACGTTTTACCTTACTGGTCGATATATGTAAGTACATACATTCGTGTTTTCTTCGTGATACGTAGAACACGATACGTCGGAAGGAAGCCAAAGTAATCGCAACCGCAAGATAATCTTCTTCGTTTCTTACCTTTCGGTTCTCTACTACTAGTTCGACCTCGCGAATCATGTTCCCTCGAAGAAACTCCAATCCATTGCCAGACAATCGGTTGGTAGGATATAGTATTGATTACTTTCAAAATGACTTTTCTCGTCGTATTAATAATAATAACAAAAACGAATTGTAATTTACTATAAGCATACAATTACAACTTGTAGATATATATATATATATATATATATATGTATGTATATATACATATATCGATGTAGATATATATATATATATATATATATATATATATATGTATATATACATATATCGATGTAGATATATATATATATATATGTATGTATATATACATATATCGATGTAGATATATATATATATATATGTATGTATATATACATATATCGATGTAGATATATATATATATATATATATATGTATGTATATATACATATATCGATGTAGATATATATATATATATATCGATGGAAAAATGATCAAATGGAAAACTACTCAGAAAATATATTAACGATTATGTCGGATAATGGAGAAGGATATATGTATAGCTGTATCGTCCTGCAACCTAGCCTTGATATTAACAAAGGACAAAGGTTAGGAGAAAGCGATCGATAACGAAGGAACGGTTTCGATTTTAAAGAAAGATAGGGATGACATGAAACGTACATTAGGATATATGATATTGCATTGGTAGAATAACGAGAACGTCAATCAGAATTTGGAAAAGGCTTTTGAGAATATGTCAGAAAAAGAAATCGAAGTGATGTTTGGCTCTCTTGATTATTTATCGGACATCAATTTCAAATTTATCGGATACTCTTTACAACGAAAAACAAATGTGTTTTTTCGTTTATTTGCATATTTGGAATTTTTTTTTCCAGAAACTTTATTTAATAGAAATATAATATTATTATTCTCTTACTTTTGGCACGCTTTACTTTTTTTTTTATGAACAAGAAACGTAAATGCGAACGTATATGATCCAGCAAAGCTTAACTATGCATTTGAAGATGGTTCGCATTAAATCCGGTATATGACTTGTGCGTTTACATCTCTTTAGCTCGTAAACCAACTTGCCACCATCATCACCATCGCCTAGGGCACGTCCATTATATGTTTACGGTTGTTTCGAGTATAACACTTCAATGACGTTCCTACGACTAACGGAAATAGTGTTTCCGCTAGTTTATCAAACATAGCAAGATACAAAAGTACATGAACGAGAAGAACTGAGATTGATGTTCGAACCAATTCAAAAATTGATAAAACAACGAAAAGCTGGATCTTGAAAGATTTAATTGTAATGTACAGTAATAGTTATTTTTCTCTTATTTTTATTTCAATATCCATTTAAACGAGTTTTCGATAATATTTTATTTCCTTAGTATTTTGAAAAAAAAATCATTGCTTTGTCATCTCAATACAGATCGTTGGTATAATTACAGTGCGTTAGTAACTACGCAAAGCGTACACTCATACTCCATGCGGTATGTAATTATTCGCGATCAATGTAATTGCATTTTGTATTATTATTCGTTCGAGGTAAATGGAAAATTCTGTGCATTACGTACGTCCATTCAATCGTAAAACGCGAACACATTGCCTTCTAACTGTCGTAACGAGTCATAGAGCGCATTATTTGAAGGGTCTTAAAGCTATTTCAATGGAAAGATGGATCAAAAGTGAAAGAGAAAGATAAAGCATCCTTCAAAAGCATTTGCTTCGTAGGTATGTATCATACAATCGATGCACGGTCATGGTCGTATTATAAAAGGGAGAGGCCGTGGAATTTTTATTCTATAGCTATCTTGAACAGATAATCGAAAGCCAATAGGTAATACGATAGGGCTAGAACAATATCGCATGATTCGAGAGGTTATTTCCTTTTTCAAATGGGCGGACTACTCTATACAGGAAATTTTATATTCAACAAATTGTTTGAGTCAACCTTATGCGTCCTTATAATTTTGAAAATGCGTTGAATGTTAAAAATGATTTTTATTCGATATTTTGTGCCGAGAAAATGCGTGTGTTCTATGCTGTTTTGACACTCGTTAGAAGTAAGTGTACTTTCTAAGAGCACCCTTAAGTGTCTCTCAGAAGAAACGCTTCATACACTAACACTAATACACGTATTAATGCAGGTCTAGATATACGTATTGGTGTAATTTAGATACATACATATACTTTATTTTTCCTACGATTTTTAATTCGATGAATTTTCTATAATCAAGGCAATAAATCTTTTATATTAATTTTGTGTAAACATCTTAATTAATCTGTAATTAGCAATTATATTTAGAAAATTTACTTTCAAATATTTATTGCGTATTTATCGATAAAATTGAAAGCATTTTCTGTATCTTTAAAAGAATATTTCTTATATTTAAATATTATATTTAAATAATATATGGTAATAATTAATTTTATATTCCACAATTAATTTTCGTTCACCGTTTGTAGAGTTAATTAACTTCATATACAATGTCGTGCATATAAGTATCTATACTAATCGATGCTTGTTCCGAAACTTGTTTCAAACTTAGGATCCAAGTTCACGCTTTGAAATTGTACTCTAATCTCAATGTACAATCACCATAATAACACGGCACGTTAAACGAAATTAAAAAAAGTCCTCACTACTTTGATGAGAAGTAATCAACAGAATCTAAATTTGAGTTAAAATTACGAAAATAAAATACAACGATCGCCAAGACAGTTTTTTAAGAATATTTTTTTTTTTTGAGGTAAACATACATATTTTCTCTCTCACTCCCTCTCTCTCTCTTTCTCCCTCACACACTTTTAGTATAGAAAATAAATTATACAATTATATGTTAATATTTCTAACTAGATATGAAGCTATTAAATGTGTTTACTTTTGCTTGTTTCGATATTTCTTTCTCTATCTTCTTTTTTCTATTTATTTTCACTTCAATAAACTTTTTTAATAAAATACAATAATTATAGATAATTTTATACAATAAAATTTAATACAACGGTAAACCCTATCTTATGAGTAGGAACTAACAGTAGATAATATTTTATATAGAAAATATAATAACCTGTCAAATGGACGAAGAGAAAGCATGGAGTATTTCCTGTTGAATATGGCAGATGCTCATAGAGTAACTTTACAGCTATTTGTTAGTAATTCAAAGCCTATCTTTTCTTTAGATTCAAATATCATTCGCATACGAAGGTATTAAAAATCAATAATTATCAATTATAATATAATATAATATGATATAATATAATATAATATAATATAATTATTCTTTGTTGATATAAAGAATACTTTTTGTGATTAGTTTTTTTCCATACCTGTGATTTTATCCTTCCGTATTAATTGTTAAAATAAGACGAAATATAATTAAATATGTTTTTTTTTTTATATTTTGCAATCGGTTTATCAAAGTATATAAATTTTTATGTTATTAGACAAATGATCTATTCTTATTTATATCATAAATATTAACCCCTATTTTTATCGTCTTTCAATGCCGTCACTTTAAAGCATAAGACACATTCAAACACAAACTGGTTTTAACCGGCGATCAATAGATTTGAAATTTAATCGCTGCGAGAGTGTGATTATAAGAAGAGCATTTTCACCAAATAATTTTCTATTTACGTATTTCATGACAGTTAGAAATAAGCTAGTGAAGCATTTGATATATTCATGTTTCTCTTTTCATTGGGCAAGAAACAATTGTTTATAAGAATTTCATTTCTACGGTTTTATGGATATGGATTCTGAAAGCGATAAACTTAGAAAACACTTTCTTCCTATTCTCTACGTCACGGTTGCGTCTATCTAATACTGAATGGCGTCAGAATAGCAAAGGATAAAAGTGTCGTATAACCATGTAATAACCTCTTTCATCGACACTGTCAACGATGTTACCACTAGCCTTCTCCTCTCTTTCTCTCCTCTCACTCTCTTCTCTCTTTCTCTCTTTTTCTCTTTTCCTCGCTCTCTCCTTCTCTTTCCAACTTTTACGTTTATCTCTTTTTCTCATGTTCATCGATCTACCCATCATCTCTGCAAACGTCTACTTACGTGTCTATATCTAACATGCCTTGAACTATAGATATGCTAAAACTTACGTACTTTGTAATATCCATATACATACTACGTATTAATCGAAAGATATACATAAGTACTTGCATAGATATTGTAGATTGTACATAATAGATATATAATTCTCAATTAATTCTTTCTCATTTTTCTGTATTTATTGAAGCATACATATGTAAGTACATATACTGAGTAATATCAAAATCATTGACGATTAATTAATAGATTTCTCTTATTACTTTTATTTAGAAATTATGATAATCCGTTTCATTTAATTTTTGTTTTCTTTCTTATTTATTTTTTTTTCCTCTCACTTTCTCTTTATATATCATTCTCGAAGTTAAGTTTTGCTCGGTAAAGACGAAAATTTGATAGTCAGTCGTATTCAATGATATATTTGCCGCGTAAACAATAATTATCGCATGCAATTAGGAGAAGTTGCTGTGTCTAAATGGAAGACCTGCAGAGAGGATGAGGGAGTAACAGAAAACGAAGAATATAGCAAGAGAAACCGAAGATTGAAAGGAGATGGAGAGAGCTTTTGGCGAACTTCTCGTTCCATATATCGCTGACTGCCAAAGTGTCGGAATGGAAGTCATCTCCATGTCTCTCTCTCTCTCTCTCTCCCTCTCTCTCTTTCTGATCACACACAAATACATCTACGTATCTGATTTTCCACTACTCTCCCTCTTAACTTGCACTTGAACCGAAGAGATTCGGGTAACTCGATCTCGTTACTTGAGCTCAAGTCATACGCTTTACGAGAAGCAAAGATCAGTTCATTACTTCATTACTGATATTCTCTCCCACACAGTGACGAAGTTTCCGAATATTTACTATCGTGTTAACGTTTCTCAAATTATATTTATAAAAGGTATCTCTAAGTGTCAGATAAAATAATGATTAAATTATTATAATAAATGAAAAACAAATAAAGATCATTTTTCATCATTCTTCGCGTACAATCTAATAAAAGTAGATCATATTTACAATATCTAAAATAAAAATAATGTATATCTATTATCATATGTACAATATATTACTATCATATCATAACTCATCTAACATATATTAATATACATAGATTTATATTGATCTCTTTTGTATGAATTGACAGCATGTGTGAATGTGCAAAATATAATTATTTCAAGGATAAGTTCCAGCATATGTCACGCATAGAATCGAGCAAATAATTTTTGTAGCTTTAGCAGCATTTTTTTTTTCAATTGGGAAGCGATGATATAACTTTCACGACGATATTTGGATTACTATTGTTTTGTGAGGTTATGTTGGCAGCATTATGGACTATTATACCGTTTCTTAAAGATTAAGGCTGACATTTTAAAATCACTGTACGATAATAAAAAAAGTAATAAAAAAATTTTAATTTGAAATTTACAAGACACCGTATTAATTTAGACGTGTAATAGATAGATAAACATAAAAAGAATGTTTCATAATGTCTTCTATTTCACTGTTTACTTTATTAGTTTTTACGCGAAAATTCTTGTTTTAAAAGATCTTTTTCGTCGTTTGAATAAGAAACAGAGAACAATAAACTTTCGAAATTCACGGAAACTCAAATAAATGTCTTAACCTGTTATATTTACTCTTGGAGTAAAATTAAAGTCTATTTTTAATTTATATTCATTTATGTTAACGTTTATGTTTCTTAACATTGAAACGATTTATGACAGCATTCATTTTGTTACATATTTTTTGGTAATCTCATTAAAAAATTTGTAGCTACATATAGACTCGTGTTCTTGGAACATGCTACGAAATTGTGAGGAACCGCGAGGAAGCTAACTTTTATGCATAAGAAAAGACAACAAAGCTTCTTCCGCTAAAACTCGTCATCAGAACTGAAATCGTTCCACCGCTTTCCAAAGTAAGTTTTTAGCAATTCTAATGCCATGCTAATGACGCACAGTAAAAAATTTATGTTTCTTATATATCCTACACACATACATATATATATATATATATATATATATATATATGCATACATATACATATATACAGATCTATACAAATCAGGAAAAAGAATGAAAACCACGATACAAAGATAGAATGTTTCTAGAATTTATTAATCTTTTTCTACATTCAAATAACTTCATACAAGTTGTTTACGAAGATGATTTTATAATTATCGAATTAAATAAAAGATACAAACAATACATATTTTTTCTCTTCTCAATGTTTAATCAGTTAATTCCAGGAAAACAGTGTAATGATCCGTTTACATCAGTATAATAATTACTTTGATAAACGAAATGAACCTGTGGACCAGTACATTCCATTTATTTTCATGGGTTCGATCTTTTTTTTTCTCCCATTATTCTATGTACATTCATGTCAAAAAGCGAATTAATTTTCTTTTATACATTATCCTTCACTGAGGTTTACTCGTTTAACTTGACATCTCATTCTCTAGGTAACTCAAGAGGTTCGTTAAAATCTTCTATCAGGATAACGTCTTTTAGATTTTTATCAGGAGAGCCAAGGGACTTTCTGTGCATCGTATGTTTCATGACAGAGACAAACGTATCGTTCGCTTTGAGACAGTTTGTTATCGAGTATCGAACATGATTTACATAAAAAGATAAGCTTCTCTGGGCATCGTTGTTGGTAATATAACTTTGTCAGAACTAACATGGTGGGAAGGTTGGTAGAACGTGTGGTTAGAATTGAAGAGAAAAAGAGAGGGGAGGAGAGAGAGAGAGAAAGAGAGAGAGAGAGAGAGGAGAGAGAGAGAGAGGAGAGAGAGAGATAGCGAGATAGCGAATTTCCTCGACATGAAAATCGCTCGAGCGTGTGCACAGAAGGGGAAAAGGAAAATATAACGTATTGTATGAACGTTCGGTAGGCGAGCAAGGGGATAACTTATTGTACGTAATATCCACCGCGTATGCCCGCGGAAAACTACACGTCGATATTCTCGCACGCGACTACTTTTCTCTCTCTCTCTTTCTACCTCCCTTCTTCCCTTTCTCTCTCTCTCTCTCTCTCTCTCTCTCTCGTTTCTTTGCTTCAATTTACACGATACATGAAGTTCAAAACACAAAGATTCGTTTAATTTCGATACTCTGAATTTCACTAGAATTTCTATGTGCTATAAGACCTGGGATTTTTCGATATTTTAAGCGTTTATCTTTGAACAAAACAGTTATTTTTGCTGTCACAAAAAAATATACTACTTGATAAAGGATAAGCGATGTTTCATGATGCTTTCTACTGTGATATCTAGTTCGATTCGATCTCTACAAATTGAATACGTGAATTTGGTTATAATTTTAAAGCCTTCTCCCCATTGAAGTAACAACGAGGAAGTTGCTATTGTTTTTTTATTGTTGCATGTTTCAAAATATTTTCAATAGCAATTTGTCTCAATTTATTATTCAAACAGCAATTTATAGGAAGGTTGTGTCCACACTAAAGCAACATAATCTGAGAAACATTTGTGTTTTGTTTCGGTTACAAGACCATACTTAAGTACACTCTGGAGGAGCATTTGTTTTTGTTGCCACGTTTGGCCACATGTTTCATATTTTTCTTTGATCCTTACTGCTACGAATTCCAATAAGCAGTGACGTTTGTTACTGGCAACAGAAACCTTGAAAAATATTTAATAATAAACGGCGACTTTTTCAAGATATATGTTGCTTCAATGGAAACAAGACTTAAGAAAAATATTTGAGAATTTCCATTACAAAAAAGTAGATTTTTATTTTTTATTAACATACAGAGAGTTTGACAAAAGTAATAAAGTGTTCGATGTGAATATCGTTATTAAAGATTTGTCAATGTTTCATTGATTTTATACATTTTCGAATTATTTTATAGTACGAAATTTGAAAAAGGATTTTGTTCTGTGCTTGATTAAATGTGAGACGTTTTAATGTTACATAATTTAATGACAGTTCTATTACTTCGCGTATTTGCAATTTTGTATATATACCGATGAAGAGAGAAGTGTTTCTAAAAAGCTGTATGCGTACATTACCAAATTCTTCTCTCTTTTCCTTTTCGTGTATATTTGATGTTTTTCGATCATTTAAATATTTAAAAACATCTTTAAGTATATTTTCTACGTCTTATCACGTACGCGAAGTGTGTGAAAAAAAAACGCTTTGAGAGAAATCTTACTACAAATTTTATAGAAAGAAGAAAAATATAATAAAATATAGATTTTTTCGTAAAGGAAAGTAAAAATAAATTTAATAAATTTACGATTTAGAAAAGAATGAAAGTGTCGAAATAAAATTTTGTTTAATACTCTTTCTTTTTTTTAATGCTATATAATATATTATTACTTCCATTATAGAACTTAATAGGGAAAGAAGCGAGCGTATGAAAAATTAAAAGTTTAGCGAGTAGGTCGAGTGGTGTTAAAATTTGACTATTAAAAAACATCATTGGTGGACTTTTCGATTATCAAAGTTTTCCCCCGAATTCTATTTCTATGCTCATAGTTTTCTAAGAGTTTGTTGGTATAAGTTTTAGTGGATTTTTATCTTTCACATCTAGATGTTTATAGGATAAAGAATAAAATGCTTATTTTTAAAGAAAACAGAATGTTATTCGTTTAAATAATTTATCAGAAAGATAAGAATATTTTATTGATTTTCTTATTGCTTATAATTCATAATTAATTTAATAACATTATAAATGATAAAACAGAATGTTCATTTTTGTGTGTTTATGAAAACTATGCATAGGTGGATAAATATTATTGCTCTTAAAATACGTAAATAGATTATGTTTTTAAAAAAGGTGCATCAGTTTTGTTAGTTTATAATAGTTATTTCTTTATGTATTACACTACAAGTGACTAAAATGTTTCTTATAATTTTATTCTCTTAATTTTTGTAGTGTACCATAATAAGTTCGATGGCTTGATCGCTTGGCACTTAAGATCACAGAGATTACTTTGGAAGAAATTAAAGGACACGTGCACTAAAAGGGATAATGAGACGTAACAAAATATGCAGAAATAATATAGATGAATTAGGCGAATGAAACGATAAATATGGTAGTAATAGATTTGTCACGAAAAAGGTTTTCTCGCACGAGCAATTTAAACGTGTCTTGAGAATCCAAGTGGTTCAAAACAAATCGTGAGCTCTGTTTATGGCGCGTGAAAGTGTAAACCCATATAACGGATTGTGTCACGGTACTATAATACAATCTCTTTCTCTCTCCCTCTCGGTTACATCTCAAGTTGTTTCTTCGCTGACACTTTCTGTTGGAAATAAACTAGGAACTTGTTCAACGATATCACGCAGTTTTTATTCATGCGAGAGTCATTCGTCGTTGAGAGCTATTAACCTGTCGGCCTTAATATTATCAAAAACTTTCTACGTTCAAAATATTTTTAGGAAAATTCCTAGCAAAAAAAAGATTTTTCAAATTGTTCTACCGATATCTCATAATATTCTGGGGCAAATTACGATAATAATTTTAGATTAGTAAACAAATATGATCAGCCTGAATAATCATTGAGAATTTATATGACTTTGGTAATTAGATTGTTCTGATTTCTTGAATTAAAGATTATCTTGTTCTTTACCGTCGCTCAACAATCGATATTCGGATCGAATCATTTAATGATTATATATAATGATGATTTTTGACATTGAATCTCTAATATATTAATCATATTTTTTAATTTCTTCTGCGCAGGTAATTCTTCTGCAGTGCATTCTATTACTATATGTAAAGTATATCCTATAATATTATATATAATTCACGTTTGACAATGTAAAATACTTTATAAATGTTGTTAAATTTCTGAATTGGAATTAACGCAAATGAACAAAAGGATAATAATAAAACTTTTACTATCATTAATAAATGTGTTTATAATTTTAAATTTGTGCGCTTATAATTTTATGACAACGATCCTTTGAAACAACGCTGGGGATAAAAGAAATGTCAAATAAATTACTGCTGACACATAATATAACACTTGAAATAAGAGATTCATGTTTATCTACGAACGAGATTTTTATTAAAAAGAAAAGAACTGAAAAGGAAGATAAATATATCAAGTCAAGGAAATATTATAAATAAAAGATTGTGCAAGATATTACTTATGAATATATATATATACTTACATGAAGAACAATATGCGAATTTTATGTTAGAAGAAACTATCTTTCTTTCTTTAAATGATTTCGATTTTCTAATAAGAAATTGAAGTTCAACATTAATTAATGCTACTGCTGAGAATAATTTTAAGACGATTACAAATTAATGAGCGTGAAAATATTTATATTCTGATATAGCATAGATTATCTTTCTTATTAAAATTTTTGTACGTGATAGATAAACCTGCAACTATAGCAAATAGTAAAAGTTCTCTCTTCATTTCTTTCTATTGATCACATATTATCCCTCGCTTGCTATTGTTAGATGTGCTCCCATTTTCAAACATTAATATTACATAATGATATTTTACTGTAAAGTATAATATAAGCGCAATTCCTCCACTATGAGGAATTAATGGCCGCAGGTGTACGTAGTAAAAATGAAATATAACAAATAAAATATGTTGCTAGTCAAAAAAGATAAACTGAAATTGATAACCGGAAGTTTTAAGTAGGGAAACAAAAGCAATGTAAGTCACGAAGAGAACGAATAAATTCTTTTGAAGGACTTGAATTAGCGTTCTCTCGTAAATGAGAGTATAAAATCCTGCAGTGAAGTCCAACAGAAGAAAATTATTATTATTTTCGTAGATTATGAAAAGGAAGAGAGAAAGAAAGTGGTGAAGAAGAAAAAAGATGGAAATAGCAAAGGCGACGTCATTGCAACGCTGATTTTTATATATATATAAATATATATATATTCACTTTGAGAAACATACTGGTACAGAAAACTCTTATAGAATCCAATCTTCTGTACTAGAGTTACCTCATTTCTCCATCGTGGAAAATTCTCTAGTCGCTTTGTACAATAGGTATCAAAAAATTTGTGGGAAAATTTATTGATGTCTCAGTCTTATCAAAACGCAATGTCATTGAAGAGGTTTGAAATGGCGAAACTTTTGACAAGTTCAGTTTAAACAAAAATAACTTTATTACGATAAAATAATTAAACCACGAATCAATGCTATCTTACGAAAAAGATTTTGCATTGTTAATTTAATTGTTAGTTACATTCCAAATGTTTTAGAATTTATTTTTCTCTCTCTCTCTCCCTCTTTCTCTCTCTCTCTCTCTCTCTCTCTCTCTCTCTCTCTCTCTCTCTCTCTCTTGTATAGTTATTGTTTGTGTTACGCGCTTTGATGGAATATGGCTTATCTTTACAGTTCGGAAGTCAAAAGAAACTTTGGGAAAAGAAAAATATTAGCCAGCCTTCTCTTGTGATTTGTGTCTGTGAAGACATTTGATATGTAGGCTGTCATTTTGTGTTGATAATAGAACATATCATAAACTTAAACTAAACTGAAGCTAATCTACATATTAAAAAATATTGACGAATTATAGGTACCCGTAATATAAAATTTATTGTCTGCAATTGACTAAAGTGAAAAGAGAAAAATAATGAACTTTCAAGACGATTATATTAATTGTGATCTTATTAATTATTATTGTAAATTTAGAAGTAGGATCTCGTAATTGTTATAACAATTTGTCTTTCTATTCTGTTTATACGTGTACAACTTGGACATTACTTGTATAATAGTTACAATCCAAAAATTCTATTTTGATGGGAGAAGAGAATATCGAAAACGAGTCGTGAGATGGATTCGATCGAACATTCATACGCCTGGGGTTGCGGATAGGTTGAATATTTTACACATACAATATATTGATATATTTTGCGATGATAGACGTAAGAATAGCAAGATAGATTTTTGAATAATATAAATTTTTTTCTTAATCCGTAATAAATCGTGATATGGATTTGTATAAAAATAATTGTTATGTCCAACGATTAAAATAATGAAAATAAAAGACAAAAAGAAATTTATCAATTTTAAAAGAAACGTTAACCACTTACAATAGTCATTTTTGTAAAATGACAATTCAACGACTTTGTTACCTTTCTCCTTTTTAACTAGAGCTTCGTTTCTCGATTAAAGGATGCTTGCAACTGCTAATTGGATAGACAACGCGAACGTACATCATGGCGGATTCATGGTTAGACGGCACGTAGAGAAAACAATGAATCTTGTTAGCGGTGAGCTCGTGAAAAAGGATTAATTGAAAAAATGTTGAGATTTTGTGCGCATGCTTGCTCGTGAAAAAGAGACCAAGAAAGAGAGAGAGAAAGAGAGAGGCAGAGAGAGAAAGAGAGAGGCAGAGAGAGGAAAAGATAGATAAATAAATGTATTTAGAAAAAGAAATATAGAGAGAAGAGGAGATAGGGAAGTTTTTGTATTTTCATGTTGGTTATTTTCATGTTGGTTGGTAAATATCAGTTTTCTTAGGCCTCTGTTATATACATTACTTTCTTCATTTACTATATAATCATTAATTATTTAACTTTGGATCTGAAACTTTCCGATTAAATAGCGAGTTATCGACTTAGCATGCAATATTTTATAGATCTGAAGCATACAAGTCATATTAGACGCATCGTTATTCTGAATCAAAACTTGTTTTCCTTCATTTTCTTTCTCCTTCACAATTTTCTTTTCATTCAAAATAATTATAACTAATTAATCATACGGGCCAGTAGTCCTGAAGAATCTCTTATTTGGTCAGATCCATTAAAAATTTAACTGTCACTTTTTTCTTTCTTTTTCTTTCTCTTTCTACAGCGATTCCGAGTAATTTATTCACCTCCGCCCATCATTTCTTGAATACATAAATAATAAGGGACAAAGTGTGATTTTATGTATTTCTTTTTAAATCTGATTTAATTCAACCATTTCGAGGACTATTCATTCGTTGAGATTTGTTCATTTTTCAAAATGCTTAAACATTTTACTTTGAAACGCAGTTTTTACTAATTACTTAAAAATCTATTAATTAATTGATAATTTTCAAATGATTCAAGATAAATATTCTTATTGGTAAAAATTAATAGACATCTTTCGAAATACCTGAGGGGATATAAATGAATTCCGATGAAGCTGTAACATGATGAGTAGATAGGTACAACATTTTAACATATAAGGAAGTTCGTTTTGTTAATTTAGAAATGCCCGTATCTATTTTGCGAGTAAAATTTCCTTTTCTGTTGCAGTATTTCAGATACATAAATTTATATATCGAACGAATAACTTTACTCGATAATTCATGTCGTAACTTCTCTTGATAAATATTCGTAACGTTGTAATGTTACTCATATTTTATAAATTACCAAACAGTGAAAAATATTTTAACATGAATTTCATTTCCATAAATTTTTGAAAAAATTCATAAAAACTATATTTTCTGAAGAGTTTGTGTGATATATTCCAAATTTAACGGACCGTTAGTTGTATCGAATAGTTCGTGTGAGTTCAATTCTCCATACGCGATACATTTAAAACCAAAACTCTTTATCGGACGCATCGATTTTAGTTTGGTAGTAGCACCGATACGTCACTCGTGAACGTTCGACACTTTTGACAGAGGATGAACATACTCTTTTGCGTGGCTGGTTCGGTGAGCATGTCATGAAAAAAGAGATAGAATGAGAAAGAGTCAATCCATCAAATCAGTCGGACCGAAGGAGTCTTAATATATTTGAATTTCCTGCGAGATTTAGCTGCTTCAATGATGGATAGATAAGTCTCTATGTATATACAATGAGAAGCAATAGTAAAGCCTAATGAAACTATTTTTGTTACATTTTTTTTCGATATAGTTTGTTTCGATATCGTTTCGATATAGTAATTAGTTTTGATATAGAAACGAACGTATAATATATTCAGACACTACTGATATTGTAAATTAAATCATAATTAATCATAATATATACAATAATTAATCGTTTCATTATCACACAGTGCGATCGCGCTGTTCACATTTTATATATAATATTATATATATATATATATATATATATATATATATATATGTATATACATATTTATGTGAAATCAGATCTTGTCTGTTCAAAGTGAAATATCACAGAAGATCCTATTATTGCTTCTCATTGTACCATACTGGATTTGGCCTTTTTTTCTCTCTCTTTTTCTTCCATTACGAATCCATCCGTGACACGTTCCACTTCTTGCACTCTCTTCCACCATGTTTATCCCTCTTTCTCTCTTTTTCCCTTCTCATTCTCCCGATTTCGTTCCGCTCTACCCTTAACGGCACCCCACTATTTTATGTTCTCTGCAAACAATCACCGTATAGCCAACCCATGTGTCCGATACTTTCGACCTCTAAAGACATACGTTGACCTTTGCAGGACGACGAGTTAGAAGCTTCGACACGCTACATCGAGTTTTAACTCTTTTCGCTTCGAAGGATGCCTACCTTCTGGGATCTTCGTTCTAATTCAATCCAATATTTTATCATGATATACGTTTCTATATACGTATCTGTTTAAATCAAAATATGTTTATGCATTTTTTATTTTCAAAAATATATATACATTGATTATAAGAGAAAGAGAGAGAGAGAGAGAGAGAGAGAAACGAAAATATAAAATATAAAATGTAAAAATATAAAAAAATATAAAAATGAAGATTATAAATCATCTCAACATGATGTTGATATACTCTCTGCTTCTCTTCTTCGTTACACTATTTATAACATTAGTGAAAAATAAATGAACATGTCACATTGAAAAAAATGATGTCAGATTTAATCGGGGTCACTTTACACATATACTCACATGTATATGTATCGTCTTTTAATAATTTTTCAGTTATATCACTTTCTAATATTTTATATGGTCATTGTGTGAGATTTCCCATCATAATATATATACTTCGTAAAGTATAGTGTAGTGTTAAGTTCTCCTCTTTTATATTCTAAATATAATTTTATATTATCATTTACTTTTTCTTCATTATATCTTAATAATTTTCACAAATATATATTCCAATCTTTAATTTCATAACATTTTGTCCGATTTCTATATACCATAACTATCAAAACCTTCTCTTTTGTTCAGAGAGTTGAATTTTAAATATATATATATATGTATATATATGAGTTTTAAAAATATGTATAAATATAGATATTTTATATCGTATTCTTCAGTTCGTGTTGCCAACAACGTCCTCATATTTCCTCTAATGTGAATATCTCATCAAACAATACTCAGTTTCCAGCTTTTACTAGCTGACTGACCGACAGTAGATTAATTCGCACAGACTAGTAACATATAATACATTTTTAATAGAGATATTTCTTTTACTTTATTCTGTTATTGTGATTATATATTACCTTTTATTAACTTTATATTACCTTTTACCTCTGCTTTTTTTTATCTGTTTTTCTTTTTTTCGGCTAATTTTACATTCAGATTATTATCATCTTTATTTTTTAAAACACTATTCGCGTATGATATACAATCAAAAAATAATAAAATATTGTACATTTATTTGATCGTGTTTCTGCTCAAGTGGAAAATATTGGAAAGTAATCGATAAATTTTTTTTCTCGTTTTAGACCCAAACTTTAAGGAACCAATTGCCAACGTAACTGCCCCCGTCGGAAGGGAAGCGATTCTGTCGTGTGTCGTACAGGATCTGGCGGGATTCAAGGTAATTTAAACTTTTAAATTAATGTAATTATAAGTGGCGCAATAGAATCTTTATGATGTTTTCACCATCATAGAAATTTTATTAAGCACAAGGCCCGTAACATTCGTAATTTCAATTTGTTATTTCTTCAACGAACTTTGAAAATATCACGTTTTCAACAGACTATATGAGATTTCTTCCCTTCATTCGTTAATTAAAGGATACTGATACCTATATCATTACCGAGTATTTATGATGTAAAGTTTTAATTGGTTATATCTAAGAGAGAAAGAGAGAGAGAGAGAGAGAGAGAGAGAGAGAGAGAGAGAGAGAGAGAAGGAAAGAAAAACAGAACAAATTTCTATGTATTTCGTTTCTCCATTTTTTACTTTTATTGGAAACTCGGCGAATTCGTCGTACAAATTTCGCTTTTACTCTTCATATAAGGCTTTCATAGAATGAGAGAAAAATTGATGATTATCCTGAAATATGAGTATCCTCTGAACATCGAGTCACCCAACTTGCGATCCGTTAATTAACTTATATCGTTGCTAATTGTCAAGCATAGTCCGCACGAGCGTTACGTATTTCTATCCGGCTGTGATTTGTGGGACGCTCGTTATGATTAGAATAATTAGGTCGCTGTATATCTCGTTTCGAAATATATTTATCGCAATAAAACGAACGATAATGCGGCAATAGCTTTATACGGTATCTGACATTTACAAAATAAACTGCGACTAACGTTATAAATATCGTGTAGATAGGTATATATAATATATTACATACACACACATACATACATACACACACACACAATATCCAAGCACCAATGTAAATACTTAGAGTATGTGGAATTTTTTTTACGGTAAAAACTGAAGTACGCTTGAAAATTAATGAAGAGTTCAAATACAATCATCAAAGACATTCGATCAATTTGATATCGATGTAAATAATTTTTTATTCAAGTTGACGTATGACGATCTCGAATGTGAAAGGGCTAAAGATACAAACAGGTTGCGCGTGGAATGAGTGGAAAAAGAAAAAAGAGAGAAAGAGAAGAAAAGGAAGGGGTTGTGGTTGTAAACGAATTAACATTTTTCAGCACGAGTTTTCGTGTCTAATTGGAGTCACCGAGAATGAAGTGCTCTCTTCGCCTTAAACATTTTAGTTGATTCGTCAGACGGTAATTACGAATGAAGGCTAAAAAGCGAAAACGTTGAATGATTCTCAGAAGATGAGTATCCAGTTTTATTCTGCTCCTATAATTTTGTTAATTAATCAAGCGAACGCAGTCACTTTCTCTATAACTCATCGTCGTAGTCATCGACAGCGGGAAAAAAATTCTGAAATCTACGATTATAGGGATTCCTTTTTGAGTTTATCTCTCTTTCTCTTTTAACGTAAATGGTTAAACGAGGTCAATAGGCTAAATAACTTTAAGAATGTCCACTCGTCGTATAGTCGAAGAGACTTCCATTTCAGAGAACTTCTTAAAACTGTCTGCCTTTTTTTCTTTCTATTTCTCTTTCTGTTCTTACTGATAATTAATCAGGTATAGGATACATATCATATCTTCTTTTCTCTTTACGATTTCATTTAACAAATTGAATTAATTCGCTGACGACTTCTGAAGAGAACTCGAAAGAAGAAGGCCATAAAGGAAAAAGATTTTCATTATGTATTGGGAGAAGTGACGAATTCTTTTCATTTCGATGAGCTCGCACGATTCTTGAAAAAAAAAAAAATAATATTAAATTAATAAATGTCGACACTTTGGTAATGAAAAAGGCGGAAAAAATATGTTGTCAGTTAAACAAGAGATCAACCTTGGACGCAAATACTCGAGACAAGATAGATGTTTTGATGCTTATTAAAGGTCAGTGTTGACTCCCATACAAGTATACCTATATATACATATATATGTGAATGTGTATATATATATATACTTCAGTTTCTTGTGACCTTCATTTTATCCTTTATGCTGAGAGATCGCACGTAAAGGATAAGATATACTGTATGCACGTATAAACGTGCCCAGGGTTGGTTCAGTGACTCGGTCGTTTGCTTTAATCAACCCGGCCACGACGAAGAAGCTCGCAAGTTGGTCGATCTAGGGATTATTATTCAAATACGACCAACGGTTATCTATGTATGTACATACGTAGCTATCGAAAAGAAAAAGAAACGAGTAGAGAGATAATTGAGCCTCTGAGAATTACGGTGGTACGTGCTGCTTCGCTTATTTCTGTGTTTCAAAAGGCAAAGGTTTATAAAAAATTTCACAGAAATATGGTACAGCGTTAGCTTTACGTTTATATGTTTGGCTCCTGTTTCAGAGTTACCAACTTTAAAGCTGGATTTTCCATTAAAGGAATCGTATAAACAGGAGAAATAATTTTTCCTCTATAAGGAGAAATAATAATATTAATTAAAAGTTCTATTAGCGATAAACAATACAAAGGAAGCAGAATTTTGCTTATTATAATACACATGATTTAAATTTGAAATCTGCTTAATAAAATAATCAAAGGAAATCTTTTTTGTTACATCCTTTGAGTGTATTATATAATAATAATACATACATTATGATTGTGCGATTGTAATTTGTATCATCTCTTGATATTATTTGTTTGTTTTCTTCAAATATAAAAAATAAATCTCAATTTATCCAAACGCGTATCGTTACGATTCTTTTTCATTCATATTTCACAATCAAACTTGAACGTGCTGAATTGTGTGGTCGTTAATTTCTTAGTTCACTTATTCATTCTACTCTATTATCATTTATGTTACTTTTTGTGTTTTTTTGTAACAATCTTTTTTTCATCTTACTTTCTACGATCGCATATCGTGAAGAGTACTCGTTTTTAGTAATTTACATGAAAAATGTGCCAGAGTCTTTTATTATATTATTTATATTTAGCATTTCTGTTAAAAAGGTATTTTCAACTAGAGTATTCATTGTTTTTCCTCTACTTTCACTATCCACTTATTACGTGTGATAAGATAAAATGATTTTAATGATACTATCAAAGATAATTAAAATTCACAATTAACCAGTGTGAGACATAAATTAAATCAGGATTTTTGTGGATATTTAATAAAATTATTATATATTACAGATTTAGTATGTATTAATTTCTTTGACATACGGTAATATTTTATAAATAACTCCATGAATTCTGATAATTTATAAATTACTTTGCCCAACATTCGAAAAAGAGAGAAAGAGGGATAAACAAAGAGAGAGAGAGAAAGAGGGAGAGAGAGAGAGAGAGAGAGAGAGAGAGAGAGAAAGGACAGAAAAAAGTAGTGAAGTAAAACCATTAATTTCTCAGTGGGGACTCTCGACTTTGCAGCTTCGAAGTCTTTTACTCTCTCACTCCAACTTTCTTTCCCACTTTCGAAGATGGATTTTAAGCAGAGGATTGGAAAAACGAGTCAGACGAATACGTTGAAGGATCATCGAGGTAGCGGTAAAGATAGATATTGAAAAGTATTCATCCTTCCTCGACTATGACTCGTATGAATTTTAAATTGACGTATTTATGAAGATACCGTTGAAAATCCATGACAGTCAGCTTTTACCGATGTCGTCGAAAAATATGCAGACGGACACTAGGATCAGAAAAAGAACTATATTGATATGTCTATATATACATATATATATATATGTGTGTGTGTGTGTGTGTGTGTGTGTGTGTGTGTGTGTAGGTATACCAGGTGCCACTGTGAAATGCATATAATCACGAACGCTTTTAACTTTCCTAGTGGTCGCAAACGGTGATCCTCTATTACCATCGCCCTTAGAAAAGGGTATTAACTTCTCAACGCGTAGGACTTTTACGAGGGACTTTTTACACGTGGAAAAAAGTTAGACAAGGCTACTTATACTGTTTATTTAAATAAATGCGAACAGCTAGGTTCTCGCGAAAGATCGTGCTTAAAATTATATCCAAACAAAAAGCGTGTGATTAAAAACGTCAAATAGTTAATATCGTGAAATTATAGATATGAAAGATAAAAGTTATAATATTTTTCTATTTACTATTTCCTTCGTTAAGATTATTTAGACTATGCTATAACTGTTACTTTGCGACATTCTCTTTATACGCTAATTTGATGTAAATTATTTGCAGGACACTATATATATATATATATATATATATATATATATATATATATATATATATATATATACAGTCATAACCATTTTAATCGTAATAATTAGTAAATGTTTCATATCGGGCGATCAAACTAAATATTCCATCACTTATTACTAAACACATCTGTCATCATTAATCAATCGCCAATCTCTATTATTAAAACTAATATATCATATCAACGAAGCTCACGAACAATTTAGGTACCCATCACTTTTGCAGTTATATTAAAATATAAACGAAGGCAAAATCGTCATCCTGCGTCACTCACCTCGATAACAAACGTCGGTTTGTTGTAAAGTTTGATAGTAAGCATCGAGCAATGAGAAGCATACAAATGCGAGGATAAGTGATACAATTCGTAATTCCTTTGCTCTTGGTTATCAGAATCGAGAAGAAAGGCTGGAAGCTAAAGGATAGAAGAGGGAGGATGATAGTAGATGAATTTATATATAATATGTACCAGTAGTATCGGGTTGTTGGAGATTGGGGGTCGGATACCAAGCAAGGACTTTGTTATTGCTCACGGATATAATGGCCAACGGTTGCGGCTTTTCTCTCGGTTTATGGTTTTCCCCGAGAACTATCGCCGCGGTTTGAATTTTAATTGTGAAATTCCATAATATGCGTTCGGCTCTTCCTGCCAGCTCGCATAAGCATTAAATATAGTCTCACTTATTTGGAGCATGATCCGATCGTATGAAACAAGTTCGTTATCCCCGATAATAATCACTATCTAATCGTGCATCTAAGCTGATCGTATTATTACGTTGAATTTTGTTAATTATATTTAAAATGCTCAAGAGAAGAATTAAGTATAATATAATAGTTAACGACATGTATAGTAGCGTAACAACATGAACGGGATATATAAAATATATAAGAAACTATAGTAAGATATTATACGAATAAATAAAATAAAGACGGTGAATGACGATTGTCACAAATCATCTTTTGTGACGGTTGAGTGACTAAATACAATCTTGGAGCGACAGCTCTTTATATTTATCTAAATCTTTTCCTCTCTTTCAGAATTACTTTGTTGAGAGAAATCGGCTCAACAAAGATGACAATCTCTTTAATAAAGATATTTAATAAAAATGATACTTGTTATATGACTAAATACACTGTAATGTAAATTATGAAATGTAATATATAATTTCTCGAATATATTTTTTCTATATTATACTCATTAAAAATATAATAAATATTGTAATATAATATGTATATTTACTTTCTCTGTAATTTTGTTAACAAATTATGAAAAACGTTAACTATGAATTTTAGTGATCTCTTTTTAAATTATCATAGAAAGAATAATTTGTGTATTTGTTTTTGGTTCCTACTTTTTTCTCATCCGAAGGTAGTTACTTTCAGAACCGGTATAACTACGTGTCTATTCTCAAGCGAAAGCGAGTTTATCTTCTATTTTCGTATTCAAAAAGTTTTGTATTAAAAAAAAACATAATTTTTTGATTGTTTTATCATTTTATAATTAAAAAGTTACGATCACTGCTCTATGCATTGACAAGAAATTTTTCTTCTTATTTTTATATATTTTTTGTCGATATAATAAGTGAGGGAATAAAGAAAAAAAAAATTCGTAATTGTAGATACTTTATAAAATTTGCTACACTATTCCAACTGTTTCACTGATTGTGAGAATTCGAAGATTTTCTTTAATAGGCCTTTCCTTCCGTCGTTCTTAGATTCTTAGATTCTTAGAAAGCTCTTAGATTCGTTTGCACTTGAAATCTCGGCCTTCTCTTATTCGATTTATTATTCTCTAGAAGTAAGCGAGCAACCAAGTTATGCAGTTTCATCTCAACTATCCATTGGAAGATACTAACGATTCAGCAAGAATGAAAGAAAAAGAGAGAGAGAGAGATGGCGAAAGAAAACGAGCGAGCGTGCACTCGACTATGTTTGAAATCGATTCGAATCGAAAAATATCATCAGGGCATTTGATCATCATCTTCAGACAGATTCAACTCATCAACTTTCGGTCCACGAAATTCCATTGATCATTCTTCCCTCTTAAATATCGATGCATCTGCTAATTTTAAAATCTTCCACTCGATTCAATCATTTCATAACGAACACAACCGAGTACCATTATAAAATAACGACTGATTTCTTTGGTTTAATTTCACTTATTATTATTCTCAATAATGAATCCTTTTTTCAAATTCCATTTATCACTGATCTTTGAAAAATATCCTTAGAAAAATATTTATTTTGGCAATACTTCTATTAATCAATGATTTCTACCCTATTTACCGGTATAATATAGAATCTTATAATCATGTATTAGTATTGTTTAAGTAAAAGATTAACTCGTTTGTGTACTGTATTTTTATTGGATAATATAAAAAATATCACGCAATGTGAATGTATACTTGAATTACAATAGTTGCAATAACTTCTAAAGGAATAATCGTCGAAATAATTAGAGATTTATTGATTCTACTTATTTGGCCGTTCATATCTAAAGTGAGATAATAAATTAATAACGTGAAAATAGGTCATATCAGATATCGAAAATAAATGTAAAATCAGTAATGAAATATTACTTTTTAGCAAATAATTAATTTTGGAATTAATATCATATTGATGTAAATGTAGGCCATTAAATTTAACTGGACAGTGAATACATTGAAACAAACATTTTAAATCTCCATAGATTTGGTAAAAAATATTTGTTTAATAAAATAATCGATATTAATGTCTATTCACTTCGTATAATTCACTGTTATCCGTCAAACGAGACATTTCAAATAATGAAATTTTGAGTGAGAGAAAGTTTAACAATAAACATCGAAGAAAGGCAATAGCGTTTGTTTGTCGACAAATTGACGTACTTAAAAGTTTAAGTCAAAGGAAGATTAGTACGGCTAAATTAACAAAGACGAGATATTCTGACTTGTTCGTTGTTGTTGATCATCCCTGAGTACTCTTGACACCATAGCTTTTTTCATTTCATTAATTTGTGCGCTATTAATTCATTTACATTATAAGCTCATATACGCGCGGAATTTTATTATCACCGAAGTGCAAATATGCACGCTAGTTCTTTATACAATCAAAAAAAATTTGGTGATATGGGCTAATTTTCCACTTTTTCGAATGATGCAAATGGATTAAATGAAAGTAAACGAAGACAAAAAATTAAAGTTTTGGGTAGAGACCACGCTCGGTATTAATATGATATTTGCTCATACAATTTCTGTAAAGAAATATAATTAAGGAAATTGTGCGCACGTGTGCGAACGTTACTCCTAACCAGAAGATAATGTTTCCGAGGCCTTGAATATGGCGTAACGTTTAACGAGCCGAAGGAGGCCGGAGAATTACGGAAAACTTTTTTACGCAAAGTATACCAGACTTTCTCACAAGGAAGTATAAATGGAATTATTACAACGGTATGAGTTATGAAGATTATGCACACTTTGACTCGATAAATTTTGTACAACAAAAGAGAAGGTAAAAAAAAAATACGCAAAAATTTCATTACAAACAAGTTTAGATATAAATAGATCATTGATAAATCAATTGTTTATAATGTGTATTTGTATATAATGAGCACTTTTTGTTTTATAGAATTTAAATCTATAAGAAGACTTGATTTTGAAGGAAATATCTTCATCGTTCTAACTCATCTCGTCAAACATAATTTTTCCTTCAGAAATATAATTACACATTTACTAATAATAAGTAACTAAAAACGATATTCAAATATTCTCATTTGAAAATTTCACCTTTTATTTTATATTTAAAGCGAACGAAATAGATTTTTATTCGCCTTAAAATACATCGTTCAAGAAAGAGAAAAAGAAAAAATTACAAAAGAGGAATGACGAGAAACGTTTGAGAGGTTCGATTGAAATTTTCTTTTAGCGCGTCTTCTTAATTGCACTGTCTGGTTGTGAGCTTCGACTCTATAATTAACCGCGAGTCAAAGGATCGTACCACAAGATAATGGTTGGAGCGAAAAGCCACAGGAAAAGCTCGTGTTCGCGACTATGCGTAGCCAATTACCTAGGTAGATCTAAGAAACAGCTAATGAAAAAAGAAGAAAACTTCAATCGGAACAGAAGCATGATTCCTATTGCGTCATGGCTGTGTTGCTCCCTGCGATTTTCAAATCACAAAATTCTCCGTGATCAATATTTTTACGTAAGATAATCTATGTGCTCGTGTGAACAAATGAATCATTTCTTTCAATTGAAACGATTAAAAAATGATGATTTCAATGTATCTGAGGAAAATAACAGACCATTGTGACAGTCTTGTCTCGTGCTATATTAATTTTGATCAACAAAATTCGAGATAGATGAGCGGTATCGATTATACATCCAATGAATAATATTGTATTTAATTAACAAGGTGGTTTTTATAATTAGAATAATCGAATATTCTAATTATATTAAATATTAATTAATAATATATAACTCTTACTAAATTGAGAATACACTTAATGGGCTGCTGTCCTTTTGAGTGGTGTTTTGAAGCATGAATTTTTATTAAATGTTTAATCAATTTTCGAATTTCTTCCTATAACAACATTTAAATTATCTCAACAGATTTTAAGGTGTTGGATGTGATTTTCTATAGAGATTTAAATGACAAATTAATCTGTATTTTTCTATTATTTATAATCTGATAGAACATGGTTAATATATCGTTCAAAATATCTAAAAATATTTCCTGTTTGATTAGTTGAAATCAATATTTCAAAGTCTTGCTAAAGTACATTGAGTATGTGTTTGACCAAGACTTTGAAGACTATTAATTGGCTCTTAATGGGATTTACATCTGCATCTTAATCGATTCTTTATAGATTTTTGTAATTGCATAGAAGAAAATTTTGCAAATGAATATTGATGTATATAGCAGTACTCAATATTTTTATTACGTATTGATATAGCTGAGCGCCAATTAAACTCGACCCTGTTTCGTTTCTACACTATTTTTGGTGCGCGATATCGCATGATAAAATCACTTGCCTAAAAGAATTAGTTAATGAATGAATTAAAAGAAAAAAAAAAAGCAGAAATTGAAAGCTTCAAACATATCTGTTTTACAGGATTATCGATATTAAGCCGTAACGCTGCCTTTTTCAAGCACTCCTTTGCATAATCCTTATTTTGCCAAATTATGATTTCCAGAACAATAGAGAGAGGAAGAAAGAGGGGGAGAGAGAGAGAGAGAGAGAGAGAGAGAGAATGAATAATAATGTTTGTATTATTCGCATAGATAATGGCTTACTTTCGATATTATCCTTGAATAATTTATCATATGGAAATATGATGATTCTTTTTTGAAAAGAATTTTAAAGAAATATAAGATAACGAAAATAAATACAATATGTACAATTTTGAAAACTTAATAATATTTAAATATTACTTTAGATTTCATTCTATATGAAATGAGTAGTAGAATGAGTTGTGTAAATGAATTTAAATGAATATTATGACATAAATATGTTTTGGTATCTATTAAAATATTAGCGTTAGTATGAATATGCAAGAATAAATATTTTTGAGAGAGTGAAGGATTATTAAACAATGTCAAAGGACTAGAGGAGACTATTTAAATTTCTTATGGAAGAATATTTCAGTTAATATTTTCAAATTTAAGTTTAAGATTATATTAATGTCTACACTTATAATAAAACATTTTAATTTCTTACTAGTATTAAATAGAAGATTTAGATTTTTGAATATGTTCTTAAAATATGAAAATGATTGTTGCGTTTATATCCCCATTATTAATGTATACTACAATAAATTATCTAAAACAGTTATTCATATTTATTGACAGGATACTGTCCGAATAGATTGAAGCATTTAATTGATATACAATCGATCCAGTGACATCCAGTGATTGTCCAGTGACAATCGAAATATAAGATTCATACTAGCGTTACATTCAGATAACATTGCCTTTTCTTTTTCTTTTTTTAACGATATGTCTTCTATATCATGTTTCAATGAACGCCACATCGTAAAAACAAATTACGCTTTTACGCCGTTTGTTTATCATACATTTTCTCAATTATTTTATTCATTGATTGACTTACGAGAACAAAGCAGTTTCAAGCGCACTGAATTATGAAACTAAAAATGCTTTGAACTGACGTATAAGTTATGGAGGATGAGTTTTTGTCTTTGAAAATGTTTGATGCGTCATTATAACGATGCCACGGAGTAATTTTCCTAACAAAATCTCTATTACATGCTATTAAAGAAGCAATAACTATTATAAACGGTAAAAAATAAAATCAATTATAAAATCAAGAAAATAATTTCATAAAAGTTATTTATAAGTAAGACGAATTAGCGTAATTTAATCAATTGTTTTTACTTTTTATTTCATACATTTAATCAATCAATCTGACTTCCAAGAAATTCACAATATTAATCTATAATAATTATTTTTGTCTTTCATTAAATATAACATATTTTCTTATCCTAATAATTCGTACACATTTGGCATATCTGCTTTAACATTAATTATAAAAACGAGAGAGCGATTTCAAGAGTAACCGTTGTCGTTCAATCATCCAAATAATGATAAGATAACCAGCCGTGAATTAGATAGAAACAACGGAATAGTATCTTCCTGATGGCCACGCGGACTTTGGCACGTTATGCTGTGTTATTTGCTCGAAACAGTATTTCAAATGTTATTCTCTACGGGTAGGAGGACCGATATGAGGTTAGGAAGTAGTAGAAAGGGAGGAAAGAGGAAGGAGAAGATAAAGGGAGCAAGCATAGGAGGTTGTAGGAATCGCAGCTGTATGACATTTCGTAGTGACATTTTGGGCAGACTCTTGGGATCGCACCTAATGCTCCACTGTTCGTAGACTACTTTGAAGACCTTAATTACCGTAATATCCCCGTCATTATGGCGAGTTACCATGTCTTGGCCGGGTCCTAGCATCTCCTACTAATTGCACAGTAGATATTTCGTTAGGTACTGCCCTGATCCTTCCATGCATTTTAGAGTTTCTACCAACGACTGCATTAACGTTTCTACTATCGTCGATCTCCTCGTCGTTTCTAAATAGACTACCCATCCAACAACACCATCCAACCCAATCCTCCGAGTCACCCACTTTTTTTTATTCCTAGTCTTATCTTTTGTCTACGTCGCATGGCAAAACTCTTTTTATGATCGAGAAAGTAATATGCGAGGAGGGTGGCAATTTCCAAGAGCGTTTCGAATCGTCGTCTCAGTTTCTTCGTTCAGTAAAAGGGACGTTTTACTTGTCGAACGACTAATGAAAGTGAAGGCAGAGATGGTTGCTGCTCGTAAGATGGACGTTTATGTGCTCGCCCAACAAAGTGTCGGTAGTTTTAAAACCAACGAGGACAGCTTAAAACGTTTTTCCCTGTGTTCGAATCCATCGATTTTAGCTTCCGTTTTCCATCGAAGCATATTATTTATAGAAATTTATATATCATTCTTAATTCTAGAACGTAGAAAATTATCTTATTCTTACTTTGAATTTGCACAAATCGATGAACAAATTGATCCGTTACATTGTGTAAAGTAGGCTTATATCTTCTGCTTATAACGTCTTCTTTATCTTCCATAAGAATTACAGTCGTAATTCATCGTAATTCGTTTCCTTAGCCATCGAACAACATTAGGAAGCGAAGGTTCTATTGAAGGAGCGTGTACCTAATCTAGATTTAGAGCGCAACTTTCGAGCCACTTGCTAGCACGAAACGTGGAAACCTAGACGCAATGGAAGATGGACTTCCTATGTTTCCTCATAAAACTGCCATTTACCTTTCAAACTATATATATCAAATATCGACATCAAAACGGACATGCATATATCAATATAAATACAAGCTCTATATTTCTATCTTCCTCATTTCTTTCTTATTAGAAGATATTTTTATTGGTTCATATGATTTCAATTCTTTCTCATCCTATACTCTTACATTTACATTATTTTATATCTTTGTTTTTTTTTTTTTTTTTTTTTTTGATACATTTTTAATTCTGTATTAGCTAAATGCAATAAATATATTTTCTCATTCTTCCTCTCTTTCCAAATGTATAAAATTAATCTTGAGAAATACTGAGACAGTTCCATCTAGAGATTCAGATGAATGTGATTGCCACCTACGTTCATCTTCGTTGTTGTTATCTTCGATATGAACTATTTCTTTTCAAAACATCTGGCAAGAAAGATAGATAGATAGATAGAGAGAGAGAGAGAGAGAGAGAGAGAGAGTGAGAGAGAGGGAGGGAGGAAGAGATAGAGGGGGGGAGAGAGAGAGAGAGAGAAGTGAACTGTCAAAAAGTTTAGCCTGTAGAAAATTGAGAAGTACGAGCGTGTCAGACGATACTAGTCGCGTATATCGAGCGCGTGGGATCAAGAAAGTTGCTTGGCTTAGCTCGTAACCGAGTGGGGATATATACTCGTTTATATATAAAAATGAGTTTGTGTCGCATGGAAAAATTTATGTCATGGGTTAGCAAAGTCTCCTCCCTTACTTTTTTTTCCTTTCGAAAATAACGTTCTTTTTTTTCGAAGAAACCATCCTATGAAGTGACGGTTAAAAGTCGGTCGAGTCTTATCAAGTCAATCTTAAAATTTCTTTACAATCTCATACTCTAAGCTTTTCGATTTTTCCCGCGTTATTCTTCGAATAATCCTTCCGAGCATAAAATCCATACTCAAAGTCTTTATGACTTTCCTAATGATCCGATCGCTCCACTTGATTATCTTCCACACGAAAGCATTAAAGAGAGAAAACAAAAAGAAAATTATTATAATATATGATTACCGTTTAACAAAATGTAAAGGAAACATTTTTCTTGAAAAAAATTAACCTATCATCCAAAGATGAACTGTCATTTCTAGGTTTGGAAGTTATAAATAGTTGGCTATCATACATAGTGTTATACGGTATTACGGAAGTTACATACATAAGTCCTGGATGCATTACAGAACATTCTACATTCATGTATACATGTACATATACACTTGAAATCTGTTCCTAGTTGCACGTGTGGATATGGCTATGGAGTTTCCATTCATCGAGTCGTGGATATCAAACGCAATAGTTCATGGCACGCTTCCGACTAGGTGCTCGGACCGGTGTTCGGAGTGCTGTTGGTGCTGCTCGGACTAGTCCTCGATCTCTACCTCCTAATCCAACTACCCATCGTTTCACACCGGTTTCTGGCAGATTTACAGGGCCGCGATGTCTGATATCTGCATCCTAGAGTCCGCACGACTAGCTCTGCCACCCCTTTTCAACCCTTTCCACCCTACTCTCTGAGCCGTTCGCTTCTCGTCAGTCGGCGAACTTTGTGAAACCCTCTCGAGATCGTTCTTCGTTGAGTTGGCTGTCCGACTGGCCAGCTCGTTAAAATCGTCTTGATGATTAGCGAGATTTATTATTTCCAGGATTTCTTCTCTCTCTCTCTCTCTCTCTCTCTCTTTTCTCTCTCTCTTTCTCTCTCTCTCTCTCTCTTTTCTCTCTCTTTCTCTCTCTTACTCTCTCGAAAGAATTATTCTCTTCTTGTTCTTTTTTCTTTTTTTATTTAGTCTGCTCTTAGGAAAATCGAACTTTTTAAAGGAATGTCGATAGGCTTTTCAGACGGATCAATTGAATTAATTGGAAAAAGGATCACTTTACCGTATTTTTGAATAATGGCCGATATTATTAAAAGTATTAGTGAATTTTTAATATTATTCTCGTGCCATATCAAATGTAATTTCAACAAGCATTACTCAAACGAAATTGTTTTTATAGAAACGATATCGTGTACGATGTTTCTTAAGATGATTTTTAAGAACACGCGATGAAAGTTTGTGATCGAAAAATCCACTATCAGATAAAACTAATCGCGTAAGATCAGCGTCGATTGTGGCAAATGAGATTGCAAAGAAAACCGAGGTAATGCGAAATAAGCACGGCATCAAAATGAAGTAGCATCGATGCGGTAAAAATGTTGAGGAAGAGAGAGAACTCTTATCGATGATTGCAGAGAGCTCGGAATAATCTATGTTGGTATAATCATATAATCGTAATATGTATGTCGTATGTGTGTATGTGTGGATGTGGTTAGGCGTGTAGATATGTAAGTGTGAAATAGAGAGTAAACAACAGAAGATGCGGAAATCAAAACGCAGGCAAGATACATTAGTATCACCATTACTCACACCTTTGTGATATATCGAGGCCTATGAAATCATTCTAATCCTCTTGTATAGGGTCGTATGTCGTAACATCGAATGGTTTATATCAAGCTCGCTTGTCTCTGAATGCTCTTTATCACCGACGTCCCATATAATCGTTCGGGAATGCGTAACCACCAGTCGGCAAGAACGTGCAACGTGAGCGAAACGCAACGCAAAGGGAAAGAGAAATGATAACGAAAATATATTTTCTCAATAGTAATAGTATAGAGGGCATCGTAATGGCAAAAAGATTTACCTCGAAGGGTCAGAAACGAAATGTTTCTAGTTCGGTGACTCGGACTCGAAAAGCGGTACTCTTATTCACGTGTATCTCATAAAGGTTTATATATTTCGAAGGGAAACATACGAGAAGAATGCAAAAAGAGGGATTTTCAAATTATAAACGTAAAACGAATTCAGGAATAAATATGTCTGCGCACGATGATAGCAATTCCATTATCCGTCGCCCTTTGAACGTGAATTCTAGTGCACGTGCGTACGAGTACAGCTTGCACAAAGATATTACATAAAGAAGGTATGTATATTCGAATATGTGTACTATGAGAGAAGAGAGAATTTCAGAATTGACGGACAAAACGAGCTTAATGTGCCAGCACATTTTTTGAATAGTCTCTCTTGTCTATATTTTTTTCTATACTTGTCGATTTTTTTTAACAGTATGGCATTTTATTAATACTTTGATTTATCAAATCTCATCTAATATATTTTTGAATTAATCAGTTTAGTTCTGGTTCTTTCACATAACGGACAACTTTTTCGTGCTATTGTTCAAAATTAGAAAAAGTGTACCATTCAAGTTCTTTCAAATATATTTGTTATTGTATTATTATTAATTTATAAATATAAACTATCTCTCAAAAATGTTTTCATAAAGTAATGAGAGAAACGATGAAATGTATAATTAATAAATATAAATGTTAATAAAATTAAATATACAATTCATATAATTTCAAATCACGTAAAAATAAGAAAATGGAAGAATATAACTAATAGAAATGAAAAAATTTTAAGGATTGATTGTTTGATGAAACAAATTTGCAAGAATAAAAGATCGGACTATACCTGCAAGTATTGAGACTCTTGTTTATTCTAAAACGATAAAGAGGAATATTAGTGCGAATATTATGTAAAAGTGTTACATATATAATTTTAAAATTTATTATGCACGGAGATTAAAATTACTAAAGATTATACAAAGTCCTTATACTGGCACATGCATCACTTTTATATGAACAAATTTTATAATAGTATTGAAAATTCTGAAGATTTATGACGAAATAAATTAAGAATTTATAGTACAATTATCTTAATCTTTTCAAAAGTTAAAACTGAAGAAAGGAGAATCAAGATTTCGAACAAAGAATGATATATATATTGCTGCTAACTTGACAATCAAAAAATGGGGGTTCGAATAATTTAACTGAATTCATTTAACTGAAACGAGAGAAAGCAGTAACGTAAACTGGAAAAGTCTGAATATAATTAAAACGGTCAATATCCATTATTAAATATAACAAATATATGAAAGGCGCTGATCAATATTTTTTCCATTATTCCATATTGCAGAAAATTAAAAAATAAAATAAGAGAGTAAATATGTATTTATTGAACTGTGCCCTATTTAATACGTTTGTAATGTACAACTCAGTGCATGAAACCAAAATGAGATACAAACAATTTCTTCATTAAGTTGCATATCATTGGACAGCTGACGAAATTCCAGATAATGAAATGGATATCGAAGTACTGAAACCATTTACACAATAACCTACAAAACGAACACCAAAATTCGATCTTTTTGGTAGACTATTCATGGGTATGAAAAAATATGTATCAGAAAAAATTGTGGGAACGGGAAAGAGAAAAAATCTGCAATGGCGTAATTCGATATGCGTGACTAGTAAGAAGCAGAGCGAAAACTGCTATATTTGCAATTTTATTGTATACCATTTCACGTAGAAAAATTGCACGATATTACATTTTGTATTATTTTTAATTTTTTCTTTTGCATCGTTAGAATTTTAAATGTATTGTTTTGTAAATTTTAAATATATTGCTTTGTTTAATATTGTATGTTTTCTTATTTTTTAACAAAAAAGAATTGGAAATTAATAAAATAATTATAAGTATTTTTAATTATAAATAAAAGATATTTTTTATTAACTCAAATAAAACAGTATTTGATGAAATAATGTTTTTTTTTTTTTTTTTTTTTTTTTTTTATAGTAAGCTATTATCATGAGAAAAAATGTTCGATCCCAACTAAAATTCATGCCGAAAGCATCAGTAACACAAAAAGTGTCAGTAAATACGAAAAATAAACTTCGACTCTTAATTAACAGTTTAATTCTATAGAGACTGATATAAAAAAAATACACATATTTATAATTGATTCCATAAAGTATAAAATTCATTCCGTAACATAAAGTTATTAAATTTAAATTTATATTTTATATAAATGAAAGCATTTATCAATCACTTAAATAGATTAATTTATACAATACCGTTCTCGTTTTAAATTTTGTCGATTTCATTTATTGGATAAACCAATCCGAAGATAATGTAAAAAAGATTATAATCATACTATTCGTTGCATAACATAGGTGTATGACATGTCATTTATTCATGCATAAAACGAATCAACATGAAGATGTCAAATTTGTGAGCACATTTTCAGTTCACTCCTTCTAAAAAAGGAATGAAACGCAACGAGTATGTTGCAACCGAAGTCATTAATGATAAGGGATGATAAAGAAGGCGAAGAGGAAAGGAAAAAGAAAATATGAAGAAATTGTTAGGCGTAAAATGATATGGAAAAATGGTTGGTCTCAAAAGAATACGAGAAACGTTGAAATAATAAAATAATGGGATAACCAGTTACGACTGCACAGAGATTTCATAGTTTTTTATTCCAACGGTCGGGTGAGAAATCACGAATGAAAAATTATAATTGATATAGATGGAACGGAAGCGCAATAGTGGGAGATGTGCTAACGTAAGAGAAGAAGAAAGAATAAGGGGTTGAAACATTTCGAAGTTAGGTGAAAAAAGTGGGTTGGTTAGATGGTGCAAAAAAAAAAGAGAAAAAGAGAGAGAGAGAAAGAGAGAGAGAAAGAGAGAGAGAAATACAGAGAAAGAAAAAGATGGAACGGTTGAATCAAAAATACAGAGCGCACTGACTAGAGACTTATGAAATAACATGGGGAAAGTGGAAACTCGGATACAAATGAAAAGAAGGATTGTTTTCTTCATTTCTAAAAGTTTCACTTATCCTTCCTCTCTCTTTTCCTTCCCGTCTCTACTTTAGGTAATTAATAGTTAATTATTAATAATTGGAAATGTCGATCATTGTTTATAAATCGATTGTGATATGTAATGATAGAAATAATTATATTATTTATGCATATGGTGTCACAGTACATAATTATTTCAGGAAATATATATTTACATAATGAACTACTATCGGAAAGATCGTAAAACTTAGTGAAGAAACTTAAACTTGAAACGCGTCACTCGGTAAATTAAACATTATTGCGCAAAATTCAAAGTCCATAATAATTCGGTAAACAATAAACTCTGTATAACTATGACTGCATAACTACTATATGTCGCTTTAACTTTCTCTTCTGATGCACTTTTCTCCTCATACCGTTGACACCTCGAAATATTCTTTATTTCATTATTTCTTTTTTATTATTTTTGTAGTTTTTGTTTGTTTTGTACTACTTTGATTAGGAAAATGTTTTGTCTATGTAATATGTATCTTTAAGATCTTTGAATGTTTAGTTATGAAACGAAAAAAGAATTTTAATAACAACTTTTTCTTTTTTTTTTGTTATTTAATGTATCATTTTTATCTCTTATCATATTCTCTCTTTCTTTAATGGCTTATTAACCAATTATCTTAAACCATCTTTTTTAATTTATACTCGTCATATGCATTTTGTTGAACACTTTAAGAATCATAAAACGTTTTTATTTGATATCTTTGATGTCATCTGATTCAGTAAGAATTATATTTGTAATTGTAACGTTAAAAGGTAATTCGAATTTAAATATTAGCAAATAGCATTGCTTCACTACCTTAATTGTATTCGCAGGTGGCATGGTTACGAGTGGATACGCAAACCATACTGACGATAGCAAATCACGTGATAACGAAGAACCACAGAATCTCGGTATCTCATAGCGACCATCGTACATGGTTTCTCCACATACGTGAAGTCAGAGAATCTGACCGAGGATGGTATATGTGTCAGATCAACACAGATCCTATGAAGAGTCAGATTGGTTATCTCGAAGTTGTCGGTGAGTATTATTCCTATATGTCTATCCTTTCATCTCTACACATTATGTACTTCATCTTATCGATCGTGTTTTACCATAGGTCCAGAACAATCGAATGAAAGCCGCTTTGCACGTGTGACACTATTAATAGTTTACACTATTCAATTTTGTCTTTGATTTCATATTAGACAGATTAATCCAGGCTTAGTGACATACATACGGATAAATTTATTATATATCTAATTTATTATCTTCTTTAAATAATATATTTCTCTAAACGCTAACAAAATGAATTTACTATTATATCATTAAAAGTAATTTTAATTGAATGTCATCTAGAAAACGATAATTTTTTTATATTTACATTTTGCTATTTCGAAAATAGTTCGAATTGTCATGTTAGCTCGAAGATAGCAAATGCCCGTCTCTCTAGAAACGGATTGCGACGCCAGTATATGCTAACGGTTCGCGTCCGAAATAATTATTGTCAGGATGTTCGCGTCACGTTGATAGTACGCTATCTGCTACATGGATATAATTCATGGTATTTCGGACGAACGCGCGAGAACGCGGAAATTACATGGGATTTCGCACTTTCCTCTATCAGCTGTACTTCGCCTCTATCTCCGTACAATCTATCACGATTAAAAAACTTGTAAAACCGTGTCTTGACTAGTCTCTTTAGCCAATAAAACGATATTTCCAAAAAAAAAAAAATTGTTCAAGAAAAACGATGATAGAAAAAAAGAGAATATAAAAGATGATTTTTCGATTGCGTATGTACGAGCAAATATTTATATTTTCCAACCTCTTCAATTGGTATTATTAAAAAACGATACGTATGCGCGGATATATCACTTGTTTCCAGCACAATTCCGAATGGGTTTTGTTTATATAAATTCTATTACAAATAGTTAATTGGTTGTATAAGTGAATAGAGTCTTTTGTTTTTTTTTTTGCAAAAAAAAACATGATAATTTTCAACTCTTCAAAGGGTAAATGCACATGGTAAAATTGAAGGCATAATGGCTTCGTTTATAATAAGGGTGAGATTACACTTAATCCCATACTTTCGCACTTATTATTACAAACGTACTTATCCTTCATTTACATAAGCACACTAAAATTTATAGCTAAGGTAATCTACGATACGTTATAACTTTAAAAGATAAAAAAATGAAATAATGATTAATCATGGACAATTTTTCAATTATTTATGTTGCTATTAAAATTATTCGATAATTTAATATTCAATTTAAACGTTTGAAGATATAAAATTAAAGTTGACATTATTAGAATGATAATGCATGAAAAATAATAAATCTGATAAATATTGTTTATAAAAATGATCAACGATTTTAAGATAAATGCTCAGGATAATAGCAGGTTTTTGATATACTCGGTAATTCAAATCTCTCTTTTTCACATAGATAATATATCTTCGTTTATTTTTATAATAAAAATTCCTAGAGTTTGAAAGAACAGATTTATAATCATATCATTTTCTGTATAATGGTTTTTTTAATTTAATATATTTAATATTCATTGAAATTAATTATATTTTAATTCATTTTTAAACTCGATAATATTTATTCTACTTTGTTTCTTAAGTACACTTTCAGAAATCTTATCGAATTATCATAGAGAAAAACGTTTAACTTTTTATAATTTGTAATAAAGATACAATTTTTCAATTCTATTCGAAGTTCTACACAAATCATGATATTTTCAAAATGTTCGTGTGTCTCAGCATGTAAAAGCTTTTTGGGTTCATAATAACAAAAATTGCCCATACAAAATATAAAAAAATTTTCCGCACGATCTATGTATCATAATATTACATTTTTTTTAAACTTGAAGATTTTTTGTGTAAAATATTAAATAAATTGTCCCGTTATTTTAAAATAAACATTTTAATTTATAATATGGTATAGTCATGTTTAATACATAAAAGCAAAATTTGTCAAACAAACGCAGCTATTTTGCAGAACTAATAACATTATTAACATAATGTTAATATATGAAAATCATCATTTCGGCTTTCAATGTTATTGAAATCCGTGCTGCAATTTTAGCATGGTTGAATCAAACATTAAATACGATTGTTTTTGTTTAAGTTTTACTTATTCGTTTCTCTAGATTGCATTATCTAGTTTTTGTCATAAGCATTATTGATTCTTTTTAATACACTTATATATCATATAAGATGAAAATTACTAAATTAACTGACGAAGAGTACAGGCTTACTATTGATGAAGATTACATTTTTTCCATTTGAAGGGACGTAAAAGTGCGCTAGAAGGTACTTTACATTCACTTAATTTGCAAGGCATTAACCTTGTTATATTATAGGTAAAGCAATATTATAGCTGGTGGACTTTGGTAGACTCAGAACAGTGGCGCACATTGCGCACGTACTCGCGGCACGCGAGCGATCTTTACTACCCTTCTCGGAAATGAAAAGCCCCTACCGTTCACTCTTTCTCTTTATAAACGAATGCGCGAGTAAGCTTAGTCTTTCGTTTGTATCGCCAACCAAGTACAAACACTCTAGCCTCATATATCTGATACACTTTTTCATTCTATCTCTATCTTTTTTCCCTCACTTTTTCTGTTTCGGGTCATCAGGCCACTCTATTTCTAGTTGCTTTTGATACTGTGTAGGCAATAAAAAAAAAAGAGGATTCTAGAAGTGCAGTAAAGATTCTTATTTTTTGTTAGATACGCAAGATCTTTTTTCTCTTTCCACTTTTTAAACGATTTTCGAAATACTTTTAACTTTTTATTTATTTCTTTTAGCCTATTTATTCATTAAAAACACATTTATATGCGTTATTTTTGAATTTTGCATTGATAAAGTCTTATTATAAAAATTAGAAAACGGAGGAGTATCGAAATTTTTCGGATATTTTACAAAGTAATTACATGCATAAAGTATGTTTCCAAAATAAACATCGCCAAATTAACATTTGTTTATTTTGCGCTTTATCAGATTTCAATCAATGAAATCTTCTAGATAATGTAAAAAAGTTGATGAAATGTAATCATCGAACATAAAAATTAATAAAAATACTAATATAATAATAAAACGTAATATTCACAAAAAAAGAAAACAATCAAAAAAGGAAAAACTATCTGTTAGCTAAAATAATCGTGTGAGTAGATACTTCATCACTTTCTATACCTAAGGCGATCACGTCTATTATGCCCATCTTGGTTTTCCAATGAATTAATACTTTCTAAATTAGTCTACGTGAACGTACCAAATTCGGAAAAGCATTTTCTAGTAACGTGCCGAGCTAACTATAGTTCACCTGTAAAATCGCTTTTCCCACCGTGACACGTGCTAATAATGTGAGAGAGAGAGAGAGAGAGAGAGAGAGAGAAGAGAGAATGCGAAAAGCGAGTTGTTGTAAATTACGTTGTAACGAGCTTTGCTTGTCGGATATTTATTTAATATTCATGTAAGGAGTAATTAGTAGATTAAGGAAGGTTTTTCGGAACGAGAGCAAAAAAATTAATAATGAATAAAAATTAATTCATCGTTTGATCGGTATTTGTTCATCATTTTGAGTTAACATGTCCGTGCTTTTTATTTCTATTTTACGAGAAACACAGAGAGAAAAGGAGAAAGAGAGATAGAGATAGAGAAAGAAAGAGAGAGAGAGAGAGAGAGAGAGAGAGAGAGAGAGAAAGGAGAGAAAAAGAGAGGAAGAGAGAGATAGATAGAGAGAGAGAGAGAGAAAGGAGAGAAAAAGAGAGAAAAAGGGAGAGAGAGAGATAGAGAGAGAGAAAGAGATATTACGTTTGGCGGAAAAAGGGATCATTTTAAGCTGAGTAATAACATGCTTTACGTACCAAGGCTTATTTGTAATGAAAAATCCATCGAGAGATTTGCGATTAAGGGCGAAAAGGAAATCGCTCAACAAAGACGCGAACGAGAAAGAGTAAAGAGATAGAATGTAAAGTAGAAAGAAAAAAAGAAGAAGAAAGAAAATCCCGTTTACTTCTAGGGATAGAAAATGTACATATATATATATATATATATATATATATATATATATATATACACGTATTTTTTTTCTTGGCATTTCGACTTGCAGAAATGTTCGATCGGTCTCAAGACCGCACTTTGTGTCCTATACGATGCATCACACTCAGCAAAAGATTTCTTAAGCGACGAAGAGCTTTCTCTTTTTGCGAGACCCACGATCCACAATAAAAAGAGAGAGAAAGAGAAAAAGACATAAGAAAAAGAAAGAGAGACGATGTGCCGATTTACATCTTGCTGCTTTTCGAAGGAAACCGTACGGTATCGTATACGGTAGAAACATACGTATACATTGGTACACCGAGTAACAGAAGCGAAATGATTTCACGAGGGAGATGAACTTCCGTAAGTAGCCGCTCGGCTGTACGTGAAAGTACTCCGACGGTTTCCAACGTGGATGAAGCGGAGGTTTGGGACTAGTAGTAGTAGTGAGAGAGTATGGTAGAGAAAAAGAGAAAAAGAGAGAGAAATAGAGAGAGAGAGAGAGAATGAACGAGAAAGAGCAAGAGGGGTTTACGGACGAAACTCACGGGATTAAATTGCTACAGATGGGATGCACGAGCCTCCCCCGCATCTCGAGAATACCAATTTGATTTCGGTACGTACGGCATGAGCGGGGTTACTGGAAAGATCGTAAAATATATATCTAACAAACGTTCACAACGAATCTCATGGCATCGTTTGCTACCTAAGAATTGACAATCGCAAGTCTTTTTTTTAGCGAGAGAGTGAAGATTCTAAGACAAGTAGTCCCGACATTTTTTTAGGATTTCATTCTTGATGAGATATTTTTGATAAATCGTCGACGACAATACTTGCTCGGTTAAAGGTATTTTTTTTTTCACGTTATTTCATCGTTGATAACATCTATAAAATTATTTTAGATTAAAAGAAATTAATAGATTAACAGGAGAGTAACAGTATGATAATTTTCGAAGTGACAGATACTCTTCGAGACTCATCTATATGTTTATTATGTGAATAATATTCGAAGGCAATGAATATTGATTTATATACACTTGTATATTTTTAAATTACGTCATTTTTACGGTATTTTTTTTTTAAACGTGCATCAACCAATACGTACGTACATGATGAAAATTGTAAACAGATCTTTGTGCATGCAATTTTTCATAAAGTCAACTCTATCGAAAAAAAAGTAAGTTAGTAAGTTGTCCTATATGTATTACCTACCGGAGATTAAACTAGTTTTGAAACACTCGGTGTAATTTTCAAAGTGACTTTTCCGACAGTCGACAGACTAAGCTACTCATAGCCTATAAAACCCAAATATGGTCATTTGGGAACATATCGAAAGAATTTATAATGTTAACCAGATCTTTTTTAAAGAGTTTTATTATTAAAAGTTCTAGTTTCTTTTCTCTCTGTAGTTTCTGTAAAAATAATATTCTGAAAATCTATAATATCTTATCAGAAAAGATAAGAAATCTTCTATTCTTAAACCTAGTAAATCAGTTCTTTTCTTTTATAAGGATTTTAAAGATCACAAAGTTTTCCATTTAAATACATTTAAAATGCATTGATTGAATTAAAGTTGATGATTTTAGCCATACAAATCACTAAATGAATAGAGAAAAAGTAAATAATTCCAACGAATAGAAATTTACTTTTATCGAAATTCACAGTCTATATTAAACACAGATACGTATAGATAAATATATATAACATCGATATAAAATTACTGACCTCCTTTTATTCTATTCATTTTTATAATTTCTTCTTTTTATAAATTTGATTGAAACTCTTCTAAATTTGAAAATCGGTATAGATACTACTTTAGATATAAAAATTGATATTATATAATATACACATATAAATTTTCACTTTTCCAAAAATCATTCAAATGTCTCTTTTAAATATGTAATTGCTTGTAATTAAATGATTCATAATTTAAGATGAAATTAATCAAAAAATATCCCTTACAAACGTGTACATCAAAGTTGAATAAATAATTAACCAAATAATAGAAATGACTAACCGCTTTATTCAACAGTATTACCTTAGTGCTTGAACGAATCGGAAACTTTTACGCAAAGAAGAATTGACTTAAACTCTCCTTTACTGCTCGCCTAACCTACTTCAAACCGAAACTTTGCAACTCTTCCGTTTCGTGGTTTCTAAAGTTCATTTTCTTTTACCTAGAAATTTTCGTTCGCTCGGATAAAGACGCGGAAAGCGTTAGAGTGGAAGAAAAGTGCATAGAGATATCGATGTCTATAATGATATGGACAGTAAAAAAGAACTGACACAAGGAAGCATAATAATTTAAGATATCGCTAATGTTTTAAATTCAAAACTATGGACTAGTTGTTTTACAATTATTCGATATGTTCTCTTATTACATAATCGATTTATTACAACACTATTTATACAATTTTTTGTTGATAATATCATTGATATTACAGAATCATTAAATTATCTAATACATTTTTTTATTAAAAAATTTAGTAATAAATATTAAATAAATTATTTTCTTAATTTTTGTTCATTTATCAGATATCAAATACTTTAAAAACACTTATTTTCTCTTTCGTTCACCTTATTTTTTTTTCATTTTCCTCGTTTTTACATTATGGATCCAATCTCATTAACGACGAAGTAAAATAAACGAGATCACGAAAATTGAATTGCGATAACAAAAAAGTATGCATTGTTGTAGTGTTTTAACTAATGCCAGATAATTGAAGATTGTCAGGTCGCTTTTCAAATAAATACGATATCTCTTTCCTTCATACATTAAGACATATACAGACTTCATAATTACAGTAATCTTCATTGATAGAGTGTATCAATCAGGATACAGTATATGAATTAAGAATAGAAACATTATTCAAACCGTGTTTTTATCCTTCTTGTTGGTTAAAAAAATTCCCTTGAATAGAGTTTACGAGAGATTTAGAACAGAAGCAATTGATTTCCGCGCACCATGTTCTTCACACCTTTGAAACGGCCTAGGTCGGTAGTATCTACCTGCTACACGAGATTTTCACTACTCATCCTCATCTTTCTAGAGCTTCCTCATTCACGAGGAATCTATGAGGGAAAAGTAGTCGGAGAAAAAAGGTGAATCGCCGAGCTTATCTTCAAAGCTCGAGTAGACTAGCCGTTCGAGATTGCACAAATTTCGCAATATTAGAGGAGAGAAGTAACACACGGTATACTGGTGAGAGGTCGGCTGCTTGAAAGTCGAGCCGTGGTAACGCGAGCTAGTAGCTGGTAACTACGAGGATTGGAGGGTGGCATTACCACGAAGAAGAAGAGGAGAACGAAGAGGAGGAAGAGAGACTGGTAGAGTTGGGACTGTGGACACGTCCAAGCTAGCCAACTGGTTAGTTAGTCAGTTAGCCACTCGTAGAAGATGAAGAAGAGAAAGAAATCTTGGATTGTGAGAGTGCCGGAACCACCTCATGTCCTTTTTTTCTCAAGCGACATTCCTCTCGGCGCGTAATGAATAACAAGCGTATAATGGCACGGTAGGAACTCAGCTGGTACAATTATATTGTAGAACCAGCCGGCAAACGAAGAGAGAAGAAATATTGGAGGAATGTTCTTTTTCTTTCTCTAAGTTGCTTAATTAGCGTGTATTATTTTTCAACGATATAATGAACTAAACGAAAAATGTTGTGGTCCATTCGTAATTGTATCTCCGAAGATTCTTCTCTTTCTTTCCTTGGTTTTCTTGAAATAACGAATTTGTAGAGACAAATTTTCATTTCTTTTTTCTTCCTTCTCTTTATGTATAGTATTTATAACGAACATATATTATATGTTGATTATTCATATAAATATAAATATATGAATATCATAGTAATAAATATATACATTATATATTATGCGGACGGAAAGATCAATAGGTATGGTATTAACAAAGAAAGATTACAATTACCTTATTATTTATGAATATTATAGAATCAATAGAAGAAGTAAATTTTCAAATGGAGCATTTTTACTCTGGATTTATTTTTATTTCCCAATCGGTTTAAAGATAGCCAAAGTATAAGAAAGATGTATCGTGAATTTCTCTTAAAACGTTTCCAAAGAAATTGTAAGATGCTTTCCGCGATTCAGTCCGTCTTTCTTTCACCATTATCCCTCTGTTCCACCATCTTGTAGAAACCATAACGACTGGGGGCATTACCACGATGAACAGTACTTTTGAGCAATAACCAACGCAGTAACGCTATTATTGTTTCCTTTTACGTCGATATGGGCCGAGGGTGAGAAGAAAAAAGAAAGAAGAACGGCGAAGAGAAATATTCGTTCGGTGCCTGCAGCAATTTGATAGCGTTACACGCGAGCGTCATTCGAGTCGACGCTTTTATGTATCGGGTAAATAGAGTCGTTCCGTCCCCTCTTCTCCTCTCTCTCTCTCTCTCTCTCTCTCTCTCTCTCTGCCTTTCTGTTTTCCTTGCCTTAGTAACGATAGCCAAAAGATTTCGATCGAAAATCCAGACGAAGTCCTTTTGGCGGATCATATGTCCTTCGACAAAGTGATCCATTGTCTTGGTACTCAATTCCTTTATTCTCAATTCCTTGGATGAGGATCTTCCGTCGGGCACTTGACAGTACATGTATTTTCATTTTTCCCTTGTCCTTGCGTAGCTCCTTCTCTGCCTTTCCATTCTTTTTCTCTAGACGCTGACAGATAACAAGATAGCAACAGACCATGACGAAAAGTATCTTTTACGAGAAAATTGTTCGTTCGTTTTCTTCTTCTTCTCTCCTCGTGTAAGAAGCACCTTGAAAATGAATGTGTATGTGTGTATGTGTGACCGTGTGTATGTGTGTTTCGTGTATGTGTACGTGAGAAAGAGAGAAAGAGAGAGAGAGAGGGAGAGGGAGAGGGAGAGAGAGAGAGAGAGAGAGAGAGATTGAGAGAAGAGAGATTTTGCCTTTCCTCTTTATCCTCTACCAAGCTGAGAAGTGCTTTTTCCTAAATAAGCGGTAGAGAAGCTACTACAACTCCCGTTTCGTTATCGACTCACAAAGCTGGACAGTTTATTTCTGTGAATAACAATAATGCACTGAGGATGCTGCATTTCTTGACGACAACAACAGCAACAACAGCAACAACAATAACAACAACGAAACATCGCTGACAAATATTGCTTTTTATTTTCTCCACATTACTTGTCATGATTTTAGAAATTTTCTCTTGTATTTCCTTTGCATAATTGAGTTGCAATATGAATAATCGATTTTTGAACAAGTCCAGAAACTATACGTATGTGCCTACAAACATACCTATGATAATACGACGTATGATATTGTCACGAATTATTATATAGTGTGAAATAATGCATAAGCCAAGAATTATGCGAATGATTCGTTAGAGAAAGGTGAAGAGATATCTAAAGGACAAGATATAAATAAAAGAAAAAAAGAAAAGCATAAATAAAAATAGATGGATATAAGAATATTGATATAAAAACAACGTATAATCTATAATAAGCTAAAAGGCAGATGTAAATTAAATTGTTTAAAAAAGGATTATTTAAAAAATTATTAAAAATTATTTAAAAAAGGATTATCGCAATATCGTTTCTGTTTTTCTCGACGCTTGCGTTAATAGAAACATAATGAAAATAAATATTTTTATAATCTTTTCATATTCAGATTATTTTCATTATCATACGAAATATACAATATACGGTAAACTTTCATTATTTTTATTTCTTTTTCGTATTGTAAAAGACAATTTTTAGATATTTATATGTAATACATTGGTATTGGCAATGTTGAAGAGTTAAATAAATAAGTTCGCATATCGCTCTGGAAAGTAGGAAAAGCGATAAGTGAGTTCGGAGTTGCACGAGATTGATATATGTAGGGTTTTATATAAAAAGTTTTATAATTAATTGAAAAAAAGAGTTATATAAATATTACATATAAAAATATAAAATGTGATAAAAATGTCTGTGAAATGTTTTTTAAATCTTCTTAACATTTCTTGAATTCAATCACATAATATTCTCCATCTGAACTTTCATAAATTTTATGTAGTATTTACGAAATGCCCTTTAGACATTTCCATGCTCAAATATAGCAATTTGCGCTCGACAGCACACTATGTAGTATTAGATAATTAGATAATGGGCATTTATGCATTCTGATAGTTCATCATGTGTACATCTGTGCATATTACCATTACTCATACATTGTTCACTTGTTATACTTTGTTTACTACTATAAGTCACTTTTACTACCGTTAACCCCATTATTACCCATACAGTACATGTATTAATTTACATTTCTTCATTTCGCATGTTTATATCTATTACCTCTACACACTGTAATACATACCAATTTATATATTTATGTATACAGGTATATACATTTATATGTAGATATATACGTACGTACATATATACTGAAAGGGTTTGTTCCACACCAGCTGGCACGTTATTAAAACGTCCCGCTGCTCTTGTATCTTGCGGTAATGTAAATAAAACCTACGTAAAATATAATACCTTTTGCGGCTTATATAACGAAGGCGTGGATATCTTAAGTACACCATTTTATTTTAGCACAAACTCGTAATACACTTTTAATCTATAACCTCTTATGGACTTCGTATAGAAAATATTTAAAATTACGTTCTGTTGATAATACCTTCTCTTACGAATTTTTACAAATTGTTTAAAGATACTGTGTATTTCTTAATGAAACTCACAGCTTCAATTTTGATATTTATTCGATCGATCGGAAAAGGAACATTAAATAATAAGGATTCTAAACTTATTCTCTCTCCATTTGATTGATTTTTTTTCATCGTTCATCTTTGTAATGTATGCTTCCAGTATCCATTACGAGTGGCTTCGAACATACATGATACGCTTTACAAGACTTGGCCACGTTTCATAGGGGTCTCACCTTTACGCATGTATGTATGTATACGTGCACGATATCCCACGGCAGAAAGCGGGCGCAAAGCACTTGAATTATTCACGAAGTTGGAGCAGGCTTGCACTTGCTAATTAACCGACAGCCTGTTGTCACGTGAGCTTTCTCTTTAAGCTCACGGATTAGACGACGAAAGAGCTTTTGCGTCTTTCTCTTTTCCTCATGGAATTCGATTCAACAGCTTTTTGCGATTCGCATTTGAACTTAAGCGAATTGGCTCTTTTAAAATCCGTATCTCATTGAAAATGATAATTATTCAGTTCATAAGTCTGCATTGAGTACGTCTCCAAATCGTTTATTTAGGTTTTAAATTAAAAGAGCATATCGTTAAATAACAATCACATGTAGTGCAAATCTTGCAAATATTTGTTTAAATTTCATCAACCCTTCACTACTTTGTGAAATTATCACTTTATCTTTTAAATATTATATATATATATACATTTCTACATAAAAGATATGTAAATAGTTACTCGTGTAGTAGTAGACATTGAATGTCAGTTCGTTTTTGGCGCATGAGTAGTTTTGCCTACTTTATGGAATAAAGTATACTTCTAACTTTACTTACTGATTCTTCGTTTTAGTGCACTTTACTGTTGAAATTCTCTACAATATGCATCTTAAATGTTAAAAGCATATTTGATAACTCGTAATTTCTATGAACAAGAGTTAGATCTATTACGATTTTATGTCTGTTCCACAATAATCCTAGTAATTAATATAACGATAATAATTATGTTGACGATACAGTAAATTACATAAATAGAGGTTTAATTTATTATCAATAATGAAACGAACGGACCATAAGAAAATAATCAATAGAGTCTATAAAGTTCATGTTGGCCACACATTCAATATGTACAAAACAAATATTTGATGTTTCCTTAATGTTATAATTTTTATTGGTAAAAATAGAAAGTTTCGAAACTGTTTTTTATAATCTTTTGCTGAATCTATTAGTATGGTCACAGAAAATATTAAAAGAAAAATACACAGCTTCTTTATTCTCTTTCGGTTAAATTTTTCTATTTGGTAATAATATCTATATTATCTAATTTATTTAAGGAAAATCATATAACTTTCAAAAAATATAACTTTCAATGTATTTTTTTTCAAAAAATATAAAGAACAATAAAAAGAAAGGTAAAAGAATGGAATAGAAAACGTTAGAGTATTTTCCACAAATAGATTACTTCTTTTAATCTGAATTCTAGATTTTTGTACTCTATTCAGAGTCGCTGATTGAGCTTTAATTATTTTTTTTACAAACATTTCGTTTAAATTTACCACACAATCGTGTCCTTTTTCTTTTTTTTTGTCAAGGAAAAAGTGAATGTGATTTATTTGTAATCACGAATAGTTCCATGCGAAGTTAAAGTGAGGAGAAAACAAGTAGAAAGAAAGAGAAAAATAGATCTATTGTGCAAAATATATTTTCAAACGATTATCGTTCGACAATTTTCTTTACACGCTCTTTGTGTGCGAAAATAAATTAGGAAATATAGTTTGCCCGTGTTTTCGTGCATTGATTTCAATTGTAATTTTATTCGAGATTGTAAGTTATTTTAAGCAATGCTTTTACGTCGAAAAACGTGCGATATATTTTATAAGCTCTGTTTGTAAATTTAATGAAGCTATTTACCGAGTTAAGTTTAATTAATTTGCCCGAGATTTTATCGATTGGAAAAAGGAAAATGGCGAAACGTTGAAATTACAAAGTTATCTCTTTCTCTCTTTCTTTCGAATGATTCTATCGCATTATCGGCGTCATACGAAGTATTGGGATTTGGTAACTTTGCTGATAAGTTCATAGACATTATCGGAAATACGTTGAGCTACGGCCGAATCGATAACTATAATGGAAAGGCAATGTATCGTTGCAGAGCGACGGGCATGAAGCTATTCGTCGACGATGCTTAAAATCTGTTACGCAGTTGCAGTGATGCATTGCAGCGTAAATCATACGCCACCGCACGATATACTTCATTTTCGAAGTAGAGAACACAGTGGCTGGCGATGTTTATTAATCAGATAGATACAATTGTATTGCTATCGATCGCTTCGCATACTTTTCGATAACAATCGCTAATGGGCAACAGTAAAATAATTTACCAGCTTATTCGATAATCGACGGAAACGGTAAATCATGGGACGATTTAAAATCTATTTATGATTTCGCAAATCCATAATATATATCTCAATGATATTCATGTCATCATATTCTAAAAGCACATGATTTTTTACTTTTTCTAGAAATAATCATCGTGAAGTTTCTTGAGAAAATTTGTGAGATTTTCGAGTTTTCAAAAGTGTTTAAAATTTAGAATCTTCATCGCTAGGAAGAAGTAATTATCGTGATCAAATCCGGAACGAGTTGCGGATTCATTTCGAACATTTCGTCACAAGTTTTCCTCTTTTAACGTCCATCCGAATTTCGACTTGCTCTCTTGTTTTCTTTCTCTCTTTCCCTCACACATACACATCCATAGAGGACGTCCCATTTGGCACGCTGGCATGCAATGACTCGAATAGCTGTTCGATTTACGCATCGAAATTAAGCCACGCTCGACTTACACCAATACCGCGATGGCGGAGTACTTTTTTTGTTTCATTTTTGTTTTTTAAGCCATTTCCACGACCATCGAAACGGATGATCTACACTATTTTCACTGTCACAAAGTCTCCTCGTTTAGTAGACGCAACTCTACGAGAACAGAATAGGGGAAGAAAAAAGGACGAAAATAAAAAAAAGAAATTTAAGAGAAAAAAGGGAGAGAAAAGCCAGAGACGAGAAGGAACCGCTTTATTTTAACGTCACGTTGGCATGATTAAACAAAGCCGTAAGAGTTGAAATAGAAAACGCGCGAGGAGTGAGATTTGTAAAGAAAAACAAAGGAAAGTTGCAAGTAACATATGTAAATAAAAAATATTCTTGAGTTGTGCGTTAAATTTTCATGGTCTTTATTTTGACAATCTTTATTTTCATTAGTCACCTCGCTAAACAATATTTTTTAATCTTAAATATTTCATTAACTTTAATAATTGCTATAATTTTAATTTTACATTAATGTGAACGTTTTATAAAACCATTTTATAAATGCATAAATTTACGCAATATTTTGAATGAATAAGGTTTATTTCTATAAAAGCATCATATTACTATTTAAAAACAAAAACATCAGTAGCTATAATGATGTAGAAACAGGTAATGAAATAGTTATAAAAAAATGCTAAATAAAAGTGATATAAAATTTAAACGTTAACTTTGCACGGATAATTATCTATCAACCCAATATTTTTGAACAAGAGTGTTCTATTGCAATATTGACGTGAGCGATACTTCATATTAAATAATCCACGCAGATATATGAATGTGTAGCATCATTAACGTACATTAAATATGTATCAACACTCATTATAACACATTTCGTGCAAACATGTAGAACAGTCGTCGTTTCGAAAATTACATATTTTACCTATTGTATCAATAACCTTATTAATATTACAACGTAAATTTAACAGCGACTGTAGGACAATAATATCGTAAAAAGTAGGAAAGAAACATAGAAACCATAACTTTTAAACGACGTAATATTCATACCCTTTGTTTACCACAGTCTACAGGCCATAATGTCCAGTCCAAATGGAAAAAGTTTAATATAATTGTTTGTGTCTTTTACCAGTTGTCGTCTCGTTGTATCTCTTCCTGTCCTTTTAGTCGGGAAAAATTACGAAAGACTGTAGAAATATTTTATCTTAATCTAAGATACTGCTACGGTAAGATCTAAATACAAAGAAACGTGGCTGCTCGTGGCACTCTTGCAGACTCAAGTAAAGGAGATTGAGAGCGAGGGAAAAAGAGAAAGAGAGAAAGAGAGGGAAGGAAAAAAAATAAATGACCAAATATATTTAATACCGGGCGTACAGTGTTAAAGACAAGAAAAGAGAGTGGAATGTGACGTGAAAGAAAGAACTGAACCGACTGTTTTCACTGAAATTTATTTGTTTTAGTCTTTTTCTCTCTCTCTCTTTTTCTCTTTCTCTCTCTTTCTCTCTCTCTCTCTCTCTCTCTTTCTCTCTCTCTCTCTCTTTCTGGAAAACTGCATCCATTTTGTGACGACGTGAGAATAATTGGAGGGAATTAAATAGCCCACGATTTATCTGTGTAGAGATATATTAAGTAAAGATAAGAAAAAAATAAAGTATAAGTAAATAAGAGTACAAATAGGACAAATTTGATATAATCCGTGATAACTATCGTTCTCTTTTATATGGCAAAAATCAAGAGACCGAGATATGATTCTCGAGAGACATCTACCTAATAAGGGAAGGTTCTTATCTCAGAAATTCTGATTTTAATAAAACTTAGTATTTAAACCACATCGAGTTATGTAAGAAAGATTTTTTCAACGGAAATTCACTTTAAGGTAGATAAAATTATCCCACAATTTTGGATTTTCAGTTTTTCTTTTTTCGATATAATTAGCTTTTAAGAAATAGAAAAAAGAAAAACGTTATATATAAAAATTACTTCCTATTTTATATTAGGGGGGCCGGAAAGTAATGTCGCTTTCTTAAATTAAATTCAAACGAATAAATTTTTTACAAGTTTTTATTTTTAATCACAATCAAATATCGACATGCGCAGAAACGACATTACTTTCCGGTCCCTCTAATATAATGAATATTACTAAAACATATTCAACGCGATTAAAAATAGTTTCAACACTGAATTGCATTCTAAACGTATTAAAGTCGATCAAAATGAAAAAACAGTAGAAGCCGTCATTCAATCTATATTTGCAATAATTTACAACAACAACATTTTCGAGAATATCTATAACAGAAAGTTGGCAGTAATTTCGAATTGAAAGTACAATACAAAGTACAATGTTTATCCAATAAATGAACAGCTTATAACATTATCGTTTTATAATTGATTCGTTAATATATATTTACTGAATACTGAATCTCAAAAAATTATAGTATTGGATTCGTAAATCAATAGAGAGATAAAGAGAAAATGTATGTGTGTGTCTGAGAGAGAGAGAGAGAGAGAGAAACGAGGGGGGGGTGGGATGGAGAAGAAATTCATCTCGTTGAGAAGAGCATTTCAGCATCTCTAAGAAAAGTATCGGAATCATTTATCTACTAAATTATGGAATCATTATCCATGTATATACTGATTTTGAAATATGAAAACAATTTGTAAAATTTTTTGATCTTATAATTCTTATAGATTACGATAATTAATTATTTCATCAAATTACAGTCTTCGATTTATATTCAATTGTCCTTACTTAACCACACAAACATATTTCGTGCCGATTATACATGTTATAAAAGCGAATATACAGAGAACAGTGTTTGCAATGATCGCATTGGGACTCCCACAAGTGCCGATTACATTTGCTCTAACACAAGCTTATTAGTATAAATAATGATTCATTATGACCACTTTTATTTTGAGGGGAATGAAATAGCATATGTTTGCATAAAGGAAAAAACGCTAAATAAAATTTCCTTCTTAAGAGAAAATATGACATGAAATTATTCTCTATATTGTATTAAATAGGCTTAACTTTGTTCTTGTACAAAGAACTACGTAAATTATACAAAGAGAAAAGCTTTGCGGCTAGTTCGACTAAGTTGTCGTCCTTCGCTGTTTTAAATACTTTAAATTCGCCTATTGTTAAAGAAAAGACCTATACAAAAACTGTTGCAAATGTGACTCGACTCTTCTCCGAGAAGTTACAACTGTCTCATTGTCAGTAATAGACTGACAGTGCGTTAGAAAATGTTCCTATTTTATTATGTTTTGGGATAGTTATATGCGATCATTGTTTCTCAGAAAATGGATATTTTTGAGAAATTGTTATGAGTGAACGTATGTGAACGTGAAAATATGAATTTTATTAAATTTTTACCATGTCTCAAGAGACAAGAGTTAGAAAGAGAGATAATTTTTGAATAGTTGGTAACAAGTTTTAATTGTGTCCGTAAAATTCCTATTCCGGATTTGTTTTTATGCATTACATTTCGATATATTTATATCATCAATTTAACAAAATTTTACGAAATTATTGTAGAGCGCGATTTAATTATTATATTTTTTTATTTCACTGTAATTGAACATATTGGGGAAAATTTTTTCTCACTTGTTATTTTAATGATTTTAAAGGTTTTATCATCAATTTTTTATCAAAAGATAATTAATATCTACGAACGATATCTTATAAATTCCGATTGCGGAAGTATCAAAGAGAATTTTCGTTTTTGTGAAAACGAAGATTCTCTCCGTCTAGGAACTACGAGGCGAGGTGAAAATCCTGGAAAATCTGGAGCTAGTCTCCGATAGCGCTGCGGTTACCGAGAGTCAAAATAGACGAGGTAGACCTAGATTGATGCGAGACGCATGGCTTGTGGGTGCAGGACATACGATTCGCCATGTGACCTCCCTTTCTGTCTCTCGTTCAATCAGGAGATGGAGAGCAGATAGTAAATGGAGAGATCACAGTGACGACCGTAGTTGAAGCAAATTCCTATTCTTATTGCCTTTACGAAGGAAACCCTTTCTTTTTCCACTTTCAGACAAATAAAAAAAAACGTCATTGATTAAACTTCGTTTTAACGTGAAACTAATTTGAAATATATTTTTTTCAAAGCATATAACGAGTCGTAATATTATTATATGAGTTTATATAAACAAAAGACAGATAACCTTTCAACAAAGTTTTCTGACACAATTACAGATTGTAAAAGGAAAAGAAATGCGAAAAGAAAAGTAGAAAATATTTCTTTATATCCTACACAGGATAACGTAACAATTTTATTGCAAATGATAAGAAATAAATTGCCTTTGTAATATTTCCGGACGATTGCATTTATTATCACGATGCATTTATCCAAACGTCAGAATATGTACTTTTTCTTTTTTGTGGATGACATTTTTGTGTTATATTGGTGGACCAATGGCGAGTTTCTTTGCAAAAGCGAGTATCTGAAAGTCTAGAAGCACGCGTCATATGTTCCAGGCTAACTCATGACCTTTCTATTTTATATCAAACTATTATACAGCATAACATTGCCTTCGGTTCGCTACCCTGGACTAGTTCGACTCAACTCGAGATTGATAGCACTAAGAGATATAGCGAATGTAGAAACGTGAGAAACTCGCACGAACCTATAGTACAATGTATATATAATTCATATTATATGGAAGTTTCAACCAACATTGAGTATATATCTATAATTATATTTCAAATTTTGCTTTGATTCTTGATAACGAGTGGTGTTATTTATAATATCAAAAAAAAAAAAAACCAGAGAATTAATAGAAAGGACTCGATATAACTTAAAAATTTGCGAATAAAATTCATGAAAGAAAGATAAAATATGTCGAACATACGTAACACCAAGGAGAATTCTGATATCTGTATAAAAGCAATTTGTTTCTTGACATTCGTTTTTTTGTTAGACATTGTTAGACAACTAGAGTAACTCGAATAATCGAAACACTCCGTAGAATATAATTTAATCCCAAAGCGAGCAAAAGTTGAATGTCCAGTAGATCTTCGACAATGTCGTTCAGACAGTTCAGATCCAGGCCGTATCTCTAACAAGACAATAAAGCGAAAAATAAATCGTTCTGTTCTTCCACGGACATTTCTCACGCATGTCAACCATAGATGTTGCTGTTCGCTCAATCATACCGCCATTAATTACAATCCTCTCCCTCGACTCTCAGTATCTTCTAAAAGTAAAATTCAATGGAAAAGAATCGTAGAAAATGAGAAAGCTAAGCGATAGGAGAATTCTGTCAAGCATAAAATGGAACATGGAAGCAGTGGATGCATTTACCGTACGCGTGTCTCCCTTCGTTCTAATTTCCGCGATGATCGAGACACGTGTCGTACGGCTTGCTGCACAATGCCGCTCGAGTTTTGCACATTATGACACAAACGTCGTAGCACGTGGCATTAAATTTTCGGAAGGGTGACTGGAGTGATGGTAGTGGTGGTAGCAATGGTGGTCAGAAGCGGACGAGCTAGTGGATGATTAATGATAGTCGCAAGGGTGGCAGCCAGTCATGGGATGAATACTTCCAGCACGTAGCGTATACTTCTCGCTATAGTAGCCTCTAGAACACTGACTAGATAGCAAGGAAGAAGGAGAATCAAGAGAAGAAAAAAGAGAGGAAGAGAATATAACGGTTAGTAAGCGTAAGCGTGTATGGTAGAAGGAACGTATGTTTCTGTACTGTCAGAGTGAGTACGAGTGAGATACAGTGATAAAAGAAAAAGGAAAGAAAAAAGTGCTGGATTTGACCCGCCAATTCAGCATCAGCCATACGGCTATACGGCTACTCAATCGCAAATCGAATTCCAGCCGTAGGGCGGAATAAAATCGACCTTCTGCAGATCCACCTCCATCCACATACATTTCTTGTTAGAAAGAGAAAGAGGACAGGAGAGTTTACGGTGCACCTTCGGGCTGATTCACATTTAGGCGAACATGGTAAGACATTACTCGCGAGGGACACGTTTATTTGACGCTCGGAGAGTTGCTCTGACTTTAGGGTACCTGTGGATGCACTTTCGACTTTAATGGACATACCAGCAAAGCTCAAATAGAACAGTACTATCCACGAATATCATATCTTGCTTTGTAGAATATAATACATTTTTTTGTTTCCGACTACCAACAATGACATCTCATGCTCTAATACCATAAATTCTATGTGATCGGTTACGGGTGATGTTGTTGAAATGGATGGATTTAATTATATCTAGTTAAATCTAGCCCGTAGAGAAATTTACTAGTGATCAATTATGTTTCGCTTATCTTTTGATGTTTATTCATATACCCCACACCCTCACTGCTCTTACGCTTGTGCGTAACAAATCATTCGAGCTGATAATATTTTGAAAATTAAAATGAACAGATAGAATTTGTTTAACTGATCTGTTAAATGGTTGTTTTTTCGAAACACGGCAATCTATACTAGTATAGAATTCCAAAAATTCTAACATCTACTTCATTGTTCTCTTACAAGTTGAACTCTAACTGTGTCAATTGAGATACTTTTATCAACAAAATTGATTAAATATTTAATTAATTTTTATATAAAAACATAATGGAAAATCATTGGACCAAGACTATATATATCACAAATATTTTCTTATTCATCTTTTATCAAAGCTCGTTAATATCGATTCTTTTGTTAATAACGTTAATATCGATTCGGACTTTTCATCCTCGACATGATTGAGTGATCAGAGGGACTTACAAATTCACTTACTGCTTAAGAAGTTCTACGATGGCTCCAAAACACTCGTCCGCGATTTAGGTCACAAATGAGGGTAGTTGATTCGTAGATAGTTGAAAATGAGGTAGGTTGACATCGAAATTGGTTGGAATCCTCTTCAATGATATACTGACTCTAATACCCACTAATTATTTATTAATAGACGGTCATTGAATTTACTTCGTGAAACTCTACTGTCTTATATAAATACATACAACCAGTACAACTGTTAAAAAGGAAAGAAACTTTATGAACAAACATTGACTCTAACAATTGTATTACACGTGGTCAATGCAAGTATACTTGTTATTTAAAACGCGAACGAACAAACACTGTTTCTACTTAACGATTTTTTGTTTTCTATTTTAGCAACACAAACACTCGATTTCATCATTGCTTTACTAGCGATTGCTTTGTTGCACAACGAGCATCTTCCCCCGAAGAAGAACGTTAATGAATATAAGAAACTAAGAGTTTCTTATCACGACCGATACTAATTCTACTATATCATTATTTAAATATTAGTTTATTGTACTTTCTGCATATTATATATTATTTAAATAATTATAAAAATCATCGAAAGTATTAATTTTCTAACCTTATTCGATTGGAAAGAAAGAGCTTCGATGCTTACTCGTCGGAATGTAGAAGAAAACTGAATCGATAATGATCAAAGTCACTTTAGCGTTTGTTTTTGTTGATATTATTGTACATACAGCTAACGACTCTGAGTTCAAAATATAATTCTATTGAAATATTAAATTAAAATCATTTTATTTTTAAAGCATCTTATGAGCTATGTAATGTTTAAATAAATAGATTATTTTTTTAATATTAGTTCATTATATTCTGCGTACATAATATATTATTTATATATGTAATTAAAAAAAAAAAAAAACGAAAGTATTAATTATTTAAATCTATTTGTATAAAAAGAGAGAATTACAAAAGAGTACTAAGGTCACCTTCAGTGGAATTCAACTCTGCGTACATTTTTGCTGATATTAATGAAGGCAAGGACACTGAGTTCGCGATTTACGCATTTTGAAATATTAAATTAAAATTATTTTATTTTGAACGTGTGTTACGAGCTGCGTAATATTTAAATAACTAGATTATTGTTGAAATATTAGTTAATTATATTTTGTGTATATCGTAGATTTTTCAAATGGATATAAAATGATTGGAATTATTATTTGTTTAAGCTGAGTTTGCGATTTATACATTTTGAAATATTAAATTGAATTTATTTTATATTTAACTCATTTTACGAGCTACATAATATATAAATAACTAAAATATTGTTAAAATATTAGTTTATTATACTTTGTATTTATCGTAGATTGTTGAAACAAATGCAAAATGATCGCAAGTATTAATTATTTATTTTATACAATTGTTAATTTAAATATTAATTTCATACGAATTAACAGTTTCGCAAAATCGATAAAAGAGTCAATAAGAACCAAAATAATGTAAAATCGATATAAGGAAAAACGAAATAAAAGCAAATGTGAATACTACGAAATGGCAATACGATTATAAGAGAGATAAACGATAACGTGACGAAAATAAAATAACTGCTATACATTATCATATTAAATCAGTTTAGATATACCTTTCCGTGGATGATCACGTGCTCAAATTATCGAAAACAGAATTTATTGAGAAATCGAGTGAAAAATCATAACGTATGGTAATGCAAGGAATATACCAAAAGTAATGCAAGGAATATACCAAAAAAGATTGAGACCTTCATAAAATACTAACGACTAAATTGGCTATATTATAAGTTGTTTTTTCTTCTTTTGATATTATAAATCACCATCATATGACGTAGGATGTACCTACTTCTTTTACTACTTCTTTTATAGCAATAGCAATAGTAATAGTAATAGTAATAATATAAAGTGGACTCCCACAGGGGAAACCACAAAAAAAATATCACTGGGAATTCTACCTCATAGATAGGATGGAAAAGAATTCATTTTTTAATTTTTGTAAAAATAATATATAATATATTTACGCCAAACGAATAAATTAGTCGATTATGTTCATTTACATTGGTACAATAAAAAGAAACTAACGATATCGTCTTGCTTCGAATCCACGATTCTTGAATTACAAATCTAGATACTCGTTATTCTGCAGAACGATATATTATATGTGTATACATGAATCTTAAGTATTTTTAAAAATCGATTCTTAGAGAATGGATATAAAGTTGTTCGAACGGCTTTATAGTAAAGGATGTTAATCGTTTGTAAAATTAAGGGAAATGATTTTCGGAAGACGAAGTTTCTGTTCATCGTTAAGACCAATCGCTTTCTTTATTACCGAGAAAATTGTTTGTACGAGAAAAAGAAAAAGAGAAAGAGAAAGAAAGAAAGAAAGAAAGAGAGAAAGAGAGAGAGAGAGAAAGAGAGCAAGAGAGAGAGAGGGAGAGAGAGAGAGAGAGAGAGAGAGAGAGAAAGAGAGAGAAAGCGGTTTGGGCTCGTCCTAAATTTACCGATCGTATCTCTATCATTTACGAGGCAGAGAGAAGAATAGAGAGAAGCGGCTTTCACGACCATAAGGGAAGTTTCTGTCCGTTGAGATCCGAGTAAAGTACGTTACGATTCCAGCTTCCGCCGGATATTCCGTCGCGGATGTGTCGTTTCGCGTTATCATTCTCTACTTTATTACGTGCACGAGACTCTCTCCTCATGTCAGGGTTCCTCCTTTTCCTCCTTCCTTCTCTCTCTTTCTCTCTCTCTCTCTCTCTTTCTCTCCCTCCCTCGCTCTGTATCTGTCTTTGTTTCCCTTTCGCTCTCCTTCCTTCTCTTTCTATTTCTCTGTTCATATTGGTGTGTCTGTAAGTGAGCATCTATATGAACACAATCATGAATCCCGCCCCTGCGACCGTTCCGCCTCTGGTGCACGTACTGTTCGGTTCTGGGAAACCTGATTTATAGACGCATAGCTATATATCCCTAGCCACTTCGCTGGCGGCTCGTGTACTTTGGTAGGGTTATTGTTGCGTTAACTGTTATGAGGACCGGTTGGAACTTGCTCTTGTAACCACCGGATGAAGGTAGTGGACATTGCAGAAAGATAGAGAGAAAGAGAGAGAGAGAGAGAGAGAGAGAGAGAGAGAGAGAGAGAAATAGGAAAGAGAGAACTTATTGTTAAGAACTTGTCACTGTGGAAATATGTGAGTTCCATTTTCTAAGACACCAAGTTCTCTTCGTCTTGTTTTCATTTTCCTAATGCTATAATCAGTTTCTCTTGGAAACTTGTGCGCTTTTCTTATTCGAGATTGGAGATGCAATTAAGTTTGCGAGTATGTTGTTCTAAACTATTCTCATTCGATACGAGAAGTCAAAGGACGAAGTAGAATGATTATTAAACCACCATTATTAAATAGTTAGTAAAATGAAGAGATGAGTTAAGATATAAATAATAGCGTTCAATATTCATACTTCATAGAGCAATCTTGATAAATTCAGTCTCGTACTTAATCAAAAAGTACAAATGATTGTTTATTTTAAATAAAGGTATGAAACAGAAAAAACAAAGAATATTTAGTACTAAGAGCTTAAATTGATTCGGGTCCTAAATTTCGCAACATACTTTGAAGTAGAAACTTCGTTACTCTTACTTCAAAGCATCCTGGAAATAACTTGAACGTCGTTAATCAATGTAAAACAAGAGTCTCTGCAAGAGTCACAAAACAAAGAGAAAAGACATTAAGTATTATCGAAGGTATCAAGGAAAGGAATACTAGAATGATACTTTGTGGTCAAAAATAGAATTATAATGTAAACGACTTGTAAATATATTGTATATTGTTTTTTTAGTAGTATTTTGAAGATCAGCTATTAAAACACGTCAAAAAGGCGATTTAAATTCATCGTTTAACAATACAATAATTTATTATACATATAAAAAATTATATAATTATTATCCCGTTGAAGCTTTCAGAAATTCCTTTTATCTCGCGCTTCTATTTATGATTAAGAATACTTTCGCGTATACTGTATGTGTTAATAATAAATTAGTAATGATTTTTCTTTAATTGAAAATTTTATTGAAAAATAAATATTCTTATTGTGATGTAATCCTTTTATGTACAGTTCCGCCAGACATCTTGGACGACGAAACAAGTACGGACATGGTCGTACGAGAAGGAAGCGATGTAACCTTACGATGTTCAGCAACGGGTTCTCCTGCACCGAATATCACATGGCGTCGTGAAGACGGTCAGCAAATTCTCCTCGGAAATGGAGAAAAAGGTTAATTTATCGAGTTATTTCTTCGTAAACAAACGTGATTTGCTTCAACAACGTTAGAATAATGAATTTCTTGAATTACGATTATTGTATCTTTATAAAGTCGCATTTAAAATAATACCAACTTTGAATGCTTACGAAACAAATATTTCTGAACCCTTATTTTATTTACTAATGAATAAAATGACATGAATCTTTCCATCCACGGGACAATACTAAAAATGATCGCTTAATATTTCATAAGTAAATTAATAAATAGATAATTAAAGTTTATTCTATTTATCTGACGAGATTAATCAAATATATAAGCAAATATTGGATTTAAAAATTAAAAAAAGAGAAAAGAAGATAAGAAAGATAAAATAAATCTTGTTAATTATTGATCTCTTTTTAGGACTGACTTCCTGAGTTAAGGAGATATCGAAATAAAAGTGATTTGTAAAAAGGTACCTTTTTACAAAGCATTCTGTATCAATCAAAGCAAAGAATCTTATAATAGTAGTAATATATAATAGAAGCAATCGGTAATAGTTATCTTTATTTTTCCATTCAACATTGCATTATTTCCAATTCAATGTGTACTATCCTATTTAAATCATATTTATTTTTAATATGATCAGACAATTCTCTCAAATACTTTCTAATAGAAGATACAATTTTGCTATCAGTCTGAAATCATTCATCAAGATTGATGATTTTATTTTCATTAATCGCATTATCAATATTATCTTCTAAAGCTCAACAAATACTGATATATGAAGAAACTAATTAAACAATTCTATTGTAGCATGCAAATAAAAATAATTGGAAAAGTACTCTTTATATTATTTAGTATATCACTTTAAATTGCAACAAAAAATAAAAAAGCGTATTGATGAAATCAAATGGAAATCTATATGGCAGGCAGACATTCAAACGAAAAGCAGATAAAAGTTTAATTTGTTAAGTGCAATATCAAAAGAAATATAATTCTCTCTCGCTTTCGTCTTCTTTCTCCATCTTTCTCTTACATTCTCTGTCTATCTGTTTCTCTTTGAAGGGATAATCGTAGGATAGCTCAATTCCATTCTTTCCATACTGTGGAAACCACATTCGTGTTTGTCTCAGATCATCGGGTCGAATAAAATAAAAATTGTTATGTGCTGTAGTATTCCTATAATAAAGTTTAAGCCGTATTATATATAACAATAATATGTCAAAATATAAATACGAATAATATCGGTAATGGTAATGTCTCGATCGGCTGATCTCATTGTTCAAGAAAAAATAACATAACATTGGCTTCGTCAATGATACAATAATAAATCACTTGCTAGCACGTTGATGATGTTGGATCGATATTTAAGAATGAAGAGTTTCTTCGAAATGGCAGACATAAAAACACAGATTCGTTTTCAAGGAGAAACCGCGTATCGGTTCAAAATAAATATATTGGACCTTTATCATCAGTATTAAAAGGACTTCTCTTACAATCGTTTCAACTACTCTCTTAGAGACGTAAAAGCATCTGCCATTCCAATGGATATCTCCTATAAAATATTATTTTTACTGGTCCTATAATTATAGAAAATGCAAAGAGTAAGTACTGATTTGTTTGAATATACGATAAAAGATTTCTCACAACCTTACAGATAAGTTTATGAATTGCTATTGGTTTCTGTATATATATTTAATGTTAATTACTAAATGCTTGGAGCTTAAATCTAGACATCTTTAAATCTTTAAAATTCAAAAAAGAAAGAAAGATATTTCAATATATCAGAAAGTTATTCTCTTGTTTTATTGCTACATTTAGTTCAATTTCAAATAAATTATGCCCTACAATGAAGGACGAGTCAGTCTGTGAGAGGGGTCTAACTACACCTTTAACGCTTTCTATGCATAAGTCATGCTACGAGCTTGTATCACTTGTACGAAATATAGTTCTACACTGTTCAAAACATAGAGCACGTGAAATACAAAACCTATTAACATATTTAGATTCAAAATAAGTTTGTAACATGTTAGCATTTAGATCATCTAGAACAATCGTTAATACAAGAATCTATTAAACTCGTTCAAAAAGCAAATAATATCGTTTATTATAAAAGACTAAAGTTAAAACAAGAGAGACGGATGAATAATGATTTTATTTCAGTTACAAAATTTAGATATTCTTAAATATTACTTTAGCGAGTCCAAAAATACTTTATATAATTGATATTAAGACCTGAAATAAAAAATGTGCAAATTTAATCAGATCTGAGAAATCGTAATAATGTGGACAAAAAAATTAAAATAGATGTACGAATGAATATAATTTAAGTGAATTCTAATAATATCTGAGTTTAAAATAAATAAACATGAGATTTTATGTCATATAAAAGGTTAAATTCATGTGTCTTATGAGAGAGATTGTTAAGATATTGCATCGAATAGTCAATTCATCTCTACAGTTATTTCATCAAGTGAGTTGAATCACTTCGCTGGATATCCATTATTAAATCTAACATACATTGAATTTTCACGATGTCAGATATATTATTGGTCCTGACATTCAAAGAATCATATAGAATATCATTCAATATAATCCATTCTTAAGTTATCTTAATCATTTAAAAATATCGGGATTATTTAATATGATTCAGGTCAACAAGGTTTCAGCTTATTTTATATAGTTGCTTTTTCTTTCAGAGAAATGTCGGCAGACAGACTTCTCACATATTTTTAAAATTAAATTCTTTATATTAATATGTCCCTGACAAAAAACACGTGATATAATACCGGAGCTACATTTCGATATCTATATATATTAATCATTTATCTTTTTTAAATATTGCCAACTCATTGATCTTTTAAAGTTTTCGAAATTTCCAATACATTCATTATTTTGTTCAATGTATTTTTGTATTTTCAATGAAATATTTAATTTATTATCTCTCATTTATTACATATAAGTGTTTCGTTTAATATTTAAATATTTATTTTATTGATCCTTAACTTTATAATTCATTAAATGGAATAAAGATAATCGATTGCAAGAAGACATAATGATTTACCCTGCATCTCAGTCTTCAAATATACAATTAAACTCAAATTATTGTATTAAATTTACACACACCTGTATAACATTAACGAAACATTTTATCTTGTAAAAAAATTATAAATTTATACCAGAACAACAGACAAGATTTCTAATCGAAAATTTTATCTTTTAGCAATACCTAGGATGAAATATTGTTATTCATCTTTCATTCTAAAAATCTTTCAGAAACTCGTTAAATCGTCTTAGCTAATAATCACTCTATCGATTTGATTTTAATATTCTTCGACACTTTCTGCGCTTTTTTACATTTTCAATTAGGATTTTAATTTATCAATGAATTATAATTAGAAAAACGGATTTACAATTTTAGATTTCGGATTTCCTGAAATTTATTTAACGGGAACGTTGAACTCCAGGATCTCGTTCAAATTTGATATTTTCATCCACGCGAAACTATTATATTAATAAAGAACGTGGACAACGATGATACGTTCGTTAAACAGTGGAAAGGAGAACAGAAAAGGGCCGGTAACCTTATTGCAGTTATATCAGTCCCGTAGAATTTCTCTCAAGAGAGTAAATATACCACGTTAGAATAAGGGCAATGGGTTAGAGAAAGGTAATACGTTCGTAGAGACAGGAAGATCTTCTATATTTGCATTGAAATTGGCAAACACGAGAAGAGAAAGAGAGGGGGGAAGAGGAGAAGAATAGTGCGAGTGCGAGTTGGTTCTCACGTGCCCAGGATTCTGGTCTAAGCAACAATGAATAACCGGTAGTGCAATCTTAAGCCGTGGTTAACCATATCTGCGCTTACTTCATTACATCGTTAATCCGAAGAGTCGGCATTTTGAATCGATATCATTTCGAGATGTTTCGCATACCAAGTGGAAGTATTGAAAAGCGATTAGCCATTCAATGAAACCTGATATTTATTCACTTGAATGTAATGAAGATTAATGCAAATTCAGAAGAATATATTAACTTAAAAATCCAAAAAAAAAGTTCCATCAAATTTGAGTACTTCGTACTTGATTAATTCATAAAATTATCAACACGTATGAAATTTTTGCATACAATGTCCTAAAAATATCGATAACAAATCATTATATATTTAGGTAGAACAATATTATAACTTATACATCTATTTCGCAAATTATTTATTTTTTTTTTATTACGTTTCAATTTCTTAAAAAATTCATATCTTTTGAGATTAAATAATTATTTATAAATTGTTCGTAATATTTAAAATCGAATATTGGCATTTGTGTGGTTCTTATTATCGTAACAACCATTATTTGTCATCAAACATCGATCGACAGTCGGTGGGAAAGAGCATTGTTGCGAGCCCTGTTGTTGTCCCATAAGTAATCAGCATCCGTTAAAGCGAATACATAGGAACTGGTGCGGAGCTAACTCAACCGTCTTTCCTTAGATTCCGCATAGCTTTCATAAGCGTGTATTCAACAATATTTAGCTTGTTAGGAACGTGCAAATATTCCATCGGATTTAATTGTGGTTTACGCTTGGACGTAGACAGCCTCAACGTCCGAATAAGTAAACTAAATTTACCTTTGTATATCTGTATGGTAACATCAAAACTGTGTTATCGAAGTTAGCGAGTCACTTTAAATTGGCTGTTTGAATCAGGAAGTCGGTACTATGAAAGAAAAAAGAAACACAGTTTTCTTCCATTTTTCCTTTCTCAACCAGTTACCATTTGGACAACAAAATAGTCTCTGTTTCAACGAGCTTCGATGATAAATGAAAAAGAATTGCGAGACTAAACGATTAATCGTCTCTGAGTTATAAAGTTCAGTTCGATTTTTATTTCAGTGATGAACGTGGAAGGAGCGCACTTCAATATTACCAAGGTAAATCGACTACACATGGGCTCGTATCTCTGCATTGCGACCAATGGTGTACCACCGTCAGTCAGTAAAAGAATCATGCTGATCGTTCACTGTACGTAATTATTTTTTTTACAAATTTATCTTGAAATATTAATAACTGAAGAAATATTAATCCTAAAGCTAAATTACTTCTTTTATTGTAATGATATGATTGACTTCAATAAGTTTCATAGGATTTCTTTGATTCTTTTTAGTTCCACCAATGATTTCGGTACCAAATCAGTTAGTAGGTGCTCAAGAAGGGCAGTTAATGACGTTGGAATGTCTCTCCGAAGCTTATCCAAAATCTATCAATTACTGGACCAGAGAAAACGATGAGATCGTACCCCAAGGTAAATGAATCCTTTTCGTGTTTAATTACAGAAATAATAGTTTTCGTTTTTGTATGTTGCAAAGATCCGTTGGTAGGAACACTCATTTTTAGATTGTGAAAAAAATAATAAACATGCTTTATGTCGAACATATAAACACCAGCGTATATAAGACAAGAGTAAACAACTTAATTCTGCTTTATGCTTCATCCATAAAAAGCTACTATACTTTTCTATGTCAAATCTTTATTTTCTTTTTAAATTCAACGATTTTATTGATTCGATTAATGATGTTTTATGAAAATCTATACATATATATATTTTTTTGAACGTGTTTATTGACCATATATAATTTTGTTAATAAAATCATAAAAAATTTCATAGACGATATTTCAATGCTTCGGTCTCTTTTCGGAAAGAATTTTAACTTATTTATTATATTTTCATATCGTTTTAGTCTATTGTATGCTCAAATGAAAATATTATGTATTTACATATGTACACATTATGTACGCTTACATTATTATAACGTATAGTAGATAATTTCTTAAAGTCGATCGATTATTTGCAAAGCAGATTAGTTGAGATCTTAAATTGAAATTTTCATCTTAATAATCAATTCAGTGTTTTCCACAAAATGTAAATTAATCGAGTGAAATATACACAATGACTTTAAATTCTATTTTACAAAATTCATATCAAAGTGTATTTATATTTGAAGTGTAAGACTGTTTAATACCTTATCTGTATTATACAAATTATTAATTTATTATTTAAGACATATTTAATTAATATAGAATGAATATAAGTCAAAATAAAGAGCAGCGTTGATTTGAAGCCATAAAGATATCAAGATATTTTATGTTCATCTAGAGTTCTTAATTCAAGTAGAATTTTGTTTGGTTGATTGTAATTAACTTTAATATATAGCGAGAGTTCAAAGTCGGATGATTGTTAACATCTTTAGTAAAGTTAAATATTACATTTAAAGACATATTATTCCATACTATTCCGTTACAAATTGTAGTGTAAATGTATTGACTATTGTAGTGGCTTAATTATCTCGACGTAGTATAGAACATTGTCTACTTAGTTCTATTCAGCCATAGCTACCTCATAATTAATTACGAAACAAGAATATTCTTTGATGTATGAATTAGTTACAGAGTTACATTTATTGTTGTTTTTAATACACCTTGCAACGATAAGAAAAAAATCGCAGAATTTCAAATTATATTGAAATTTTAGAAGATTTCCAATGCTCTACTCTAATAATTAATTCGTACGTGTTCTCCTTGATCCGCTAACTTCTCTACATTTTATCTAAAAAGAGGATGTTTGGTATACGAATCATCAGTACATTTAAATAGACTAACTCCAACGAATCCGAATATTCTCTCTCTCTCTCTCTCTTTCTCTTTCTCTTTCTCTTTCTCTCTCTCTCTTTCTTTCTTTTTCTCTCTTTCACTTTCTCACAACAGGTTACTCGAACAGAATTAACCTTTGAATAATACATGTGAATCCAACAGGACGTTAAAGTTATAACGTCGTTTTATCTGGCATTTATGAGAAAGACCGAGGACACGAGTACGTATAGTCGATATATGAGAGCAGAAACGTTGTATCCTTTCTCTCCCCTCGCGCTTTTCCTTCCATAACGTTTATTACAACGCTATTGTAGATGATATTTGCATCTGTATTGAAACCAATAACGTCACGTACAATGCCAGATTTTGATCCGACAATCGTGTTAGCTCGCTGACTATACCTTTTCTAATCTTTTTATATCCTAATGGAAATATGTCGTTAGCGCTATTTTCAAAAAATTCTATCTACCTTCAAAGGGCAATTTATATGTATAAAATAATATTTAAATTAATCTAGTTATTGATCGTATCTAATTCTTCCTATTTTTTGTATTTTTTTTTTTGTTTCATTATGTTAGGATAATAGCAATTCGACAAATGCTCGTTTTATATTTTCTTAAAAAATTGGAATTTATCGAAAGGTCTCAAGGTTTGATATTTTATTCTAAAACACGTGTTTGCACGATCGAGAGATATAGTTATGATGGAAGCTTTAACGTTACATTTCTCATACCTCACTATATTGTTTCGGAAATCGAATCGCTCGCTCGAGCGCACATTTAAATATAACAAATGTCGATACTTGAAAAATTCGAATCGAGCTATGTGTAGAAAAAAAGAGAAAAAAGGACGACACAACTTTCTATGTATAGAATTTTCCATTTTCTTTTAAACTAGGCGACCAATTGAAAAATTTGTATTTGTTTTTTCAGGAGTCACAGATTCGTTGTAACGTCAAGAGCTTCAGAGCGTGGCGGCTAAAATCATTCGCGACGGTAGCGAACTCGTTTCACTCGAATTGCTCGTCGATCCTACCTTTCACCTATATCGCTTTTGTTTCTTCGATCAATTTCCATTTATTTCTAATTGAAAGCATCGCCTATGAACTACAATATTTTCGTTTAAAACGAGAATGGGCAAAGTTTTTTATATTTTATTTTATTTTTTCAATAAAGAAGCTTTTACCAAGGCTTCACACTAATATGACTTAATCTAATCTAACCTAATTCATTTAATTTGATTTATAATTTATGAAAAATTTCTCGCTTAGCATTTTTTCTTCATTCTTGTCACATTTCCATTTCTTTGAGAAAATCATTCTTTAAAAGTATATTATTCAACTTCGTACATAATTTCTCAGAGGACTGAGGACTTCGAAGGAAATCCTTTAATTGTTGACGTCGTTTGAAACTTTTTTTGAAAAATTTCTTTCGACATTCTCATCTCGCAACTAGATAGCAACTGCTCACGGACACGTTTCTCTTATCGCAAGAAAATTCTAAAGGAGACGAAATTTCCAATCTTTACGAAGGACGACGGAAATGTCTCTGAATGGTGTCGATCTAAACAGAAATCACGTTAGCTTAGATGGCCGTGTACCGAATACTAAGTTTGATCGGGGTCTGTGAACAAGCTAAGGCATCTGCTAAACTGATTGAACTATTGTAACGTTCCTCTAACGGCTTCTGAAATTTCTCAAATGGTTTTCGCCCAATTCCAATCTCTCTATTATGTATGCATCCCTTTTTTCCCCTCTTTCAAAATCGCACAATAGCTAAAAGATAACAACGAGAGAATAAAATTTCTTGCGAGTTCAGAAGAAATATTATTTTTAATACACAAAGTATATGTAGTAGATTTAACAATAGTTTTGATTTAACATTATATTATTTCAAAAAGTCCGTTCAAATTTTTTTAAATAGATCATTTTTATTTTTATATAGATCAAAAATGTTAAAAAAGAATGAAACTAGCGTGTTGATGCATGAGTGTACGTGTGAAAAAAAGGAGAGAGAGAGAGAGAGAGAGAGAGAGAGAGAGAGAGAGAGAGAAGAAAGAGTAGAAAGAAAGAACTCTTTGTTCAAATATCAGTCCGAGTTTTATTGTCGTGCAACTTAAAATTTTATAAGAAAGGAATAAAAAGAAAGAGTGAAAGAACTCTTGCATAAGATTTTTCATATATTATCATTACAAGAAGCCGATCTACATAACGTTATTTAAAAAATTTTTTTATTTCCATCATGTATTCTTCTCTCGTTATCTCACTTTTAAAGAAAACGATCTCAATAAGTTAATCGTTTTGTAATAAGAAAAATTATTTTAGTTAATATCACGCTTTGAAATAAGTCTGTTTAATACGTAATTATAATAATTCTAATTTGTAGACTAATAGATCGATTTAAAAGAAAATTCAATTCTTTAAATCTAATCTTATAAAACATAATTTTAAACGCGTAAATTGATATTTTCCGTAAGGCATGATAATATTATTTTTGGAAACAATTTTTAAATGTTTTAAAAGAAAATGTTATAGAACGGTATCAGACGTTAAGCGACAAGAATACGATGTATAATGTTGTAATTTTATTCAGATCTCGATATATTTATTTCAGGAGGAAAGTACGAGCCCATTTTACTGGACAACAATTATAAAGTTCACATGAAGTTAACTATACACTCGGTGAACACTTCGGATTACGGTTCGTACAAGTGTGTTTCAAGAAATTCATTAGGTGACACCGATGGAAGTATCAATGTATACGGTAAGTAAAGGAAATTTCATAAAATTCTACATTAATTAGAAATGGATTCGTAAAAGCTTTATAAAGGAAAGAGAAATAAGAAAAGTACGTAACGTGAAAGAAAAAGTATTAATTGGAAAGTCTAGATTAGAGGTAGACAACTGGCGGTCAGCGGGCCACATGTGGTTCGCACTCCTACTTATTTGTTCTGATAAAGTGAGAAAAGACGATTATGAGCTTTACGACTTTTGTTTTTAAGCATAGAATGTTGAATAGTAAATTTAAATAGTAGAAGAACGGATTGATTAATGATGAGGATTATGCGACCCGCTGTGAAGAAATAGTTGCCCATCTCTGGACTAGATTATTAAGAATAAAATTCATTGGAAATCGTAGAAATTTCTTTGGAAATCGCGTCGCAACAAACTGAGGATCTTCAAAAAGAAAAAAAAACAAATCAATATATTCTAAAGACATTGTTTCGTTCCAGTTACGAGAGGCGCGGATTCGAAATCTCAACTCCAAGTTGTTGTATACTTAGTTACTTCGACGCGTAGTTTGAGATAGTTTCTCGCAAGTGGCAGGTGGAACTAGCCGGGTCTCGAAAAGAAGGGAAGAAATAAGCTCACATGGCGTCAAAGTGTACACCTTAGAAAATGTTTGCACTCATAAACTCAAAGATAACAAGGAGTTAGAGAACATATAAACTGGGCCGAGAGTTGAACCGTGTCTCGAGATGTAAACTGGGAATCTCTATAGTTTTATCATACATTTCATGTATATATGTAGGTGTAACTGCATACGTACGGTACACAGGATGGCCCATTTAAGTGAGAACACATGAAAATCTTTTGTTGTTTATCGATAAACGAGAAAAGTTCTTAAGGAAAAAATGATCCTACAAAAATTCTATTCCCATCACTACGTTTATCGCTTCAAACGTTGTTATATTATACTGAAAAAATATATTTTCGTAAATTCGCAAGTAAACGAAAGTTCAAGTGTTCACGTTTAAATATCTTACCCTGTATGCGTATCTATGTAGAAGGCATGAAGAATTTTTTCTTCTCACCGCTTATTGATTTTTAATTCGAACACACAATCGACAAAGCCTATTATTAAATATGAGCTGAAAATTTATATACGCACCTTTTCTTATATAGATAGGTACTTTTATACATTCTTACACTTTTTTAATTATCTCATTTCTTGGGCCTTCCAGCGATACCTTCCGGTTCTGGTTCCAATAGCAACACAGGCAATGATACAAAGTACAAAGGTAAAGTACTTTTTATCGTAGGTCGTAAATCTTTGAGTTCGTTGTTCTCTACGTTCTTTTACCCTGCTTCCTTCTTATTCTTTGTTCTATTCTCTATTTTTTTCTTTTTCTTTTTTGGCTTTAACTTGGTTTTACCTTGGCCCGTTTTATTCACCCGTCCGCTCTCACACAACTTCTTTTTCTTCTCTTACACTCGTCGTACTTTGTTATCTCTTTTTCTGTCTTCTTTCCGTTCTTTCTCTCTCTTTCTCTCACTTTCCCTCTCTCTCTCTCTCTTTCTCTCTCTCTCCATCTATCTATCTATCTATCTATCTATCTATCTATTTCTTTCTATCTTCCTCTCTCTTCTCTCTCTCTCTCTCTTTCTTTCTTTCTTTTTCTCTATCAATGTAGAGAATCACCAAATACACAAATACACGCACATTCATACACATCGATCGTCGATTCTATTATTTTCTAGAAGTACTGCAAAGTGATATCAATAGATAGGTACTTTATTAATGTTCGATATGCGAATCGAACATCGATCAGCGCGGATTTCTATCTCCCTTTCACTCTCTCTCTCTCTCTCTCTCTCTCTCTCTCTCCTTTCCTCTCTTTCTCTCTCTCTCTCTCTCCCTTCCTCTCTTTCTCTCTCTCTCTCTCTCTCTCTCTTTATCTTTTGCGTAGGTGTTTTCTCTCTTGTTCTTTATTGCTAACGCTGTGTCGAGTGGTACTTCCCACGAATGATGCCACGTAACATGTGTTTGCGTTGAATCGACGGGTCGCTGCTTAATTAGATCAAGCACGTAGTTTGTGACTCCCTGATATACTTTCTCTTTCTCTCTTTTTTCCTATTTCCTGATTTTTTACTTCTTCCATCTATATTTTTCTTTTATTTCATAGTAAATAGAGTACCTATGTGAAAAGAAAAAATAAAATATTTTACGATGCGAATCATTAATAAACTGAGTGCGTTTTAAGAAGAATACGCTATAATTTCCACATATTTCGAAAATTTTCGTTTCCCATATAAAATCATATAATAATATTTTGAATAAAATATTTTTCATTGAAATTTTGTTTTATTTAGGAATTTTTGATCGTCGTCTAAGCTCGAGGTCTTTTAAACTCTGACTCTGGTGCTTCAAAGCATATCGTTTTTTCTCTCTATTTCTTTCTTTCTTTCTCGCTTTCTCGTTTTCTGAGTTAAAAGGTGAATGAATAGTGAAGTCGAGTCATGTCGGAGGTTCGTAAGTCGACCTTCTCTCGTTTGCTCGATGGGCATTCGACCGAAGGCGGCACAAAAGTCGATGCTTCGCAGACACGCGTTCTAGAAAGTGGAAGAAATAGAAAAATAGAAACAGAGAAAAAGAGAGACTGTGTATATATATATGTATGTATGTATGTAAGGTAGAAAGCATGTGTTTGTGAGAGAGAAAGAGAGAAAGAGAGAGTAAGTCTATAGAGTTGTAGACTGTATAGTTGTAGCAATCGTAGTAGAGCCGAGATATCGCGAGATAGACGTTTAGAGAAACGACAGTCGAGAAAAGCTGTGCACTACGAATGAAACAGATTTTGGCCTCCAATCCTGCATTTTCAATGCATCGTCGCGTATGTAGGTATGTAGGTATTTCCCATCAACGACATCCGAAAACAAACGAAATTCTTTCTTTCGTACAATTCAGAACTTGGTCGTAAAGATACGTATTGTAAATTTTCGAGAAAGTTTCTAGATTTTTGTTTTGTGCCTTTTATTTTATGTTCCTTTTTTTTTTTTTTTTTACGAATATAATTCATCAAATACGTAAAACGCGTTATATTTTCATTTATTTTGATTTTGATTTTTTCTTCTCTATTATAATTTATCGATTAATAATAATTAATGACATGTAAATGAAAATAATTCATGATATGTTTTCGAGCTAGTTTAATATCGGCGTACTGATTATATCGTATTATTTCTTTTTTATGATAGTTTAATTCCGGAATAACATTTTATGTATTAATTATATGTATCATTAAAATGTCAATACAATTAGTATTTGTCGTGGAAGAAAAATCAGACAGTCGTGAAATGAAAGATTAAAGAAAGGTTGTTATTGAAAATGTAATATTCAGATATTCTCGATTATATATTTACAGAAATATTTATTTGTCGAATTAAATTACTTTTGTTAAATAATTCATATTACATTCTCTATCTTCATATCTATAGAATATGTAATATTATCGATGAATAACGTAATAAGTAGAATAAACATTACTAATATAATTTTTTTTTTTTTAAATTGAAATATTCAGTGATACATTTTAATCGACTCGTAAAACTATATTGTAATTAAATTTGTTACAAATAATCACTAGATCATATTTGAAAACGAAATTAATAATAATCAACTAATTTTCATATATATTAATAACATATATCGATTGTAACATTTCAATTACATTGCTAAATCTCTGATTATATCGTTAAATCGTGATCGCATTTCTTACAAAAACAAAAATTTTCCCTTTAGTTTTAGCTTTGACTTTCCTTCGATTTCGGGACCTCGTATCGTGAGTTCCTATTTATGCTAAATTGCAAAGCGAAAGCTTAGTTTAGTTAGAACTTCCTTTGCTAGTGAAATTTGGACTTTCGATGTTTATTTTTGTACCTTTTCGTTAAAAAGTTATATTGCACGTTGAAGATCACTTTTAAATATTATTATTGTCTCTCTACCCCCCCCCTCTCTCTCTCTCTCTACCATCACGAGTGATGTAAAAATTCAAGTTATTTCTATAGTTATTCATTACGTATTTTACATAGTTCGTTTGTACTTTTTTCCATTTTTTTATTTTCTACATATTCGCGTATAAGTGTTTTCGTATTTCTCAAGCCTAAAATACATTTCGAAAGACAGAAAATGTTCGTTCTTTAAAATTTCGCTAAAAAGAATAAAAGTAATACACGTACAACTTGTGAATAGCGTAAGGCACGAAAAATACACTGGCAGCAAACTGACATTTAATCTGTTACGTTCTTTGAGGTTCGTTGTCATCGTTGCAATGAGCTCTACTTTTTTTCTCTTTTTTTTTTTTAACCTTTATCTCTGCTTCCGTATATACGCTTAGAAACTGAAAGAAAGAAATAGATCAATAAATGTATAATTACATTCTTCACCGGATATGAATCAATAAATATATTATAGAGTAAGTTCATTTAATATTAGATTAATATTAACTTATTAACAATTTAGACCACGATAAGAACATATGATCCAAAAATATAATAACTATTATAGACAGAGCATTACATGTTTAAGTTGACCAAAATTAAGTCTTCTCAAAATGTGATCGTAAGAATTGATTAATTTAATCGTATTGAATTACCAAAAGAGAGAGAAAGAGAAGGAAATAGAAAGAGACGGAGGACTAGAAAGGTGGTAACGTTTATTTGTATTTGAATTCGATTATCTCTATGATATTTTTCTGCTGTTGTCTGTCCTAGCGGGTGCCATTTATATGCTAAATATGTCTGCGTTCGGGGCCACGAACGCAATGATTGCCTAAATTTATTATGACGTTGACACAGGGAAATATATTCCTATCTATAGTACACGATTTCCAATGAAATGACATGTTCAGAGTACAATGATGATATATAAACCAGTTAGAGTATTTTCGTTTATTTCATTTTTATCTTTCCTCATCGTTGATCAACTTTGTCACGAACGGTTTGTGATTCTTAGAAATATCTGTGTTTTATTTAATTTATGTAGGTATATACGCATGTATGTATGTATGTATGTATGTATGTGTGTATATATCTGCATATGTATATATGTACAAAGTACATACATGTAGATATATGTTTCTGATAATGGTCCGAGAAATATTCAAGAATGTTTCTTTCTCTCTCTACTTCTTTCTCTATCTCTCTGTCTCTCTATCTCTGTATATCTCTCTGTTTCTCTCTCTCTCTCTCTCTCTCTCTCTCTCTCTTTCTCTCTCTCTCTCTGTCTGTCTCCCTGTCTCTTTTTCTTTTTCAACTGATCGTGAAAATCTTATAATATGACAAAATATTTGTGAATATTCTTTCACCGCATTATACGCTTCAGTTCTTCGTCGATCTCTTCCTACGAAGATCCGATGAAAAATCCAAGATTTATTACAGTGGATGGGTTCTAGCACTATCCTACTTTCCGTGTATGTACTCGAATCGACCGGAAATCGATATATGCAAAATATTTTGATGCTAACAGATTGGGAAGCGACGTTGTGTACGATGGAAGATTTATAGACCCGGTTTGTTGTTACGGGTCAATTTTATTCGACCCTATCCCTCGGAGAGAGCAGTTCGTTGAAAATATACGCATGAGGAATTCACAACAAATTTATTGTAATTTCTGAAAGTGCGGAAAGAACTCTGAAAGATCATCAGAAATATTTTTAATAATTTATATATGACATCATTTGTAATAAATAAAAAATAAATTAAAAATATATTTATCAAGTAATAAATAATCTTCGAAATTGCATGAATGAGAGTGAAATTTAAATTAGCAATATTCGAGAATATTATTAATGTTTGATATATGTATAATATACGATAGTTTTGTTTAGTAAGGATATTCTCATTCATATTCTTATCTCATTATACATATAAAAAATATTTATTTATATTTATTTTTTTATATGTATAAAATATTATTCTCATTCATATTCTTATCTCATTATACATATAAAAAATATTTATTTATATTTATTTTTTTATATGTATAAAATATTAATTTTATACATATAAAAAAGATGTGTTCTTAAATGAAGATAGAAAGAAAAGAAATATAAAAACAACTTGCTGAATCTACAAGTATTGTTTCAATAAAAATAACAGTATTTTATAGTTCTATCATACTGAAGGAGAAAGACTTTAATTAGTTCAGTAGAATTTAATTAAGTGACGAGTACGCAACCAAGAAGCTGTGAAATTTAAGCTTTGAAGAGAGAGAAAGAGAGAGTACTCGTTTGGTTGGAAGAATCTTAGAGTTGGAAGAAAACAGTACCAATAATTGCACGAATCAAATGGAGGACAATATTACGTTCGTCAAAGTTTTCATTAAAATTTATTCACGGAATTTAATTTTAGTCGTACTTTGTTCGGAAAATTAGCTTGTATAAATAAACGAATTTATAAATTACATTATGTATAAACTGAAACAGCTCTTCCGGCAAAAATTCCATTTGGTCCTCCAATGTACAGTGTCAAAATTTATTCGAATAACTTCTTATTTATTGAAATTTCTATTGAAATTTCACAGTATCTATAAATTTGCGAAAAACTTGACATTGATAAAACGATAATTTATCGTTAATTTTTTTATCGCTATTATTCGATCGTATGAAAATTACATATTTTAATTATCCAGCACGACATGTAGTATTTTTCATAGTTACAGTAGTAATAGCTAATTTGCCAAAGTAAACAATAAGTGGAGTATTCAATTGATTCGTTTGCAGGAAAACTGAGACAAAATTCTGGGAACAATATTCTCGAAGGAAATCAAGATATGTTAAAGGAACGAGGTACGTAAAAAAATATATATATCATATAAAAAAGGAAATTACTATATCTTGATAAGATGATGTAAAACATATATCAAAATAATGATTGATATTAAAGAATAATTACATATTTTTAGATTTAAAACTTCGTAGCCGAAAGAAGAACAGCGATGGGACTGATGATTACGAAGATTCGAGTTCGACGACGAGGAAAAGTTCGGTACTTTTACTAGTAGTAACCATTATACTGACCTTGTGCCTCAACCATCGTCTACCATTTAGGACACTTCATCCTGCTTGAAAGTCATATCACGCTCCTGGTCAGCATATCGTCGTACTCCCATGGCGAATTCTTGCAAATCGTCACGGAACTTGGCGAATCCTCTTGTCAAAATTACCGCTCAGGGACTTTAATTCAAGATTAATGCTGACCACAGACGTTCGCTTGTATTATAATGTATTAATCTATAAGAATGTGTAGGAGACAAGTAACACGAAATAGTGGTCCATTTTCTTGGCGAGTTTCGAGAACAACTTGTTGTCTTACTTTATCGAGATCTCGCAAGTTTATTCGTTAGCGAAGCGACCGAAGGTTTTTCTCGAAGGTAGAATCCTTCCTTATAGCTACTCGACTGCCATCAGCCCGTGTTTTTCCGTGCTCGTCCTTTTTAAACAATCTTCTTTTTTTTTCTTTCGAAATTTCAAGAGACGCTTCTCCAAAAAAAATACAATATATCGAAGAACGTGAGTTAATCGATAGTTTAAGAACGGAAGAATGTTTGATCAGGGAAGAATGTTATTGTCTTTCGGAAAAAAAAATGCAAATTGATTATTTTAAAGTTCATTTTCGACTACACACTGCAGGTTCCTTAAATAAAAAAATTTTTATTAAGTCGTATGAGTCTCTAACAATGTGACATACGAAAAATATTATGAATGATCAAATTAATAATTTAAAATGAAATTTCTATAAACGATTAAAGGAACCAAGGAAAGTAATCGGCTTTCCTAAGTGAAACACCTTAGAAGTAATTTATGATGTCTAATTAATCCAATTAATTAGTCTCACATTAGTCGAAAGGCTAATGTATACATGGTGACATCATCGTGAAATAAAAGAACGATCAACTAAGATAATTTATTTGATATATGGAAAAAAAAAATAGCGATAGAACTTCAACGAAAAGAAAAATCGTCGCATGACTTTGAAAAAGATATATTGTAAAGAGAGAACTATGGTACTGATCGAGGACGACGATACTCTATCGACTTACCGTGTTGTTTTACACATGTACACGTAATAATTGATAGCAAAAAAACGATAAGCGTGGAAAATACTGTGTATAGATTTATCTACTAATATACTAATTAGCCAATGTACACAAAACTCGGATTATAACAGTCAATGCTTCAAATCGCACTACGAAAAACTCCTACGAATTCCCAGATAATTTTTAGTTCACCGAAAGAATGAGGCTGTTCATTAATAGATATAATTAAAGAAATAATTAAGAAGACTGTAATGAGAGGATGATTTTTTAAAACAAATGTGCCCTTTTAATCATTTCGGTGATTGATGACCGACGCTTTGTTCGAACGATAAGTCATTAATTTAGGTTTTATCGTTTGTACGCGTACGGACACATACACACACAAACACCGACGCAAGTATTGTACATATTAGAATAAGTAAATATTGTCATAATCAATGCGAAAATGTGCGAATAATTTTAGGAAAATGAGAGGTTCTTTATAATGAGTCGTTTTACAATGAGCCGTTCTTTACAATGAACTTTAATTTTGCTATTTGTTTTTTATTTTCTTTATTAATTGATTCTTTTTCGTATCTATATGTATGAAAATTGTTGAATAATTAAATTCGATCTATATCAGGAAGTATATCACAATAACCATGTATGATGTATTCAAAGCAAAACGGCTCATTCCTATCGAATTGCTCGATGACGTGAAATTTTTAAACGTTTTGTATATAGATAAAGTAGCACGAAATGCGTGTATATGTGCTTGCGTGAGAAAGAATGTAGTAAGCGAAACAGATTATGTCTGAATTTCGTATCGATATCATTATAATCTTATAAATTAATTTAATTATCAAATAATATGTTTTTGTCACATAATAGAAACCTTAAAACGGTATGCTTTAAAGAAAATCAAGATAATTTATTGAAATACAAAACTATCAGTGTTCATTATGAAACATTTGATACTAAACGCACGATGGAAATGAAACCAATAAATTGGTTCTATATATGCGTACTCTCAAGAAGTTATTATAAGTTATAAATATTCGTATAATTTTATAGTATTGCGCGAATAATATTTGATGGATTTGACCTCGTAAGTCTTTACATTATCGGACAATAGTAGGTGGAAAATAAAAAAAACAAAGATAATGTGTAAGGCGAAAATCATAAGTTACAATTATCAAATCTCTGGATGTATTTTGTTTAATTCAACTATACAATTTAAGTTTCAATTATACGAATCATAAAGCCAAAAGCACTTACCGAAGCAATACAATTATTCGTTGTTTTTTTGTCCGTATATTCATGATGTAACGTGTTAGATCAGAAATTTCTTACTAATTAACAGATAAAATACATATCAATTATCTGTGTTCCTCATTGAAACTGACTTGTATAAAAACGAAGCCAGTGATAAGTGTTATTTTTATATAGGCAAGAAATCTTACTTGAGAAGATTACTTTTAGCATCGATTTTTCATCATTTTAGCACTAACCAAATGCCACGTTTATTTGCTTCCTATCATCTAATCAAATGTATATGTAATGATATCTTTAGATTGTCGTAAAATCATAATGTAAAAAAAGCTAATGTTGCGAGTATCTATTTAACAATTAATGAATCAATTCGACAGATTTTCATATAATATCTTTATGACGAACATGCGAATGATTCCTCAATATTTGTTGATCGATAGCACTACTTATGACAAGTGGAACTATCGAACGATGTAACTGAAACAAAAATTCTATACAGAACACTACCTACTTTTGTATCATCAGCATTGTAGATAACATCGTATCGTGCAAGAATAGTGTGCGTAATATATTGTGATGAGTAAATGTAAAATTTGTAATAAAGCTGAATTGATACAAGTGCTTAAAAATAAAATACAAATAAGTACATGAGAGTTAAGAAGAATAAAACGAGTACATTTGAAAGAAGAACATTGTTCTATATATGGATACTTGAGATGAATGCAATCTTATTACATTATTTCATTGATATACCTTTCTTTTTAGAAAAATATTAAAAAGGAGAAATAAAAAATGCTTTTAGTTTTTCTTCGAAACTTTTGAATTCTACTTAGAAATATAATTACGATATATCAGGGAAATGATAAAATCGTAAAAAATAACCATTCAAACTTTAACATTCGATCTTTATTCATACTTCAACATTCGCCCAAAATTTCCAGTTACAGTACAATGAATAATGTATATATTTTAAATTACTCCGTAAGTTTTGTCCCTTCTCTTTAGCGTTCATAATCGATCTACTTAAAAATCTGACGGTATGCAAATTTCCATATACAATTATAAAGCGATAATAAAGCTCACTGGTTCTTTTTCATTCGGTTATGTTGACGGTCGGCTACGACGGATAATGGCGCGACGTAAAAGCAAAATAATCAATCTTAAAAAGATCACATACTACGATGCTTTGGTCTATTTACAAATATTTACTCGTTAAATGTATTTCGGATTACATAAAATTCCGATATTACAAGACATTATTTGCTTTATTTCTTTTTTTTTTGGTACTTATATTTACAGTTGAACCTATCTACGAGATGAACATACATCGTAGGATAAAACTATCAACGTCAATAGTCTTCGTGAAAAGTCGAAGATACTTTTTAAAAAATGGAACTCTAAAAATTACGTCATGCTAATGTTCCTTCCCTTATCGATAATTTTATCCTATCCACACACGCGCGAATCAGTAATTTATGTACAAAATTATTAATATTCATTCAATTAACACCGTGGTCGGCGTCGACGTAGATTTCTAATATATATATATATATATCTAATCGTTATTTACAGTGGTATTTAAATCGTTACAATCATTGTCAAATATACAAGTTTCCATTTTTTTTCCGCAGAAACATTCGACAAATCGATTATCTCAAGTAAATGAGATATGTATGTGTACATCTTTAAAGGTACACTATTTCCAACAAGATTTACATTTACATACAATTTTATCCGTCCGTTGTATGGCAAGATAGAGGCTGCTGATAATTAGAAAGAGGATTGAATTCAGCGGAATTTTTACTTTTTTTTTCATTGTTTCCAAAGTTCATCCTCATAATTCTCACTATGTGATGTAATTAAAAGAAAATGTGATATTACATTTCGACTTTAATAATTATAATATTATAATAGAAATTACTATACCATACATTTAAAAAAAAAAGTATAATCATGAAAAACGACATATAGAATTTTTATCTCTAACTTCACGTTCACTTATTATGTTTGTGTATATTTCTTATAATTGCATCACAATTATAGTGAAATATCATAGTTGTGGATTGATTAGGCTTTTTAATATTGTGATTATTTCATTTCGAATATAAGATTCTCTGTCTTTAGGAAAGATTAGGCCGAGATTAATTGAAAACATGATCTAAGAAAATATCGATTAATGAAAATAAATTATCAATACAGATAAGATTAGTTAATTATAAGACTTAACAAATTTATCTTTTTTTATTATTTAAAATATAAAATGAAACAAAATAATATTATTTTTTCAATATCATTTCGAGTAATAACGTATGTTATAGTTTCGTTGTTACTAAAATTTCACTTTTCTGGATTGTCATATAACTTTTTATACAAATATCATCCTCTAATTTTTTTTATAAATTACTCCTGGATATCTAATTAACAATAACGTTTTCGTCGTAATAGGAACAATGTTGAACCAAGTGCAGTATTAAACATTAATAGAAAAATGATTCAAAATATAACCAATACATTTTCTCTAAATAAATGAGATTAGGTATTTCGATGTTAAAAATTATAGGATGTTGATAGAAATTACTATAACGTACATTTGGAAAGAATATAATTTTGAACCATGACATACATAATTTTTTTCTTTAATTTCACGAAAGTTTTATTGTTATGTATGGTTCTTTTCTCTTCTTATAAACAATAGAAAAAAAGCATGGATATCGACGATCGTATCCATACTTAAGATAAATTGATCCCGTTTGCTAATGAAAAAGGAATGATAGTGCGTGAAGACGAGGTCCAATCAAAAGAGTCCAATTAATCGAAACGTCTTCGTATTTTGTGGACATAAAGTATCTAAAAACTGACTACGAAAGGATAGATAATAGAACTGTATAGATTATTATACTGTGTTGTAAAAAAGCATATAGCCTATCTCCTCTCGAGGATAATGATCGTGATGTGTTATCAATTCTGCGATGATTCACGTCTTTGTTTGAAGGTTGTTTTCGTTGAACATTCTTATCGATTTTATTCTCAGCATTGATGTAGTCATTGTTGTTATATCGTCCATCAATTCGTGTATCTGGAAAGATTCATTTTTATTAAAATTTGTATCGATCGATTTATAGAAAACTAAAATTATTTTAAAAAACGAAACTAATTACGGTTCTTTATATTTTGTAAAAGTGATAAAAAGTTCAATTTTATAAAAGAAATAGAATTTTTTAATTTCCAGAGAAAGTTGATAATTAATAAACTAAATAGAGAAATGAACTTTGATATTTTCTCGTAAAGGTATATATAACTTAAGTAGCTTGAAGTACGATTTTTACTCTATGACTCCGTTTGTAATTGGAATCTACCTACACAAATACTAGAAAGTTCGTAGATTGCTTTTTTGATTTTTTGAATAGCAAAAAACATTCTCGTACATCCCAGGATGCCAATCGAACAATTTTAATTGCTTTCTTAAGTTTATTCGTGCAAATAATAAATACAAGCGTACAAGCAGTAAATTTTTATATATGTATAGGTAATTCAACGCATGTGTTAATTGAACAAATAAAAATCAAATAAAAATTTATAGAAATTGATATCAATCGAAGGTATCGTTATTCGTCATTTTTTCATTTAGCACTAAATTGGCGCTTGACTAAATTTCACTTTTGTAGTTATTTTAGGGTGTTAGTTTTTGAAAATTCAATAAAATCTTAGATTTGAGTGATTGGCTTGATATAAACGAAAACTTATGAACGAAAACTGTACTCGAGATGGAAAGTTTCTCTTTGGAACATCGAGAGCTGCTCGCAGTATATTCACAAACTTTCAACGACGACGACGACGACGAGAATGATAAGAACGCAAAGAGATACCAATGGTAAATCTTCCTTTCGAGGCAATAAGCAATAGAATTCTCAACGGGATTTTGACTAAAATCCCACGCGCAGTTTTCGAACTTTCTGCAAACCTTTTATCGTCATCGTCGTCATTGTCATCAGCATCGTTCAAGTTACCAGAAATGCAATTTCGTTTTTGATAGTTTGGAAGTTCTAGCGAAGAATAAATTTTTTTTATCGAATTCAAAATGCTATTTTATCGATTGAAAAAGTTTAAAACAATTTGACAAAAGGTAGATTATTTGTTTATTATTTTATTGCCTTTATTGAGAAACTTCGTTTTTTTTTTGTTATTTTATAGAAAGAATCGTACTATATCTATACGGATATCAATAAGAGATTTAGATACCTACTTTCGTTTCTAATTACAGTAGACAAAGACGCATCTGTTATTTCATTTGAGTTCGGTTCGATGCTCGGCAGCATCTTCTGTCGGATTCTTTGGATAGTTTCGACTGAAATTAATATTATTATATTAATAATTCAATTATATTATTTATTTGTAATTATTACTGTTTAAGATATTATTAAAATACCTTTAGCTATCGTGGGCATTGGTGTCGTCGTCGTGGTCTTGACTTGCGTCGTGGTGGTTGGAATATCTGTAAATGTAAAACCACTATAAACATTAATTTCATATTTAAAAATTAATCCTATTGATTGCTTTCATTTCACACATATGAGAAAATCGTAACTAAGTCCTGGATCGTAAAGGTATACACTCAATGTTATTTCAATTTAGTGTAAAAAAACAGGTAGCTGTTATCAATATTCTCGTGTTTACAAATAAACATCATCAATAAAAGTACCTTACAATTGTTTCTACGGTCTATTGTCAATCACCTATATAGAAATATTTTTAACATCATAAAAAATTTCTATCAATAGAATAACTCTTTCGGCTAATTTATTGTGGATTAATATGGATTAATATATTTGTTTATATCACTTTTTAAGATTATTTATAAAAAAAAAAAAAAGAAAAAAAAATGTTTTTCATTCTATTTTTTCGAGAAAAAATTTCATTTTAATCGTTGTTTTTATAAGTAGGTGTTTTTCTTTGTTTTTTTTTTTTTTTTTTTTTTTTTTTAGTTATTCAATAGTATCTGATATCTATTTTATCGATACTCGAAGTGAAGCAAGAATTATTTCTCTTGAATGGATTTAGTTAACATGATCAAGGAAGAATTAAGAACTACATATGAAAAAAATAAGATATTTCCCGTCAGACAAATGTCAATTTTTATTTAACGAATCTTCTTTGATTTTAGACGAACATATTAGCTTGAAACAAATAGTATATATATATATATATATTTAATTATATCAGTGAGTTTAATTTCAATTACTATATTTTCTGTCTCGCAATACAATTTAAAATGATAATTCGGGTTAAGTGATCCATATAGCTCAATCGGATTTCTTTCGATGCTCTTTGCGGGCGACCGTAGCATTCAAGCTGTTTACTCTTTGTATTGGATCGACGTCACAAAGCTAAGAAGTTCTTAATCCAGAGAGCGTAGCAGAGAAAAGCCATGATTATAGATCTCTGCAGATCTGATCGATTTTCTCTCTGATAAACGGCATCGATAGTTTGTAATTATCGATGATTCGCGTTTCTTTCCACGGAACTAAGTACTTTTTTTGTCCTAAGCAAAGCTACAATTTATTGATACCCATGGCAATTTCCCTTTGATTTCCGATCGTGCAAGACTCGAAACAAATTCGGAAGTAATTACGTGCTTGTGTATATAGACTCTACGAGAATTGTATTGATCGATTGACGAATTATTTATCAATGCGTTTGATAATTAAAATCAAATAATGTACTTTCGGATCTTTCTTTTTTGCTTGTTAAGACCAAGCAATAAATTCTTCTCATCTTTTGATTCCTATCGTGTATTTATTGATGCAGTGAACCGTAATTATAATTTAACCTTATCGATAAAAATTAAAAACCTAATTAACTTTTTCCTATGATTTCTTTTAAACAATTCTATTCGATTAGAATTAAGAAAATATCCGTCTTAGACGACAACAGTTTAATTGATTTGGATAGAAACATAAGTGAGATACTTGTATGTAACAAATATATTTGATGGAAAGAAAATTCCATTTAATTAGAAAAAAAAAAGAAACATGAAGATAAATGTTTATTTTTTTCCTGGACAATGGCGAGATTTTCGATGTGTTAGACGAGATTAGATTTATATATCTAATCGAGACATTTTAAATCGTTAGATTCCGAGATTGTGAGAATTTCGATTATCGAAGATCCGTTGCATTCGCGTTGCTTTTCCAGTGGGATTGCTACATTTCACCGTGACTTTAGCCCATCGATATATCTTACTCGCTGTCTTCGAAAGAGCCCGACGCCCTTTATCTTACAGCTTTAAAGAATGGAAAGAGAAGGGCTGTACGATCGAACGCTTAATTTCTCATCCCACGGTTACATTCTTTTTTGTACAACTAACGATTCCTGATAACACGCGTAAATTAAAGGCCCATCGTGAAGGAAAGGATACGAATAAAAACAGTCTACTCGCGATAACGAACACTCTTTGAGAAATGATTGAAAATTCGTGAGAAAAATTTATATCGCAAACGAGAAATGCTATTCGACAGTATTTTATATCGATTGATCGAATAATCGTACAAATAAAATATTAAATTAATCAGATAATAATCGTAAATATTTATTCGAAACAATTTGAATATGTTCCAATACTATTATACAGCAATAATTTTCAAAATTTTTTATGTGGGCTTTATTAAAAAAATATTTTTTTTTTTTAATTCTGAAGTTATCTTTATATACATATATTAGTTTTAATTTTGGTATAGCACCGAATGAAATATTTTCGATTAGTATTTTCCATCTACGTTGTATAGCTGCATCCAACAAACAAATAGGTAGTATTAATTAAGTTAAAACGTAAAACATGTACGAGATATTTTTTTTTCTGACTTGATGATTTTCATTATTATAGAATTTATATACGTAATAAATGATTTCCCGTCAAAGATATTAAGATAAGAGTTACGTCACGGCGAATGAAGTACGATAAATGAATTTGAAAAGACTCTACCATTAAATATCGTTACTTACGGTAAAGCGATATACTGCCATCCGTTTCACCCAGTGAATTTTTCGATATGCATTTGTAAATGCCGTAGTCTGACATGGTAACGGAACGTATGGTAAGCTTCATCTGCACTTTATACGTATCGTCCGAGAGGGTCGGCTCGTACTTCTCCCCTAGAAAAAGAATAAAAAGAGAATAAAGATATATAACAATGTACCGGTATGCTGTCGTTTCTGCTTGTTCGCACGATAACGGAACTTTTCAAGTTTACGATGGGTTACCTATAAATCATGAAAATCGTATAAAATATAAAAACGCCAACGGGAAATGGATTCGTCGATATCGTTTCTCGCGCCCTTCCGCCACGTTCGAATGCCCTGGCATTATTTTCGTGTGTCCTGCGCTCGATCGAACGTAAAATTTGACATTATACTTCGATGGACAATCGAGAGCACGTCTTTTGTCATCGATATCTATGTTAAAGGAATCGACGATACTTACGCGCTGCAACTTTTCTTCGGCTATCATTTTTTTTTTAAATAGTACCAGTATGCGTAAAAAATTATTTTCCGAAGTCCATGTAAAAAGGATGTTATTACCATTCTACATATAGCGTCTCGAAAAACTTTATACGTATATTAAATAATTATAAATAAATTATTTATTACGATAAATCTTTGTTTGATAATTCAAATTGAACAAGACAAATATAAAATATTTTTTAAGTTCTCGTAGATGTTCGAATTCATGGCCGCCTTACTCAAGATTAATTGCAATTGCTCGTAATAAAATAAAATTGTTTATATATAAATAAATCGTAATGCATTAATATAATTTTTTTTTTTCAAGTACGATACTCCAAATACGAGAAACTATATCATTTAAACTATAGACGACTTCGCCGGCTGCCGCGTAACTTTTTCCGTCGAAAAAACGAATGCTTTCTTCAAACGAAGAAGTATCACCCTACGGAGAATCGTATTTTCTTCGGTAGAGACATTATGCGCCCTCAATCTTCTCGAAAAAAAAAACAAAAAGAAACGTATTCGTGTAACCAGTCATGATCACCGGACATGCTATTCACTCGTTATTGTACCGGCGAATTCTAAAATACTAGCATAAAATTCGATTTAATCTGATGATTAACATTAAACTTATAATCATTAAATTTAAGTTTGCAGACGCAATAGCAAGTAGGGAATAGCGTTGAAGTGGTCTTCCAACATGCTTAATGTTTATGATTTTTTAGACGCTATAATTTATAGTATCTACATCTCATTTATTTTTTGAATCTTTCACACATGTATTATTATTATTATTATTATATATATATATATATATTCGTTCATAAAACTAATAAAGATCGAATATAATAATATATTTTATCAATTATGATCTTAAGTTGCTCTTCCTAATAAAAAAAAAATTAAAAAATAGCGGAAAATAGTTTACGAATCGTGATGTTTGTGATGTAAAGCTTGAAAGTTTTTTCTTTCTTCACAGTACTAGTGAGAAGTGGTATGGTGCGGTTTCTCGAAGGATAAGAGGAAAAAGAGGAGTAGGAGTAAAATAAGTTTTGATTAACAATTCGTGGAAGGCGGACTGCTAGGAGAATTGGAAACAGAATGAAATCTATAGGTGTAATGATGCGCACTAAAGTGGAGAGGAAGTATTTTCGCAGTTGGAAGAAAACTTTGCTCACGAAAGAGAAGAAAAGAGAAGCAGAAGGAAAGAGAGAGAGAGAGAGAGAGAGAGAGAGAGAGAGAGAGAGAGAATGAGAGAGAAAGAGAGGTAGAGAGATAAGGTACGTGTACGTATACATGTACATGTATGTGTTTGTGCAAAAGAGAGAGAAGAGAGAGAAAGAAATAGTAGAATCGAAGGAAAATGAGAAAAGAGGCGAGGAGGTAGAAAGACAGAGAAGAAAATAGAGAAAGAGAGAAAGAGAATGCATTTATGTAGTGGCTCGGTCGACTCTCACAAGCGTAAGAAAAACTTTCCTTGGCTTTGAGTTTGAAAAGTAGATGAAAAAGTTTAACGACGTTGAACTACGGTCCCAGGCATTACCACCGAGAGATGTCGAATGGGTTTTCAGGGATAAAACTGCTTTTAACCAAAAGTCCCCGGGACCGACGAGGACGAGGACGAGAACAAAGATGTTCTCATGTTACTCCTATCTTTGCGCGTCGCTTCGTTGTCGTCTAATGACATATGTGCGCATGAATCAAGCCGTCTTAAGATTTTATCCTCAGACTGAACGCGTAAAAAGGAAATAACTCTTCGTTCTTCGATCTTATTATTACTTTCTTCTTACGTTCTTTTTTTTTTCTTTTCTTTTATTAACGATCATCAAAGTATCACGTTAATGCTACGATAGGCTGATGATCGTTTTTATTCATTTTCATTCATTAATTTTCGCTCTTCCTAATGGAAAAAAAAATTCTTATAACGTTTTCGAAAGAAGTCCACATAAAATTTTTTCATGATTTCTTATTGTTCAATGTATAAAGAATAATTTTTAAATTCGAGATTATTCGTTTTTGAGAAAAGAACAATGAGCATTCTATTTGAGTGACACAACGAGAAGATAACGGAGTTTTCTCTAGGAGCACGATAACGAATATGAGTGTTTTCAATGTAATAGAAAAGTGAAAGAAGGTGAGGATAAGTATGCTGAGGGTTACTTGAAACATCGGTAACGGTAAGTGCTTCTGAGCACGCCATCTTTATGTACCGACGGATCCAGGAAGATGTAGCTCGTTTAAATTTCTATCCCGTGACAACGTTTTGTCGCATCCTATCGCATATCATTTAATAGCACTACGATCGGGATCAGAGATTCCTTGTTTTCCGGTAAAACAATTTTTTCGGATTTAATTTTTCGAGGAATGAAGATAAAATTTTTTTTAGATTTTCATATATCAAAAGCAATAGATTTTTATTGGCTTTAATATGAATGAAAATAAGCTAATATACGTTGCATCGTAAATTGTAAATGGATTATCACCAATTCCAATCTTTTTATTATTTTCTTAAAGGCACTGTATGATCGATGAGTAATTTTTTAATTTGTATTTTTTAGATAACAAATCGACTTGTTAATTTCCTTTAGCTATAATTAGACATTCCCTCTAGCTATAACATTTGGAGAGATAAAATCAATACTTTTTAATATATTATTTTAATTTGAAGAAGAAATGATAGAATAAAATATATTATAATTATGGACGAATTTACATTTACATTATATTTACTCAGAAATTATATTTGATAAAATGTTAGGGTATATAAACTAACTTCTCTATAAAAATTATTTTCTTATTTCGTAAAGATTTTTAACGAAAATTAATTATAACCAATTGCCCGTAAAATTTTTTTTTCATGTTCAGTGGACTAGAATTATTATTAGCGTCGTTCTTCTGCATAATTGTTCCGAAATATTCATCGTTTTATAACGAAATTCGTGGCTATGAATATCTTTTGTGCTCGTACGCAAAAAAAAAGGGGGACTAATTAAATTACACTGTTCAATGAATACCTCCGATCGATATAAACATTTAATCCTGTGTTCTCAACCAATAATTTTTTTTCATATTTCTCCTAGTCAACCGAAAACGTAGATATTGAAATTGTACCGATGAAATTATTTTTGCTTTTATATTCGTTAATCATATTATTTACATAATAGAACGAAATGATAAATAAATTTTATTTAAATTTTTCACATAAAGTATATTTAGGTATATTGTTTGATTTTTTTAAATTGTCCACTTTCTTCCAACAAAAACTAATTGTAAAACATTTAGAAAAATATTAAAACAAACCTTCTCATCAATATTTTCTGTAATATAGTAAATATACGATACATCGATTACTATGGAAAAAAAACATTCAAAAATTGACCAACTTTTCATCTATAATATCGATTCGAATTATTTGATTGATTTCGTTCGGATAAAAAGAAATTTTTAAAATCTCGTAGGAAACACCACTGTGCTTTATTCACAAATATATATAAATATATATATATATATATATATATATATATATATTTAAAAGAAAAGGTATATATATGTGTGTGTGTGTCTCTGTATGTATTTGTGTATGTATATATATATATATATATATATGTACATGTACTATTGTCCGCGTAATCATGTCTCATCGAGCGTGTAGCGATAAGTCGAACGTAAATTCGTTTATTACGTAGAGGTAAACGCATTTGTAAGTTGCACCTTCGAGTTTTGATATCGTCTCGTGCGGTTTCACATGTACTGAATGTGCATTACAGAAATACGAGCAGGCATCCGTAGAACATTTAGATCGTAAAACATGTCGGGGATGGTAATATTGCAATGGTGGAGAAACACGATGCGGTTGACGCGCGAATGCTTCTCCGGATAATTCGTCGCTCGACGTAGGAATGTATGAAGGGACGGTTTTCGCGATTATTGCCGCGAACAAAGGCATACACTGCTAATTGTTGCGTGCGATATGTGCGTTGCAAATAGCCTTAAAAACAATTGACAAGCCAGTAAAGTTAAATGATACAGTCAATTGTAAGATTTCGCGGAAATTATTTATTAAGTAGTTGTGTTATCATGTTTAAATGTTAGCAGTGACCAACGATACGAATATTAGTAGAAGTACTTTAATCATATTAAATGGTAATATGTATTAAAATTTTTAATATCATTAATGTTATATTAATAGTGTGAATTAATTAATTCATTATACAGTATTTAAAATATTTTATTTTTAAATAAACGTTACAAACACATTGAAACATAGCAATTGAAACATAGCAAAAAGAGATAAAGTGCATCGAAACACTTCACAGAATATTACCATTTTTTTTTAGTATGAAATCGTTGAAAAAAATGTTAGGTATATTGTATTGATATTTTCTTATATTAATATGTGATCACTACTATGTCGTATCAACGAAAAGAAGATATCGAATATGCGTGTGATCTTACAATTAGTTGAAATAAGAAAAAACGCTACATGTGGATATTCATATACATATATATACATACATATATGTATTTGTGTGAGTGAATCTGTAAGCTAAAAGAACGAAAGCGAGACTGGTGCATTATGTTCGCATTCATCACGGGAAATATTTCGCCATTCAATTTCATTTAATAAAGTCAGCCTAGACGAATTTAGGAAGTTTTTATATTAGCTTTCCCTTCTCCTCTTTCTTACATGTATAATAAATTTCATTTCGACGTTCTAAACAAATTATACAAAATTAATTCACCATTCAATGTTTTAATTTTTCATTTGTGTCGTCTGACATTCCATATTATAATTATATTAAATTCAATTTCTTTTAAGAATTTCTTATTTCCGAATATATTTATTTCTTCGATCAATTTTTAAATCCTGCATATCGATATCAAGTAAAAAGAAAGATATATCACGGATGTGTAGATAAATGAAAGAATTTAAGCTATATCTCGTATCGTGTTATAGTACGAGAATGTCGTAGATTTCAAGTAAATAGATGCAATTACTATCATACGATAGCAAAGTAGATCATGATGTTCGTAAATTTTAAAGAATGGTTTTAACGAATACAAAACGAAATTCGTATTTTATTTCATTAAGCTAATATGTAAGTTAGCTCTTGTATATAAAACGTTGAATTATTTTCTTAACTTAGTAAAGAGGAAAAAAATAAGAAGATCTTCATAATTAATCATAAAATTGGCATAAATGTATATTTGAACTTAAGTTACGACCTACAATTTATGAGAGAACTTGGAAGATAACGACAATTTAGGTATATCCTTTGAGTTATCGATCTCTTGTAAGAAAAACATTATCCAAATGCGAGCGGCTTGAAATTAAACTAATTAGCTGCACGATTAGTAAGCCGAAACGTGCATTTCACGTTCTTATTGCATCTGCATTCGCGGTCGAAAGCAGTCGGCTGCATTAATGGGTTCGAAGATACATTATTCTGACTAGTTACTGCATGAATTCTCCTCCACGGAACACATCTCATCTAATTATTCCATATAATTATGTATATATGTACGTATGCCTATGCTTTTCCAATTGTTCGATAATTAATGAGATATATGTATTATTGATGGTACCTATTATTCAATTTATTTATTAATGCTTCTATCAGATACCATCGTATGTATCACATTCTGTAATATATAATAAGAGATGATATTGTTCCAAAAATTCATAACAATTTTCTATAGATATTGGATTGTTGAATATTGAATTTTTGAATTTTGTCGAACTAATAATGAGTGTGTATTGTAGTATGTTACTGTAATTAAATCATGGATGTTCTCAAATATTTACTTCTTTCTGTATCGCATAGTATCAATGACAGATCATACTCAAGACAATACTAAGACAATAATCAGTAATTAATAAATAACAGTCGAGAGATATCTGTCGAAAATCAAAAATCAAAAGTCTAAAGACTAAAGTCGAAAGAGTATTTTCGAAAGAGAACGACATGTATCAAAAATCACTATAAACGTTCTAATATTAAAAATTATTTAATTATGATATATTACCATTTGGTACAATCTGATTATTTCCTCTTGTCCAATAGTTGATCGATTTCGGGAAAGCCTCCGAATTACATTCCAACGTCATTTGCTGTCCCTCTTGCACTCCCACCAATTGATTCTGGATCCATATCATTGGAGGAACTGTCGAAAGGGTGAAAGGTATCAATGAAAAGTACATGCGAGTGTTGAGACGAAAAAAATGGATGACGGTTTGATTTTATAGGACGACACACAACATGCAAACGTAGAAAGGAAATTGATTCTTCGCGTGAGAGATGTTGTATTATCTATATCGTCATATCTCTTATATTTATTTTCCTTATTTTCGCTAGTTTTAAAAAATTTTCTACAATCTCACGTATCGTTCGGAGTTCATTAGAGCGGTTTTGAAAAATTTCGTTTCCGTCGTGCTCTCCATCGTGCGAAACATACTTTCCTCCGGTGTAGTTTTCAGAAGTCGAGGTCAAAAGTCAAACAAGCAAAACAAGTTTGAATTACCTTCGGCAATTTGAACGAGAAAGAGAGAGAAAAAGATCTATCGTAGGTTGCTATTTGTACCAAGCAAAAGGTACTACCAACTCCGTTGAATTGTATTTTCGAATGCTCGCGATTGAGAGCGAGTAGACACGTTATTTGGACGAAAAGGTATGCCTGTTGCGGATTCGATGTCAAAGCATCGACGAATTCTCACGATGACATCGATCGAAGCATCGTACCGAGTCGTTTGACTCGCATTGTCGACGTATCTAGTTACTGACGATAGTATATACTTGTGTTTTTTGTATTCAAATAACCTTCCATCTGATAGTTTTGAAATTTAATTTGAATTTCAAGAAGTCAACTAATCGAGTTGTATATCAAGGTTTTTTGATAAATCGAAATTGGTCTTTTTTTTTCAAATTTTTATTGGAATAGCTTCTTTTTTTTCTACAAAAATTGTAAAAATTATTAACAAAATAATTAATGTTAAAGGATTTTTTTATATATTTTGACAGTTTTTCAAACATTTTTGAACAAATCGTTTCGTTTGAAAAGAGAATTTTCAAAGAGAGTACGAATGAATTTTCAAACATTTTACTCGTGCTAGATATATGCTTAAGTGCTCAATTGACAAACGTATAGCTAGTTCATTCCATCGTTGGAGATTACATGCGAACGATGTCCTTTCAAAGAATGTGATTTCGTAAATCTTTCGATGTTGGTTAAATAGTAGTATGCACGTTCAGAGGATTTACTTTTTTTTTTTCAAATGTTCGTATTTCGATCAAATTTAAGCCAGCTTTGAAAAATAACTCTTGTATATGTTTGTAAGGTATTTTATTTCCCTACACACTGAGTAAAAAGACTATTTTTGAAGTATTCGTTACGTTCGTTTACTCGTTAACGAATCCATTAATTGTTAGCAAAAATAAAAAGAACAAAAATATCGATGACACAAGAACTGTATTTAAAAAATTCATTGTCGTTCCAGTATAAAAATGTTAAATGCACAAAAACGAGTTTTATAAATTATTATCATTGTAAAATATATATGTGTATGTATATATAGGATGGAACAAAAACTTTATTTAAAATATTTTCATTATTTATAATAATATGGAAACATGTTATATACAAAACTTGAATGATATGGAGGGAGACATAATGTAATATTAATACTTTTTACATGGATAAAGATGTGGTGAAGATTTTAAAATCATCCTTTTTCTTTTAAATGGGAACCATTGATGTTGCGATTTTAGCATTAATGATAATTCAAGATTAAATGTGATGGTAAAATAAATTTTCTTACATTATAGAAGATATTCGATCATTCATATTAATACAAAGCTCCAATCGTTTTATTATTGAATCATGAGTATGTCTTATCATTTCTAAATTTATTCCAGTACATGCTCTGGTAATTCGTTGTCTCATATTTTCAGATGTAATCATTTCTTGATAAAAAATATTTTTGAGTGCTTCTCAGCGAAAGAAATCTAATGGGATTATGTCTTGAGAACGAGCTGATCACGAAACTGGTCCTCCACGTTCTATTCATCAATTCGGATAAAGTTCATTGAGTGAGGTTCATATTGATTACGCTGTTATTTGTCTGATATTCCAAGTAATGTCGTAAATTGTCATAATGTTTACGTTGTTGCGTATAATGTATTATCAGAATCAAAAAGTAGGTTCCCTTTGGAAAAAAAAGAAATGTTTTCGAAATCTCCTCTACGTTTCCACCCACGTAAAATGTATTTATATTACATTATATCCTGCTCTATATCATTAAGTTATATGCTATATATATATATATATATATATATATATACAATATTTAATTCTTGATCATTAAATAAGGAATTAATAGCAGAGTTATGTTATCGGGTTACGAAACATACGTTTATGATTACTATTTTAGAATAGTTAATGATCTATAAGATTAAGGATTAAGCTTCCTTCGTCGAGGCTAAAGTTTCCTCATTAAATATACTCACAGTGTACTATAAGCATAATTCTCTTGCTGACGGTAGGTGGAACGCTGTTTGAAGCGATACAAAGGTACGCTCCCATCTGTAACCGGTTCACTCTCATGATGTTGAAGATCGATCCTTCGATGCTACTAACTGCAACAAAGTGTATCGTATTGGATATTTTTATTTCTATATAACTGCTTTTGAAACACTTACAAAGCAAAAATAATATATAAAATTATTATAATTATTAATTAATTGAACGATCCAGATCTAACTTCTATTTTTCTGCGTTCTTTCTTTCTTTTTGAATTTTTCCATTGAGCAATATAATAGATCATCAACAATTGAGCGTTATCTACGAACAAGAAACTTGGTAGTTTAAGTAAAAACAATGCAATGGTAGATCCAAAATTAATACCGGCCAAACCGAGATGCTTTGTACTTCTGAAACACCGATACTAATCACTACGAACAACGACCCGACGGTTTTGTCGATTGCTCCAATCTCCGTAAACATTGGAAGCTCGCACTTTCTCGCAACAAAACCGTTTCCATTGCGCACTAAACACTTGTCGTCTACTTCTTGCCAAAACGAATGTCTTGCGGCGAAGTCTGACTATATGTTATTCTATTACTACTGAATCAATTATGTTTATTTCATGAAATACATTTGGAACAAACGATGAGTAGTACTTATTAATGATAGGTACATTAACAAAGAACGTTATTAATAGATCGTGTTAATTATCGGCTACAATTCATGAACATGCAAAGCACTCTATTCTGAAATTTATAAAGATATGTCGATAACGAGAACGATATAAATTTATTGATAACTTTGGTTTGTAATATAATTGGAAAGTTAGTTAAATTATCGAAATTGTTATATTATTGTTTTGTCGAACATTAGTAATTTGGAACTTTAGTAATAAATGGAAAAGTAGCGACATTTTAATCTTTCATTTATTTGCATATACTTGAAGTAATAGGTAAGTAATATAAATAGATAATGTATAATTCGATAAAGAAAAAATTAAAATGAGAAAAATATCAAAAAAAGAATAATATATATAAATTAATAAAGAAATGGGAAAGTCTCTTTCGCTCACGGATGTAACGGAATAAAATGCTTTGGGTAATTAAATGGCGAACTGTATAGTAAGCGTTAAAAATATTTATTGCAGGAGAGAGCGTGAATTAACGGCGATGCTCGAAAGCGATGCAACGGATCTCCGACACGTTCGTTTCCTTTCTCTGTAGTTCTCGCCAACCGAAGAAATATTCTTCTACTTTCGCGCTGAAGGAAGTGAAAATAAACGTGTTTCATTCTTCTTCTTCGTTTTACAAAGATAGATCCTGAAACGTTAATGCGAACTCGAAACGAACGTATCGTCGAATCTGGCACAACGTACGTCCACACGTATGTAAATCAATTGAGGCAACTTCTGACACAAATTCCTTTTTCTCTGAATATAAAAATAATGATTACAAGTGTTTTGCTTATATAATATGATATAATGTATAATATTAGAAATAAAAAATCAATAGTTTTTTTTTGAGTAAACAAATATAATAAAATATTTTTGCAAATTAAATCATAATTTATAAATTATATCTAACATATTTTAATATGTTCTTCATTTACATTGTAAATAGCACGTTAAGAGTTTTTCGACAGAAGATAAGATCTATCGAGTAATTTCATCAGCAACAGCTTTCGTTCAAGGTTCAATGTATACCTGCCTTTTTTAATATTCTATCTTGCATGAAACTCTGTAATAAACTCAGACCGACAAAGTTTCCTGTTATAGAAGAACGCTAGTCTTCATCGAATAACATTCTCCTCTTTCTCTCTCTCTCTCTCTCTCTTTTTCTTCTCTTTCTTTCTATCCCTCTCTCTCTCTCTCTCTCTCCCTTCCTTATAAACGGTTTACATTCGCCTCTTCTGTAGGGTTGCCGCGGCCAGTACGACGTGGCACAAGCATTTGCCCTCGAGACACCACGAAAATTAATGGGGGCTTTTACAAAGCACAATATACAGGGTGATACTCATAACTGGAACCATTTCAATATCTCTGTAAATATTAACAATAATGCAGAAGTTTGAAACATATATTGTTATATTAGCCTAAGTTTTATAATTTATAAAATTGAACAATATAATTGAAATGAATTCGATAAAGATAATACCAAAGTATAAAGACAATATTCAATATGAGTGAATTCTTTATATTATTTATATTTTCTTTTATTGAAAAGAAATTGAGATTGAGATTAAAAAAATTAAAAAATAACTTTAAATCTTGACAATAATAATAAGTAATAAAAAAACTTAAACAGCTCCTACGTTATATAATTCTCTTTTTGTTAATAGTTCATATATTTTAGATCTTTTCTCTTGTAGATAATATTTAGAGAGATGTTGAAGTAATTCCAGTTACCAGTAGACCACCATATACGTCGGTACTATATATACATATGTATATTAACACGCTTACGTTCCTAAGATAATCATTTTTAGGCACGAACAGGACTCTTTCTTCTTTCTCACCGTGTTTCTATTTATTTTCCTCTCTCTTCCTTTTGCTTCTTTTACCTCGCTATCTCTTTCTCTCTCTCTCTCTCTTTCTTTCTCTCTCTCTCTCCCTTTCGCTTTTTTATCTTTCTCTCTTTTCGCTTCTTTTATGTTTTCTCTCTTCCTCCCTGCATCTCTCTCTCTCTCTCTCTCTTTCTTTTGTTTTATTTTTTCTTTTATCTCTACGTTTTCATCGAATTCCGCTATCCTCCTTCGTGAGAACGAAGCAAAAGCACCACCACGAATTATCTATCCCTGTAGTACGTTTACGCTCGAACGCGTCTCAATTAACGATCGCTCTTTCTCTATCAACTAATCAGTCTTTACTTCAATCAACGTCCGATCGATCGGCGATTTTTCGTTAAATATGGAGTTTTTATTTCAGGGTAGCGGAACTATTCCAATTTCTCTTAAAAACCAAGCTAATCAACTGCATCAAATAAAAAGTAGATCAAATGGGAAAGTTCGAGACTAATCGTTCTTTTTTGCTTGATTATTTTTAATTTCTAAATGACGATCGAGTAAAGAACAGGATTTTGATAAGCTCATAAAAAGATTGCGAAAGAACGTCGGTCTCAACGAAAAGAGCATTTCGTTTCAATGTTCACCACAGGTACTGGTAGAAAACGAGAAATTCTTAAAATACTTAACGACGATAAAGACGACGACAAGGAATGAGAAGGAGAAGGAGGAGGAGGACGAGAAGGAGGAGAAGAAGGAAGAGGAGAAGGAGGAGAACGAGAAAGAGGAAGAGGAGGAGATTAAGTAGTGGTGGTGGTATAAAGGCAAAGAGGGATGCGTGTGTTATCAGAGGAAGAAGAGAACTTGCTTCTCGGCACGTCTGCGAATCGGTAACCGCAGACAGAGAACGCGAGCCATGCGTTGCACGTAAATTTCGGGACGCAAGTGAAACTAAAAGGCGGTTGCCGCGGTAGTTCACCGGTTTGAATTTTCGTCCGAGTACGAAGTTCGGCCACTACTACGAGATGTTTAATCTCTGCACGAGGCAATTTATGTTATTGAAATGGTAGTGCCGCGGACTCAACTCTATGTAATCACCTGCTAGAAAGAGAAAGAAAGATAGAGATATATAAAATGAAACATAAAGAGAGAAAGAGAGAGAGAGAGAGAGAGAGAGAGAGAGAGAGAGAGAGAAAGAGAGATAAAGAGATATCAACGTGCCAAAACTGCTCTCGACGACGTTACGGTTTTCAAGCTCTTTGTTTAATTGCAAATCCCGAGCTTCATAAACGCGTACCGTGTAAAAGCTTCGCACGATATACTATACGTTCTCTTTCATCTCCAATCTGTCCTCTCCTTCCGGATCAGATTTTATCGACGATTTTATCCGAATCGACTTTCCGTTTTATCATCCGCTTTTACTTCTCGCTCGTTTTATTTTAATTAAGAGTATGGATTTCCATTTAACACGAAACACAGGGCCAAGCCTTGCCAGAACGATTTATCGAAAAGCTACACATTTGATTCTGATATTTTTGTTGTAAATGGAAAGATGTTGAAAAGTAGAAATTGCGTTTGTGTTGCAAAAAAGTAACCATGCATTCTGTCTATGTAAAATGATGTAAAATCGAAAAATTACACAGGAATTTTATTAAAACCAAAGAGTAATAATCGTTCAGCTTATCTCCCAGACTTTTTCGTCGTATTTTAATTAAAAATACAGATCTCTCATCAAATTCAAAAATGTACTGTTAAATTTTATTTCGAATGGTTATATTAATATTATCGAATATTCCCTGTCGCTGTGCTTCAGAGCAAAGTTTCTAAATTTTTTTTTTGTATGCGATTTAACACATTTGTTTGTAATGATACCTTGGCATAAATGTTTATAATTAAAAATTTTTAAGAACCAGGTAGACTGGAGATACTGTATATCATTTTAAAGATACTACTGTTATTGTGTGATTCTCGTGATTTCATAAAAACATTTTACGAGAACTATCTGGAATTATCTCTTGTAAATTAATCACTTTCCTCCCTGCTTTAACGTAAAATAGCAGCTATCATTTCACGGTCCATAAGTTGTAACATACTGCTGTAGAGAATTGAAAAAAAAAAAAAAAGAGAAACATAGTTACGCTGATTCTCTTTTTTTTTGGCACAATGTATATTTTATATTAATCTTCACGGGCATTTTTCAAATTTCGTTACGAGAGTTTTTGTCGCATTGGATATTACTTTTTCATTCGTTTTGTAAAATTTGTCGATTTAATTCAATTGAATATGTTACTGAAATATTGGATCATTTAGTTGTGGACGATATTGACTTACAGCGATGCCAAATAATTCTAGATATATTTAATTGAAATTAATAGATTGTAAAAGGAATCTCAAACAAAAATAATTAGAAATTCATTGCGTTAGATATTTAATCATAATCATTTCACATGGCTTATTTGAACTAACAATAGAAAGTAAAAATACAATTATGAGTATAAAAACATCTTAAATACATTCATACGTGACAACACCTTTTTGTAAAATCGTGAAATTTCATACCGCAACTGGAAAAGTATCGCCATGTATGTAGATATGCCCTGTACTCTTCCAATCGAAGCACAAAGGTTTTAAAACTTTGCGTGCTCACACACGGCGATGGAACTTTATTTCCCATTCGTATTTGTGGACAGTTTCTAGCAAATAGGTTCGGTGGTTTGCCCGGGATTTTATTCACACACACGTTAGCAAGATCGAGTATGTCGGTGACAGGGTGTGTGAGGTGGAATGAAAAGAGAGGAGGCGTGAAGGTAAAAGAGATGAAACAGTAGTAACGAAATAGAGAGAGAAAGAGAGAGAGGAGATACGATGGCTGTGCCAACGGCATTGCTCGCGGAGGAGCTGAATGGTCAAAGCAATTTACTTCTGAACTCGTTCTCGAAAGAAAAAAAAAATCGTACTGTACAAATTCTGTAATTTTTACAAATATTTTAATCATTTTATTCCTCTGGTCGTCGGTGGCACCCATTGTGTGGTTTTCATTCTAAAAATGTTACAACAAAAACCTAAAAAATTGGTAATTGTTAGTACATATTTTAATTTTTTTTTTTGAACCTGTTTTTTTAAGCTTGTAAAATGTCTTGACCGATCCTCAGATTGAAAATATGCAAGACAATCCGGAACTGATGACACAATCAATAAGGTGATTTTATATGAAGAAACAAGTGAAAAGTTATTAAGTAAAATGTTTCTCATCCGAAAATTTATTTTTATGTAAAACGAGATGTAGTTCTTTTGGCGTACGCTGAATAGATTTGTCTAAGGTTCAATTTTTATTGACAAGTTTTGTTTCTTCTTAGTATGTCGTACTAAAGTGCTATTTATATGGAGTTATTCAATTATTTGTTACGTTTGGTTTTAATTGTGTCTAAAGAGTATCCGAAAGTAATTTAAGAATATCACAGAATAACGGTTTGAAGAGTAATCATACATTTAGGGCAAGCAGAGAAGTTGCGTCCCCTTCCCCGATAATGCATATCGTTCATGCTATTTTATCTTTCCTTTTCTATTTCTTTATTAAATACGAATTTGATTCTGAAGAAAAAACAAAAAAGTACTTCATTGTTATAGAATAAATCTATTCTGAATATTCGTTTATGCGATGACTTATGTATTGGTTTAATTGGCTATTATCTGTTATAATACGTAAATAATTGAAAATTAAAAGAAGAAAATTATAATTAAAACATTAACATTTGATACATTAAACATCAGAATATATTACAAAGCATAGAAAGTTATTACAAAAAGGATAATTGCGCATTCAATTGAAATTTGTGCATAATGGGGAATATTTCCGAAAATTCATATAATATTAAAAGTTGTGAGAGATAAACATGTATCTTAATTAATAAATATATTAACATAAATACGAATACAACATTGATCTGAATACAGGATGCGAGATTCGTTAAATCGATACATGAATAAATCCAGATATTCAGTGAATATTCAAAGTCTATTTTGTTCAATACTAAATCTAATATGAACGAATTTTATTGTAGATATACCGCTTATTTTTTCATAAACATAACTTGTCGTTTACCAATAATATAATCATTTACCAATATACGTGACTACATATTAAACGAAATATTCAAGATTTTCATATGAAGTATAAATAATTCTAAAAGTATACAATGAAATACATATCCTAAATACTAATATCTTAAATTTTAAATACTATAGTTGCATGTAATTACATGAATTTTCTTCATAATATAAGATGCTTCTAAGGTAATTATACTGAAATATTTCAATGTATATAAAATTTCTAACATTGGTATTAAAAATAGGTGAAAACAAAACAAAATAAAAGACTGAATAAATAATATTTTTATAAGTTCAAATATTTCCACAATAAGTCGAGAATCGTTATGTTCGTTGTGTTCTATTCCAAGCTACTGACTATGAGAAGAGAACTGGAAAGAGAAACTGAAATGATTACTAGACCAAAAGAAAAGATCACTTCTATTCAGAACTTGTAAGAATACTGGGATAGAACTTCTCAAGAAAAGGCAGATGTATTTGATACATATTTCCCTGAAATATTTAATTTAATTTTCAATTTATCCTCTCAAATTTTCAAGTGATAGATTTTGAATTTTAAAAATATTTATAAATTTCTTATCAATTATGTTCATCTATCAAATCACTTTTAAATGAATAAGTTAAATTAATAATAAATAAAAGAATAAACCTGAAAAAGACTCTTGAAGTAAATACTAAAAGACTTAAACAATGGTAAAGTAATCAAAGAATTTTCTAAAGAAAATATTGCATTAATTTCGATATTCAATGCTATAATACGCATTGATCTTTTTCTTAAATAGTCCTAAATAGTTCTACTACCTTTTCAGATATTAAATAAACATTTGACAAAGTCTGACACATCGATATCTTCTATAAGCTAGGAAAGCTACTCCCACATTCACTCTTTATCATACTACGATCACATTTAACATAATAAGAAATTCAAAGCCCAACTTCAAAAAGTAATTTCCTGAACCTATCCAATCAACTCTGAAGTTTCACAGTAAAACATGCTTGAATCTGTCTTGTATCTTATTTATACTGTAGATGTATGAAATATATCTACAATGATGACTATGAAAATAATTACAATTAAATTTGGAAATGATACGATAATTTTTCTCTCTTATAATGATCCCTCCGAAATTGACTCAAAAATTGGATATATTTGAAAATAAATTAATCCATATGACTTTCATTGAACAAATTATATATATATATACATACAAATTCAACTATTGAACATAAACAAGTTAAGTTATTTCACATTTCACGATATAAGGTCAATAAATATACTCATAATTACCTGGAGGAAACTGAATGTAAATACTTTAAGTCAATAAAAAAAAAGAAAAAAAAATTTTATTCCATATCATTTTTATTAGCTTAAATGAATATTTTTATTAAATATCTAAAAGGAGATTTCTCATGTAGATCTTTTATTTCTTACCATATGTTATGTAATATTTTTTTATCAAAATTTTTATTGCGATAAATTATAAAGAAGAAAAATAAAAATAAAAATAAAAATAAGATACATTATACTAAATAACTCCTAGAGACAAAACTTAGAAATACTTCTCGATCGATCGTTGTCAAAGTAAAGTCAAAAAGTTTCTTATTTAAAATAAATGCTTGGAAGAAGTGATCGTGATCGAAGAAGAAAGAAAATTCAAGAAAGCATTCAATTCACGATATCTATTCTTATATGTTCCTACATAGCTATATGCTTTATACAATGTATATACATATGTAAATACGTACATATGTAAGTATACTTTCTAGATAAAGTGACCGAACGTTAGAATGCAGCTCTAATAATATAGGTCGGACATTATCGTAAAAAGTTATCGTCGATAGCTCGAACGCGAAACGAACAATGAGACATCTCGAGTAAGAGAAAAAGGGAGCAAGGTAAACGTTTATTTATCAGGAGGTGAACGATCTCGTGGGGTGGCCAAGCAAATAGATTTAAACCAAAGTGTATAATTTTTCTCAGTGTATTGTAAAGCCGTAGTTAAAGGAAGAAATTTACGCATTACCTATGTCTGGAATAAATTTAACAACATAGACGACCAGCAATAACGACTTGCTGCAAGTGAATTCCTCGGAAGACGAACGGATGATGAATTGCCATCGTGTCTTCCTCCGGAAAATGTCTGCATTTGAGTGTATCTGCTGTAAGCGGATAAGCCCGGGTAAAATTCTAAATGAGTAAGACCAAAGGACCACCACAGACAGGGATTCTAATGATAAATGGAACGGACGATTAGGTTCTAACGAATCGTCTTTCTTGAACGAAAAGAAACGACGAAAAAATAACATTCGAAAGAATTCATATAAAAAAATATGTAACAATTTCTCTGTTATTTAATTAACATCAGAGGAAAAAGGATGTACTCGTTAAGTTACAGAGGAATCTGTATCACCGATCATTTAGCTATAAGTATTTGTAGAAACGCGCAGATATATCTTTCCACTTGTCTAATTAATGTGTCACATGATCTGTCGACGGGTAGAAGCAACTAAACTCAGATCATGGTCTCGACACTCTGCTCCGAAATGGCAATCAAATCATATACTTTTGAACACGAATTCAAACTAAGCGAAGAACTTCACGATAATTGTTGACTAAACAGGATAATGTCTATCATAGCAAATTGTTCACAGTTTACTAATTCCGTGAATGACTCAAACCAAGGAATAGTTGTTACAAACAGTTATACGATATAGACCAGCTCATCGCAAGTCTAAATCCAATCGTTTGAATTCATTTTTCTTCCCAGAAATCATTCATAATTTATTTTATTTTAAGACGCACACGATTTACTATATTTTGTCTAGTCTGCGAAATATTTAACAAAGTAACAATTGTGTATAATATTAAGGAAGTAAAAAAAATTTTACTGGTTCATTAGACTTGTCTATCTTTTTTCTCTTCTGGAATATTACTGTATAATTCTTGTATAAAAATAAAATATTTGCATAAAGCATATGATTCATTAACGAATATTCTATATATTGAATGGTTGAAAAGTATTCATTCAAGTTCACGAAGTAAAAATACATAAAATTTGCTTCATATTATTAGTTCAAAATTATCAAAAAGTCAACCAATTTATATCCTTAGATTTGTTTTTTTATAAGCTACAACTTTTTAAAATATTGAATGAAATAATTTTGAAAAAATGTGATAATTAGAATATTTTCCCGTTGGAGTCACATATCTTACATTTTTCAAACGCTATGCCGAACCATTGCATAGCAGAATTATTTTGCTGAAGGTAATACTGATTAATACTGAGGATAATCTAACGGTTTCATCTATCGATCATTTTATTTAATCATTTTCATAACATTTAGATATACCTTCTTGTTTCCTTATTTCTTTTTATTGTTCTGATTTCTATTTATCGCTGATTAGTACTCAATACAAGTATTTTTATTGTTATCATTATCACAGAATATTATAACATAGGAATCGAATTTGGAAAGATATTTATGTAACCATCGGGTATCGTAATTAAAATTGGATTTGGAACGAAATTATCATATTTACAAAATTACGAGTTGTATGTGAGATTCGTGATATTATTACGATAACTAAAAATATCCCTTTTCCTTCCTCTCTGCCTCTCTTCCCCTCTTCTCCCTTCTCTTTTATCCTTTCTTTCGGAGAATATAAATTGTGACATTACGAAAAGCTCCTTATCTTACCTCCTTGGCCATCTCCAAGAAATATAAGTTCGCCATCCTCACGCTTCCAAGTGATGTTCGGTTGTGGTGATCCTCTTGCTGCGCAGCGCAATGTCACGTTACTGCCTTCTTTAACAACCATGTCTGTACTAGTCGAATTGTCGAGAATATCTGGAGGAACTGTAAAAGGAATTTAGTTGAAAAACCTTATTGAAAGTAGTTAAAACGAAGTTACATACTCGTAATTTTAGAAACTTTCTAATACGAAATTATTAAAGAGCTCTGGACACATTTTTACTGAAGAAGAAAGTTTTAATGAGTCCTTTGTGGTCTCGAACGTTTTCTCTACGAACATATAGCTTTATGCACATACCGTCGACTTCGTATGTAAAAAGAAAGAAAAAAAAAAAAAAAAAAAAACAAAGAAACAAAAAATCTGACATGCAAGCTATTCCTGTACATGTATTGTCACAAATGTTACATCGACGAAACGTCATACTCACGTAACACGCTCTTCCAATCTTTTTATTCCCCGAGAGACGGCTCGATATTGGATATCTAGTGTCGTGTCACTGAGATTACAACTTTACGTTATAAGTTAATTACATTTTTTTTTTTTATTCTTAAATGATCTTTCAATAAATTATTTATAGGTTTCATCGATGTTTCATATTTTTATTTAGCGATCAATTTATTTTAAGTATTCTACGATTCACGAGAATACAGGAAAAAGTTTTTATTAATTAGAGGAATACAGTGAACCAACCTACTACTTCCAAAAAACCAGTTTGACTTTTCATAGGTTCGGTGTTTATTTGACACATGTAATATCCCTGGTCGCTTGGGTTGACATCTCGTATATGTAAATACCACATCTTGTGCTCGCTGTGCGTCACTTTGATTCTATCATTTTTCGTTATTACGTGGTTAGCAATCGTCAGAATAGTCTGTGTATCGACTCTCAACCAGGCGACCTGAAACATAAAATTAAAAATTTTTTGGAAGAATACAATAACGTTCGAAGTCGAATATAAAATAATATATGAATATTACTCGGAAAATAATGAAGGAATAATAAAATTTTCTCGATCATATTCAGCATTCGATTATACGTTATGTTATATGTTTAATTAATACATTTTATTTTATTCGTATGTATTCAAATATATTTTAGCCATGACTAATTAATAAGTACATATTTCTATATATATAATTCGAGCGATCTGATATGGACAAATATTGAAAATTAAAATGAAATATTATTTATACCGTGGAACAATTAATATCAAACATATAAAAATTATTAAAATTGTTTTAGAAAATATAATCATTCATCGATGACATGGTTTTTCATTTTAAAAAGCAAATACCTCGATTAAAGATACTTTTTGTCTAAAAAATAATGTCAAAGTTCTTTCATGGCAACACCTATTGAACACTTTACGCGCATGGAAGTAGCATTCGTAAATTATTCTGCTTCAAATCGCGTATGGTATATAACGGTATCGTTCAGTGAGAGTACAGAGATACTCTTTGATCTCGGTGAATAAAGCTCGTTAGACTTTCTTTGATGCACCATTACGAAATTGACTGCACTTTCGACGAAAAAGATATTATTTTCCAGGATGGACGATTTGTTTGACAACGAAAGAGTCTTTCGTTATGTTCTTACGTAGGAAAGAAGGAACTAGACTGTTTGATTTTCTACCTTCTGGCAAGAAGAAGAGGACAACGAGAAGGCAGTATCTTCCGACTTATTTTCCAATTCTCGGTGTTCTCGACGTACGCTTTTTGATGGTCACTTTACATTGCAAATTGTGAAAGCACGGCCCCTTTCTTTCGTCAAAACCTACCGTTGATTTTATTCTCTTCTCTCTTTCTTTCTCTCTCTCTCTCTCGAAGTTGTTCTTTCAAAAATATACCCTAGAGTTCTTCGAAACTTTTGTCACAAGAGAGTGAGAGAGTGAGAGACAGAGAGAGAGAGAGAGAGAGAGAGAGAAAGAGAGAGAGAGAGAGAAAGAGAGAGAGAGAGCGAGCGAGCGAGAGAGAGAGAGAGAGAGAGAGAGAAAAGCTGTTTAGCCCTTTCCGTTTTATATCATTGTATATTCAACTTGGAACTTTTATAAAATCTCTCTATATATAGACGTACTATATAGTATATATGATTCCTCGGAAATAATTCTTTCTTTTCTTGTAGGAAGAAAAAAATTATCATTCCTACTATTATATAATTATTTTTGTTCTCTTCATTCCTTTTTCTTTATATTTCATGGAATTTTATTAATTTATGATGATTAACCGTTAATGGTTAACCGATTTTCTGTTATTCGTGGCCAGAATAAAACTTAGGCGTATTTCGTAATTGACAAAAAGAGGATTATTGATGATCGTTTTTGATGACTAGTCAAAAACGATACATCGTTTGCGAGTATCATACGAGTACAATTTTTAGTGAAATAAAAGTCGCTTTATCCCTTGATATGTGACGAGCGAGTTGGATGAAATTTAAAACGTCAAAGATAAATCCGTGTTTTTCGATTATTTTTTGTCGTGCATCGGAAAGCAAAACAAACTACATTTTCCTCGCAACAAAGCTGGCCATTTGTGACAGAGGAAACGAGGCATCGTATAGGCGACGGTCACCACCCCCTACAATTCTAACTCCTGTACCCTAAAGCACCACCCATCGAACCCCTCTTGCTTTTACACATTGTTGCCGTTCACAGCTCCAGTATGGTAGGTTATCGTCGACGGTAGCAGACCCGATAAACGCTGCTTTGTGGCCACTGAATTGTATCCCCGATCGAACCGGTTTAGCAACTCTCCTTCTCGCTGACGTAACCACTTTGGGTACTGGCGCAACCTGTTCTTGTACAGTAAGCCATCTCAATGTGTCTTCGATTACAAATATTCATCAATATCATCGTGTAATTTCAATGCCACCTTCGAGTTTATCTTCGAACAAGATTATGTCTTTTCATCCACGGCCGCAAAGTGTTTCTTATTTTTTCCTGAATAAAATAAGCTAACTGTAGGATAACTGTATACAAAGATAAGTAATAGAGGTGTTTAAAGAACAACTTATGTTTTAATTATATTCCTCTTTTAAAAGGTAAAATTGTTTTATATTAAAATAAATTTTTCTTATATTTTTTAATTGTTTTAATAAAATTAGTTTTGTGAAATGGTCAAGTAAGTATTTTTGTTGTTTAATGCAGAATCATCGATACAGTTACGCAACGTTCCTTACGTACTACGATTATTATAGTCGAATAGTTCGAATTGAGGACAGAACATTACGGAATCAAGAGGATTGCAAGAATGTCTTCGGATTAATTGAACCTCCACGTATGTAAAATATTATTACAAAACAGGAATCTCAATGAAGCAAATATGTCGTCGGAGTAATGACAATGAATATTATTTATATAACAACAAATATACCTTCTTTAATTCTTGATAAACTTGGAGATTCTGAGAAATTTTCAAATAAAATTATTTTAAAATTATTTTTTAAAATTATTTGAGAAATAATCCATTTTTAAAAGAAAACATTATATTTCTTGAAATATTTTATATGAAAATTAAATTTATTTATTTGCAATTAAATAATTTATCTGTTTTCATGAAATAAATTATTTATTATTTACTAGTACTATATTGTTATTTACTTGTCAATTGATTTTGATGGAAATAATTGTCTTTCCAATATGTAACGTCAAAATTTTTATTTAAATAATAAAAATAAAAATTATATTATTATTATTTTTTATTACACGTTTACTACAAATATTGCCATATTTCTTATTACATTTATTAATATTTTTTTTATTACACTTCTTATTTCAATTCGCTATTATGGTTTCTATTTGATATTGAAAGCTGCTTAGTATCGAATCTATTTTCACTTGTGAATCTAATTATTCTCATTAATGAAAAGTATTTGAAAGATTGAGAAGTAATATTAATAAATATTTGAAAAATAATGAATAAATGGTAGAATAATGACGCAGTTGCTAGTTCTATCTATACATAAATTATTTATTAGTAGTGATGGTACTTTCAACGATGTAGTTATTGACGAAATAATGAAAAAAGCTGCATCAAAAATTCTATTGGAGGACATTTTTTTTTAAATTATACTTAACAAGTCTATCTTGACGGGTACTATAACAGCAACGTGCAAAATCTGCATGAATAATGTAGAAATTAAAGGCCAGTTATCAGTTCTACCGAATTTTAGATTTCATTTAAAACAAATTTATGGCGATCCAAATCGAAAATTTAGAAAGATATCAATTTTTAAAAAAGTTGAAATTATTTAAGAATCGTCAAATTAATATATAGTTAAAACTATTAATGATAAAACTGAAAAAGTTAGAAATAATTATACCTACTCAAAAACAATTTAAAAATAATTTTTTATGTTTTATAACAACGTCTTTAGTTCCTTTTAAAATGTACTGAATTTCGAAATTTAATACCTAATTTAAAATAATAAAATTATCCAAATGTTAGTATCAAACATTTTATAATCAAAAAATTCTGTGTAAAAAAATTACTAATAAATTATGGAGTAAATATGAATACTTAACGGAAATCGGAAATCAGAAATCTCATATAAATGAAATAAAATCTCACAATCGTTTCTACCTTGTATATTGCTATAAATGCCAGGTCAGGAAGAAAGAGATGATTTCTGGAAATCACGGTACATTGAATTGATATAGTATTTTTTTGAAAGTCGTACTCTACCTTTTACTCATTGACGATTTAGAAAGGATCGCACATATTTGAGCATATTTTGATTTTATTATAAGTAATATAATATATGAATAATTTCACAGTAGAAGTCACATCAAATATGTGTCAGTAAAAAACAATAATTGGAATTTTATTAAAATGTATAAAATGATATTCATGTAAAATATCATTTGAAAGTATATTTTTCGTACATGTATATAATTGAAATTAAATATTGTATTTAATTTTACCCGTTCATATCTCGCCACTGTACTATATAGGCTAGCTCTAAACTTTTCGATTAGAAATTTTATAGAAAATTTAATTATAAACAAAAAATTTCTAATAAATATAGATCAAGGAATGCTTCCTTAAAAAGTTAATTCACAGAAACCTTTGAAATCACAATTATTTTATACATGTTTACAAATATCAACAAAAGTATACGTTTAAAATAAAAAGTATTCAAACAAAAGTAATAGATAATTAAATTATCTTTCGAATGAGATAAAATTGATTGTTCGCATAGATTTTGAAATAGACAATATCAAATGTACAAAAATGCGTTTTTTCGGTTATGGTAATATGGATTTGTTATACTTTTAATACTTCTTTTAATAATTGTGTTACGATCAATAATTAACTTTCAATAACAAGTAAAATAGATTTTCTTTTACTTATGTCTTATGAGAGAAGTCTTTAGAAAAGAATTAAAGTGTTATCAATGGAATCTCAGCGAAAATGAGATTTAGAAGATATAGAAGCAGAGAGATAGAGAGAAAGAGAGAAGAACGACATCGGACTTCGTCGGTGAGTCGTGTCTATTGTTCGAATAATGCCGAATCGGTGCTGTCTCCTATACAAGTTTGACTTATAAAGCATCGTTAGCATTGGTAGCAAAGGTAATTGCAACGAAGCTGCAAGAATTTTCATTCTCACAAAGAAGCTCCGCCGTTCGAGAAGTCAGAGCAAATTCTCGCATCTCTTTAGAAAATCTTTTCTCTTTAATCTTTCTTTGAGAGAGTTCACCCCCTTTACAGTTCCTTCTTTTTCTATGTTTACTCATTTTGCTCTATTTACTGTCTACCTCTCGCAACCCCATTACCTCATACCATACCACTCACCCCTTCTATCTCTCAGACTTTTTTCTTCGGAGGTTATTCGACTTTGTATATGACGAACAGTGCATGTAAAGCCAAAGAACGTTTAATACCAAGCTAGAAAGTTTAACGATATTTGAATTATTTGAAGTAGTCAGCATTTTTCCGACGATGAAATTTAATATTCACGCTTTCACAATATTTCCAGTTGTTTCACTCGCTTTATTTCGAAATTCAAAATTTGCATCGTAAAAAAAGATTTTCATATTAATGCGCGACAAAATATAATAAAGGAAAACACATGCATATTATTCGAAATAGCTATTTAAATATATCCGAGAAATAGAGTAGTCCATGAAATACATCAGGAAATCGAACAAGCGATTGAGCATGAAACAGAATTTCGGAGGAATCGGAGGAAAATCTATTGGTAACGTGAGGACGTAGTTCAAAGTGTCAGAGAACGTAGGAGGAGGAATGGACAACAATACGTAATACGCCAGCAGCATTTAATCGGGCGTTAAACGATCGAACACGAAACGTCAGAGAACGTTGGTCGAGCGTCTCGAATTCGTGGTGCGAAGTGAGGACACAATGACAGAAGCGGCCGTTTCCGTTTCTCTTCGTAACCACGAGTCCAACTAAAACGTCGTCCTTCCGCTTGCTCGAAACCACGATTCCTCTCATCTCCTGCCATCTCTCCCTATTCCTCTTTCTTCGTTTCTGTCGTACATCGTCGAGCAAGTCGTCATAAATCGAAATTTGCTCTTCTCACATTAGTGACACGGTAGCACGCTTGAAATTTTACATGCAGGAACTCTTTTCCTTGCATCCGTCTTCCATTCATAGTACTTCGTTATATATCATGACGATATTTAATTCATTAAATTGTGAAAAAAAAGCAAAATAAAAAAAGATTAAAGAAATATCAAGATTACAATCATTTTCATCTATTTACGTAAACGTTTAATTTTGTTCAAACTGATAATGAGGGAAAGATAAAGTGTTTTGTGGATAAAATAAACTTGAATTTTACTCATTAAAGGAGTTTGCCGAAGACTTTCGATTGATACGTTTAAAGAAATATTTTTAAGATGACATCGTTATTTTCCTTCGATGTTGAAAACTGGAAAGCAAAGCAAAGAAGAAAGTTTCCTCACGGTAGCTTCTCAATCGTCTCTTTTCTTCGCAAACTAAATTCTTCTATCATCGTCTGAAAGGAAGGTAGATGCAATCACTTTACATTTCGTTGATATTCACATAAATGACGAACTTCACACAACAAATCATTTTAACAACTTAATTCATTTCAAAGATATTCGTTCGTCAGAATTTTTATCAAACAAAAAAAAAGGAGAATTGCAGTTTTAAAAGGAACTTATTGAATATCGAATAACTAACATTTCAATCAAAAAGAAACTTATGAGTTTCAATGCTCACCCAAAATATTTTAACATCGTCATTTTCTCGTATTTCTTTGTTTTAATGTCCTCTTAAATGTAAATTTCCGACCAGTCAACGACGTTGCAATTAATTTTTGATCCTCGCGAATTGATTTTTTTTCTACTCTTTGCTTTGCTCGAAATTAATGTTTTTTTTTCATTTTCTCATCTTTCCTCTATACTTCATTTATCTTTTATACTTGATTTCGTCCCTTAATATAGGTAGATGAAAATTTATATTTTACGATTATAAAGTGTTTTTGTTCGATAAACTATATGTAAAACTATATTTTCGGAATAGCTAATAATTTATACAGTTCGAAATTGGAACATTTCTTATATCAAAGAAAATATAACTGTGATATTGCAAAAAGGCATAAAGTACATGTTAAAGTATCTTGCTTGATTGAAAGAAAGGACACGTTCGTTCTTCTGACGAAAGCAGTAGCGGTAACGTTTCAGTGAACTCACTCAAAACTGGGTTAGATGAATTCTTACAGTGGGGTTGAAAATTAAAGGGTAACGTTTCAGATGCTAAGTACCAGTAGGCTGTTATTACGGTATGCTCGTGACTCTTATGGGTATTACAATGGCTACCTGGAATGCAGATGGCGTTGGCAACGCGTAGAAATGCGTCCATTGTGTAAAAGTTGAGTGAAATGCACGAAAAGAAAGAGGGATAGTAAGAGAGGGCGAGTGTCGCGACACCACGACTGCCACCTTTCATATTACGCATTTAAAAGTAAATGAGACCAGTTTGTGTCACGAACTGTAGGTACTTCCTCACGTTTTGTAAATTTTCACTTCTCCTCTAATTAAAAGACATTCTTCCTCCGTGGAAATCGTTTCGAGTCTGCATCGTGCTAGCTTTCCAGCTCTATTCTCGAATTGTCGAAAGTACTGAACCATTTTTGTTGAAATTGACTCATCGGTGCGTTAAAAAAAACTCGAGATATTTCAAGGATCCGAATAGAACATCAAGAATAATTCGAACTTCTTAAAAGTTATGAAATAGACTAAGAATCAATTTGTGCCAACGTAATTATTCGCATTTTTAAGTATATTCTTTTTCTTACAACGTTTTTATTCATAAGACCGTTTTAATAACTTACAACGATAGTAAGGAGTTCAGAGGCATTTAAAACTATTAAAAACTTATTTAAGAATTCGCTTGTAAATTAAAGGGGACTTTACTTCAAGTTCTTTTATTAAGATTCAATATTAATAATTACGAGAAAATGTTCTTCCTAACAATAATTGCATACATTATTATATCTTTTAATATTGGTATATTATTATAATAAAAAATTATAATTGATGACATAATTATCTAAATTTTTTCTTTTTAATGAAATCTCATACTTTTTGATTAGTATATATAGACAACTAGGTATAGTATATTATAAAACATAATTAGTAAATATATTTATATGGAATTCATATGGAAATCGTGTATATTATAAAAACATAAGGATATTGTGAAAATAACAAAAACGACATTTCTTTGTGCGCGTACTGAATAATATCGCGCGTAATACATTTTAAGAACGTGGAGAAACAGAATAAAAGAACTACGTGTATTACGCGTCAATAGCGCAGAAAAGCAAATTGAGGAGAAAGAACTTCAAATATAATGAAAACGATGTTTAAAAGATCAATACATTCGAGCATACAATATGGCGAAATAGAATTTTAGAAGAATGGAGAATATGAACTGTTTTCAACAATCTGATTTGTATAAGGTAGTCTTATATTATAAATATAAATATGGATATATTGTTTTAGTACGAATCCGCACATTTTTATATAACAAACGAAAGTTTGTGAAATATTATACAATAACCTGTTGATGCTTCATTTTTATACGTTGGTATATCTGGATTCTTGAATCTCCTTTTATGTCTTCCCCAAGTTTTTCTTCTTTTCTTCTTCTCTGTTGTTATGAATAATAGACAAATATAAAATTAAAATACAAAAAATTGGTAGTACGCTCTGTTACAAGTGAGAACAATTTGTAAGAAAGTAAAAGAACAGAAAATGTCAACGACAGATCTTATAAATTATAATGTGCGTAAAATAAACATTAAATTCAGAAATCTTTCTGAACTTTTTTTATTGTTTCTATGTAAAACTAATAAGAATTCGATAATTAATTAATCAATATATCGATTAATGTTGATTTCCTGCAAACCTTGGACTTTCAAAATGTTTGATAAGAATCAGAAAATTCATCAAAACGTATCGGTAGAATAATAAAAGCTGGAATGGAAGACCAGAGTTAATTTACAACGAGTCGTAACGTTTGATTGCTTTCCTCGGTAATCTAAGAAGACTTTATAAGCTCTGGGAGCTACGAAAATTAATGCGTAACGCGTGCACCGGATAGAGGATGGGGTACGCACGTAAAAGAGAAAAAGATAGAAAGAAAGAGAGAGAGAGAGAGAGAGAGAGAGAGAGAGAGAGAGAAGTTTCTGAGAAAATGAGTAGTAAAACTGCAAACCTATGTGGCAGACGTGATACTCGTGAAGCATCATAATAGCTTCTCGTTGGAAGGATTCTAGCGATATAATCTGAAGGAGCTCAGTATATAAGCAAAAAATGTGCTTGACGCCTTTTCCAATACTATGTTGCAAAGAGTACGATAACCAGTATATAAATGTGCGAGAGACTGCCATATGATCTTGCTTTGTGCCAATGTTAACGTACGAGCGACGACGGTAAACAGGAATCGGATGAAGCTGAAGCTGAGAGAAACAGAGAAAGAAAGAAAGATATAGGGAAAGAAAGTGAGAAAGAAAGAAGGAAGAAGAAATCGTTGACCCGAAAATGGAAGTTTCAGGAATAAATTTTCATTATTTCCACGGGATTCGTGCAACCCTCGACTGGCGAGTTTCCAGAAAAATAATAACGTAACATTTTACTTCGAAACCGGTCGACATTTTCATCCTTTGCATGGATATCGCTCTCACCCTACTAGATTACATAGAGAGTCTCGTGTTTCTGATAAACGCGAGCTGAACGCTATGACGAAGGCGATAGAGTTGATCGTTAGGACGCATGGATAAGTTTTTGACGGTATTCTGCAGTAGATATTTATTTTTTATTAACTTCTCGCTTATGCTTTATAGATATAAAATACGGAAGCTATATTTTTATTCTATCAAGGTAATAGATACGCCAACTACATATTTCGTGTATTAACAAAAACAACTTTGAAGAATGATTAATATATTTTTAAACTATTAACAATATATATATATATATATATATATATATATATATATATATATATAGTTGTTTGAAAAATATATCTTAAATGTAAAAATACGTTTAAGATGCGACTGATGAACTATGATCTTTTGATATTCCACGATTGTTTTGTAATGTAGTGAATTCATAGTTTATGATTGACTCTTTAACGTATTGATTTTATGGCTGAAGAAACGTGTGTTCTGTTCTTTCCTGAAAATAAAAAGTGAAGTTCTCCTATACTTTAAAATGTATCTCATAAGAGTGGAATTTGTCAATTATTCTCAAATATTATCAGTTATGTTAATTCCACTCTGTTTGCTCATTTTAACGATGATGGAAGGGAGACTTCTGCTATCCATGAAATAACTTAAAGAATTTTCTCACGCGAAAATCTTCACAATTCTGACATGCAAATGTTTTACTGCTCTGAAAACTCTTACTTTTCAAATACTTGATACAACCCAATTTGTCATGATCTACGTGATCTTTCAAGACTTTTCGAAAACATTTAAAATACTTTTGCAAGAATTCTTTTCGCTATCGAAATTCTTGTAAATAATGGATTCATAAATTTTGTCTTTTGGAATTTTCGAAATCTTTTAGAGAATATATAACTATTCTTTACAATTCTTTAAACAATAAATATTGAAATGTCTTTCATGACGCAATTCAACGCGTAAACCCGTGAAAATTGTCCAAATGCTCTCTCTCTCTCTCTCTCTCTCTCTCTATTTATTTATTTATCTATCTATCTATCTATTCAATAATTCTCTTAAAGTGATCTAGAGATACTCGAGTGTTTCTTTCCGAGCGACTAAAAGTTCGTGCATACTTTCTCTAGTTCGGTAGACAAGTAACTTTATCGTACGCTTGTTTACAGCATATATAAGCCAAGAAAAATCGATACTGGATCGCTCGTTTCTGCGAAATCGATTCTTTACTTATAAATTGGTCGTATATTTTAGATCAGACTATAATATTTTCACGTATACGAAAAGTAAATGAAACTTTCGAATCTATTAGTCCCAAGAATATTATTAGATCGAGTAACGTTTTAGTAACATTTTTAAACATCGCATTTCGAAGAAATTATAATAAAAAAGAAAAAACGAAAAGGAAAACTAAAGAGTACAAAAAAAAGTGGAAAGAGATGGAGAATTTCATTAAATCCACCCATTTAAAATCCTACCGTCGTTACGGTCTAATTCTCTTTCGCAGACATGGTTGCTGCAATTGAAATCTTGTTTTGAATTGGACTGAGTCCGGTTGACAATAAAATCTTAACTCGCTTAATTGCACACGTTCAATGCGTTTATGCAAATGAGAAGCAGACCAGAGTCGAAACGGCCCGACCATCGTGGCGCGATTTTAAAGTTATTTTAACGAGCATTTAAATCGTATGAATTGTATCGCGAACTCATGTAAATCAATGAACCACCTGGGGTTCATAGGGTGTGCCAAAGGGGAGTAGCGAGGAGGAACACTGCAAGGGGTGAATGTAGTGCTAGGAAGCAACGGATCTCTAGGCATACCATGTAGTAATGCGAATCGCATAAATTTATCTTCTTTGTATATGTTTAAGGAAAAAACCAGGGAGAGAAGATTTTCATTTCTTTCTATTTCCAAGAAATCATATTTTGTATGGAAATTTAGAAACGAGTTTCCTTACATTTAATGAATTTAAGAAAATTTCATCTATATCTTATGCGTGTCTTTTAATAATAATTACTTTTAATAAAAAATATAACTCTGGACAATGTAAACTCTCTTTAAATTATATTAATTAATAAGTTTCTTTCTAATCTATATCTAAGTCATCAATTATATTATTACTAAATTTTTTTATACTTAAATAATATAGGATTTTTGAAACACAAAGTTTTAATAAAAAAAATATATGGAAATTAAATAATGACTTGCAAGTCATCATATTGTCATACTATCATTTGAGTGTCTTTGCTCTGGCAACATCTTATACATATAAGTAAGTAAGTATATATATATATATATATATACTCTTTGCATTGTTTGAGCATCTTAGAAGCGAACGTACCGGCGTACTAGTTTTTATTTGTAATGTAACGCAAAAACTTGAAACGGAAGCTTTGGAGTTTTACTTTGCTGCTTACAATGAAATACTATTTCCTACATAATATTTAAGTTTAAAAAATCTGGTAAATTAATGTTTAATATTAAGAATAACAAAAAAATGATCTTGCTATAAAAGATTTAACGAATAGTCATTTCAATATTCAGGATGGTTGAAAATGGAAATATGTACCATTTTCAAATCACGAAAACCGACTCTTCTATCGTGTCACATTTGCATCGGATGCATAATTTTCTTATATAAAACTACGTTTCCGTCCGTTTGGTAAGTTGGAACCGAGCTTAAATCGAGAGAGAAAGAGAGAGAGAGAGAGAGAGAGAGAGAGAGAGAGAGAGAGAGAGTTGGATATTCTATGAGTATATATGCTCGTGCGCGTGTTTCTGTGAACGTATATACGGATATATGACGATTTATACGATAATTTATATGACAATCTAAATATGCAATAAGATCAGGCTCGATATAAAAGTCGTTCGAATGAAAATCATTAATATCATTTTATATACGTATAGCAAATAAAAGACGAACGAATGCTTTGAAGTGTTTAAGGTAAAGAAGAAAAAAATTAAACAGCATTATCGAATGAGATTATTATTTTCGTACTGATGTTTCCCTTAGAAAAGCCCTTATAAAGTAGCAATATCGTTGTCGAAATATTCGCCAAGCGAAAAGGAACTGGAACGTCATTTCTTTCTTGAAATCATGCCAACGGGTATATTATGTCCGGTTCAATGTAGCAAATTCTTTAGTTTCCGTTGGTTATTAAGGTAATGCTCATACGATGTTAATATTCCTCTATTTTCTTTTTAATGTGATGATTAATTGATACAAGATGATCGATTATACATTTATGCACACATACAAACTAGTATTTGTGTATACGAAAATTTGTTTTCTTATATTAAATAAGCATTGAAAAAAAAATACATGAAAAGACAATTACAATCTACAGTTAACAGATTAAACAAGAAAATCAGAGGTTTCTTTTAATTCCCTAATGGCTTGCTAACAGGGATTATGTCATTTCACCATGATGGAACAATATTTCAGACAACAAAAAATGAAGAAATCATATTCCGTAACTTTGTTCATAAGTTTTTAGAGAAAAAGTTTTTTTCAGAAAATCGTGTCGTCGAAATACGTTGTACTTTAATACAGGAATTATTTCGTACGATATTATATGTTTTGATATTCAACTTGAATGTTCCACTTTCAGTATGATTTTCATCGAGATAGGAAAAACTCTCGGAAAAAATGAAGATTGAAAATGAAGATCCGTCCGTAAGAACAGTTAGCAAAAACTGTAAACTGTAAATGCATTAGTCGCAATTTTTTTATTAAAAGCACCGAGAGAAAAGGATAGAAAAAGTGAAGTAGAGATAGATTTGACAAATAGAAAAATGAAAGAAGAAGTACAGCTGCAAGTGGTAATGCGTGTAATGGCTAGTACATGAATGCCTGCTGTCCTTTTCTTGTCTGAATTTGTTCTAGGAGTTGAACTGTATTCGACGATCGGCGCACTGCCAACATCCTAATTATTCCTAGCCCGTTAAACCCGTTTAGTGCATCGATTTGGCAATCCCCATCATTTTTCGATATATAAAACCTTGTAGGGACACACTGGTGTATTTTCACTAGTAGATATCGTTTTTTTCTTTGGCAAAGCTATCTATTCGATGTAGAATATCCTCCTGTTCTTTCAATGTTTGTATATCCTTTATTTCTTACGGGCTAATATTTTACTAGCACATGGATAAAAATTTAATGCAATTTATTTCATATATTAGCTGAATAATACGAGAAGTACTTCATCAAATCTTAGGGATGTGAAGATAAAGGTTGAATATTTGCATGGTAGAGTTTATTCGGTGAAAATTCCTTTTCTATTGCTTTCGTAAAACGAGTTTAATATTCAAAATAAATGAAATAGATCAAGTAGATCTATTGTTTCTTTTTCTTTTTTTTAACAAAATGTTTGTACCGTTAAAATGAAGTTTATTGAAGATGTTTTTTTTTTTTTACTTAAGAAATCAATTTTTATTTAAAAATCTTTAGATATGGATAAAATTAAATTGAGAAATAGGATGTATGCTAAAGGCGTATAAGCAATTTCTCTCAAAAGTTATCGAAGTCCTCAATGTTCGTATTTCAAAGGAAGACATTTCTTAGCCATGCAACTTAGCCATTGCCCGAGTTTCTCTACAGTCCGTGAAAAATCCATGAACGAAACATCGTTATTTTATAGTTTAATAAAAAGGGTCCAGTAAGGATAAACTTTTACGATCGTCGAAACTACTTGCATTCGAAGTGAATGGGGAAAGTACTAAATGACAGATTCAATTATACCGTTGCGTTTCAAGGAGCAAAATGGCAAATTTAATTCAGGAAATATCTTGACGTGAAGTTCACTAGTTCACTTAGCTAATAGAGTGTTATAGCTGACAGTAATATTGTCCTGCATACGTGAAAGTTCGATTACACTTCATGATGGCCAAAATAGACGTTGGTCCGAGCTTTACCGCCATAAAACTAATCCCTTGTAAGATCAGCTGTAAGCTTCTGCGGTTGAATGCGCTATACATGATAATGGCGATACGAGGATACAATCAAAGCGTGAGCGTAGCCTTTAATCCAAGATCTCTTCTCTTTCCAGTTCAGATTCGTACTCTAATAGCATGATTACAATACATTATTCTTTGATGGCCCAACTTATCACATACAAAATAAATCAATTACAAAATATGTGTCTACGTAGAGAAAATATATTCCTTTCTATTATTCGTTTTACTTTTTATCTTTGTTTTTACGACATGAATATACGTAGGTACTTATAAAGAAATGATATTCCGAAATTATTCTCATTTTTCAGAACGTAAATATGTAAATAAACGAATATTTTTCTATTTCATTAAGTAGAATTACATGTTCTCTTTTACATATTTAGATTTAACACATATATTAGAACATACGTACTGTGACCGTTCTTCAATACAATAATTTTGCAGTGAAATATATATCACGGAGATACAAGAAAATTTACCCATTTTATATTCAAAATTAACGCTGCTATGTTTATCGAAGTGTAAAATGTATTTACATGATGGTATTTGAGATTGGTACAATATAATTTAACGCGACATATATAAAGTCATGTACCTTTTGACATAAAATTAGTTTACTTTTCTCAAGTGTATTTCGACACATACATATGTATTTTGCTTCTACGAATGACGACTACTTTGTCTGAATTGAATATATATTATAAAATTTATATCGTTCTGTAACTTTTTGCAGATGAACATTATTAAAAGTTACAAGGATGTACGATCCTGAATTTATCATTAACCTACTGAGTTTTTATGAAAAGTATATTTGGAGTATAACAAAAATCTGAATGTATGTAGATTTCAAAGGTAAAGAAAGATGATGAAAATGTTAAGAGTAATAATGGCCAGCATTATTTTATATGTGATTTTTTTTTCCTTTTTGTCCTATGCGATGAATACTCCTTTATCTCTCTTTCTATCTTTTCCGCTACATGCAAGAATCTCGTTATAAAATTAATTAGACTGTTTGTAGAAGACAACTATCCACATATAAATTAGAATTCTTGTCAAGGACACAGTTTTGCATTTTATTCAAAGGTTACAAAATAATTGATTGACTGCATGCTCAATTATGACAATACTTTAAATAAATTAAATATTCTACGTAAAACGTAATAAACTGACGAAAATAAATATAAAATTTAATGGAAATTTACATGTTATTATTTATTTGTAATATATAAATTACAATTTGATAGAATAAAGCAAACTAAATATTTTTTCTCATCAAAAATTTCATTATAATTAGCTTACCCAGATAATCAGACAAAATTGTTTGAAAGCAAACGAATACGCTTGTTGTCTTAAAATGTCCAAATGTCCTATGCTTGTGGTCACCAGAGAAAATCTCATTAATAATTCATGACTAAATATACATGACATGTCGAGCACCAGTGAATTGTTCAGCTGTCGTTTAAGACAAAATAGAACAGACAGAAAGTACAGCAGATATACCTACATATCACTTGAATAAAGTGACACGTTAAATGTTTGATAGCTCATGAATTCCAAATTTTCGAATTTAGTTTTATGCCTTTTTTTTATCATAATCCGATGATTCGAAAGTTTTTAGAATTGATTTAAATACAGTTCACATTATTCCTTTGGCACCAATAACGGTCAATAAAAAATAAAGAGAAATCGATTCCATTGCCAGCGTATCTAGCTAATATCAAGATAATAACGATGACCAAACACCGGGCCTACGAAAGAGCCAAGAAACGGAGATGTCCAAACATTATCTCCGTTCTTGTGCCAAAAGCAATTAATCGTTACGATTAAGATCGGATTGGTAGAATGAAACAAAAGTTTATCGTCGCCTTGGAGAAGAAGATCAAGGAAGTGAACCCGTTTCCTGGATTGGGATTCTAAGATGGCGACAGGAATTCGGCGATCGGTTCTTCGAATTCCTCGTCGAATCGATTTACAAACCGGATATTATCGCGTTCGACAAAAGCTCGTGTCTGGAAAGTCGCTAAGTCGTTTCGTGAACTCGAAAGATATTTTGCTGACGTAATCAAACGTAATTACAAAAGAGAGAGAGAGAGAGAGAGAGGGAGAGAGAGAAAGAGAGAGAGAGAGAGAGAGAAAGAGAGAAATCATTGAAATCCAACTTCAAGATTTTCCTTTGTGAATTTGAATCGATTATTTAAATATCTCGTTCCAGTAGTTTTACATTAATCGAATGTTTATTTATCTTCTTTTGTTCTCGGTAAATGGTCTCATTTTTCTTTCGTAGCCTGACATACGGATGTACATGGTATCATTATCGTAGATCAACGGGGGATGTGTGGCGAAGAAAAATCTACCTACGATTTTAGTTTCTCTTTTTAATTCAAGCCAGACCCAGTGAGAGGAACGAAGATTAATGCTCCTCTTTGATTGACTTAGGTGTATGGTTAGTAACGTATGCTATGTTGTGAATGGTAGATTAAGAGAAATGCGTGCAAAGTCTTTTTACATTCAACGATGCAAATCATGTCGTACGTTATCGCAATTTTTAACTTATTCGCATAAACGACAACGTTATATCCATGGTATGTTGTAACGAATGCGAAATGGAGGGAAGTGTAATAAATTATTAAAAATGTAGAAACTGAGATAGAAATAATATTACTAAATTTACAATATATCTACTGATTTGCAAGTAAGTAGATCTGAAACGTTCATTAAATTCTATTTTCTGCCGTCTAATATGTATGTCCTACATAAAATGATAGGCATTAGAAATTTGTCTAAATTAAAATTGGATGATATCCACCTACTTTTATTTTCGAAGAGTTAAGAAAAGTCAACACGATCTAAGGAACTATAAAGTTTCATGAACGTGAAATAGACTACCTAAATATTTAATCGAATTTTACTTGAGTACGAACAGTGAATACGTTGACCAGTTCGAATTAGTTCTCAATGCTCCATTACGCGCGATGAATATTTTAATAGTACTACATTCTGACATAATTTACTAAAATTGTCGTCCAACAAAGTCAACGCATTTGCCCATTAGAAGAATTTTCTTCATGATGTTCCTTGGCCGGCTGAAAGAGCAACGAGCATAAACTCTACTTGGCTCGATGCGCTAGATAAAAGAAGATAAAACTCTCCAAGTAAGCTCTTTCCGATTTTAAGAGTCTCATGAAAACGTTTCGTGTTTACGTACGTGCCTTTCCTCTTTTCTTTCTCTTCTCCTCTTCTCCCTTTAATCGTGAGAAGTTGGTACCTTACCCTCTCTCGCTCTATTTTTTCTTTCCTCCTTTTTACTTCTTCTTATCCCTCTCTTAGTCCTAGTTTCACGACATTTCGAGTGATTTATTTCGTTTCAATTACGTCGAGTGAAATTCCGTGTTATGTACTGACAGGTTATGGCTCCTCCTTGATGAGCTTGGCAAAAAATATCTGCGGTATTACGTCACGGTCGAATTAAATCGTTGATAGAAATTCCATGCAAATTCATCGAACTAATGATGGTCATCGGCCGTTTAATACCACTTCGGAGAAATCGATATCGTTAATGCATTCGTAAGAGAACTAGAAGGATGAAATTTTTTGATTCCGAGAATCGCAAGTCCCTTTCTTTCGATTAACGATATACGAGGAGAGAAGTTAAAAAGACATCTTTTTTGAACAAAAAAAGACAACTTTGTTCTATCTATACGCGAATTTTCTTGATTCTTAGCTTAATCGAACGGAACTAAAGATAGCTAACTAAGAAGAATCGATCTATTATGAAAGATATTGCTAGAAGATATCAGGATAATAGAAAGTCAATTGTCTGATACGAAACTTTAGGAAAAAAGTTAGTTATCCTGTTAAATAGATTATAAAGTTATTTCGTCAAATACATGATGCAAGCAAGCGATTAATCGTTAATGCAAGTATAGACATCTCTTTCGTATTTGAAAACATCAACATGGAAGCTATTAACGGATAGTATATTCTCTGACTCAGTTTTACATTCAAATGATTAAAATCTCACGAAGATAATACGTTGCGTTAGAGTCGCTATGTTGCTATGTTTACGAAAGCTTTTGTTTCGAGGCCAAATTCAGCCTGACGAATTGTCATATAAATTACATCTTTTGTTTGAGACTGTGTATTCGTTCGTTCGAAATTTTCCGAGTAAATACATAGCCATAGACCAAACCTACTAAAAGCAACTACTGTTTCGATAATGGAAATTCACATTCAAATAATGTAGTTGATATGAAAGAAAAGAAACAAGTACAACAAAGACAATATAACTGAACAAATATAAAAATGTGCATTTATAAAAAAGTGTAAATGAAATCGTAAAAAGAGCATTCTTGATATATAACATCGAGAAAGTTACTGACAAAAGGGAAGCGATGAAATGTGTTGAAAAAAATAAAAAAAGGAAGAGAGAAGAGGAGAAAACGATAACGGTGGATAACGATAAGGACGATAAAGGGCGGCATGCAGGCTAACAAATTTTCAAGGGTTCAAGTTGGTTGAGAAGCGGTCGTAGGTGAAATGAAGTTAATCCTGGGGCAAGCCTAACGCAATATATATTGTCTTACGCGTCACATTATTACGGATAGCATAAGCGACTCTTGCGGTGCCCCTCTCTCCCTTTCTCTCTCTCTCTCTCTCTCTCCCTCTCTCTCTCTCTCTCTCTTTCTCCTTCTCTCACTCTCCCTCTCACTTATACTCTCTCCCTCGAGACCGTTATCTTCTCCTCTTGGTGCATCTGCTAGACTACCGGGTAATACGAGCCTCGTATGTAAATTCTATTCTGATTAACATCCTCCAGCAGCAAGCTTGCAAAGGGATGGGTATCCGAGTACAGCCACGGGAAAGATCTTACACGAACAAGGGCGGCGACCCTTTATCATCAGTCTACCTTTTACTTGCCTACTTTCGAAACGCGAATTAGGCTGCCACTCAAAAATTTTCATCTCATTACTCGATGTTCTTCTTATTCTAGCGTTTATTATTATCATTCTATTTATCAGAAAGAATATTCCGTATTGTTCACATATAATCGCATAGATATAATAGGTACACCTTAATAATCATAATAATATTGTGGAAATACGTGCAAATGCGTTGTAAATACGAAATAACAATTTTTGAGAATTTATGATAGAACGCATTAATACGATGTAAGTTTGGCATCGGATATAAAGCAAAAGTGATATTAACAGGAGCAACGTTGGAAGGTGATTCATTTTGCACTACCTTTTCTCTTCGCAAAGATTTCGCTTTGGAAGAGCTATGGACTTTAGTGGAAGTCTGAAGTAGCATGTAAACTTTATACACTCGTGGAAGATTTCCTAACATAAGAACGACGGGTTTCATGGAAAAGGGTGAGTCTGCAAGATAACCACTGGCATCTCTCTCTCTCTCTCTCTCTCTCTCTCTCTTTCTCTTTCTCTCTCTTTCTCTCTCTCTCACTTTATTTATCTATATTTACCTTTTTCTTTTTTTTTATTTTTATTCTATGTCTACCTATAAAATGTCTAGAAAGAGTCCGAATATCTCGCAGTCCTTTCGAAAGTCTCGACGCCTACCATACTTATACCCTTTCCTTCGGGAATATTGCTCATATTTTTTTAAATGCATTTCGTTTGTCTTCGAAGAAATACGTGCTCTATCTCGGAAAATGGGGAACCGTAGGATCTCTAAGAGGTAGAAAGGATGGTAGGAAAGAGGGACCAAAGTATTCAGTCTCGCGGGTAAAGGATAGATAGAGAGAAAAAGGGGGTAAGAAGGGAGAAGAGGAGAAAAGGAAAAGGGAGAAGGAAAAGGAGGCGGAGTAAGAACCGCCGCTACGGCTCTCCTAACAATAAACTTTCGCGGCGCGCTGTCATTTAGAACGTCGCAAATCTCTAGCCAAGCACCAAATAAGACCCCGAAGCCTTCCTTTCCGAACTGTGCGCCACGAAAATTAAGTGTCCGTTATCCCAGGAGCGTGGTATAATTCTGCCTCGCACGATTCACGTCGTACGACCGCCTTTTGCTTTCTTCGAGAGACTCCATCGTCGATTTTCTCTGGACTTAGTACAAATATATATACATGTGTAGCTGTACGTGTAGTTGTATTCGCTTAGAAAAGATGTACGTGACGTTGGAAGCAATGTCGGCCCTCGAGAAATATCGCGAATTCGTAACCTTTTTCTATTCTTTGTGGAAGGCAAGAATTTTGTCGAAAAGAGAGGCGTGTCGAACTACTTCTTTTCTAAAATATTAGTAAGACTGGCAGAGTAATGAGGAAAACGTGAGTTACTTAAACAATTTTTATCGTTTGAACTATTTACTTTTGATCAAGAATTTCTACCGAAACATTCCGTTATTATACCGATATTCGAAAAACAGTTATTCTTATCGATATTTATTGGTAATTCTTCCACTTTTTTTTTATTTTATTACGAATTTTTTTGTGATAAAAAAAAAATTCTGGATTTTTTCTAATCTCGCAATGACGCGTTGTCATAAAATATTCGATCACCGAAAACCTTCCCTTATCACTGTCACTAGGAGTGGTTATAAATCTCTTACCGTGAGAGCGGTCTAAAGAAAACATTCTAGGGTTTTGGAATAAAGAAAAAAAATTGATTTAAATTATAAAGAAAGAAAAACACGATTTAATCTTAACCAAATATGTTTGCAATAAAAAAGAAATCGAAATAAATATCGGTACTTTTTCGATATACGGTAATATATCAGTTTTAGTATTTATCAGTTTCACTATTATTTCAGTTTCGATAATAAGTTCCTGCTTTTGACAAAACGATCGAAAGTAAACTATAATAATATCAGTTTCAATATGACTTTCACTCGCAATTTAGTGCATCATTGTTTGAAGTTAACAGCATATCTGAAATTATTTAACAGGATATCTTCTAGCTATTTCTTAGTTATCGTATGACTATATTTATTCAACCGGCTACTTATGTCTTAGCGATAAAGTCTAGGAACATAAACAATGAGATACTATGAACTTGGCTCTGCGAGATTATTTCTGCGAAAGGATACCTCAAGGAAAACAATTCGTTGTACTAACTTTCAGAATATTCCCAAACATGTCATATAAACAAAAACATTATTGCAAAATATCTTAACATAAATTCTAAGCGAAAATTCCGATAAGGATTATGTAAAATAAATTTTAAAAAATTAATTCAACAAGATCTTGAATTTCCTTGCTTAAAATTTTTGTTTTAAAGAGAATTCTCAAAAACATTTATAGCTAGAAAACTGATTGGACACATATACGTTCTAAAATTTTTATTTCATTCATGAATAAATGATAATAAAATATCACGATAAAATAAACATGATAAAATAAACAAAATTCTATTTAATGATCCTTAAATATCGACATCCAAATCCATTTTCTAAAAAAAAAAATGACCTACTATCTATAGAAAATATTTTAAAGTATCTTTTAATTTATTATTTTCTATTATATTTTCAATTTTGCTTAAATACCATTAAGCTCAACACCACGTGGTCTAATGCATCGCCCTTGCTGTAACCTGCCAGCGTCCTATAATCTCACACATTTTAAGCTCGGCACGATGTCTGACAAGTAGCAAGCACACGATAGTGTAAATACGCTTTCGTCTGACACGGTTAATGCCGTCTCAAACGAAGATAATTAGTCAGTTTCCCGGAAATGTTATCTTTAATACCTTCCCATTTAATTCCAATTATATTTCGAATTCAATAAAATGAATTTTATAATTTCCAATATCCTAGATACCTATGAATTGCGATATGATAGATAAAAAGAAAAATCATCAATATTATAAGTGCTTTCATAATTACCAAATACAATGCTGAAAAATGATCGAACTTAGGTATAATAATCCTATACCAATCATCGATAATGTCAATAATTCGTAATAATTCTGAAGCTTAATCAAGAATTCACAAATGTTGGATTTATCAATCTCTCATTTGCTATCTCTTCCTCTCATTGAAGAAATCTCGATATAAAACGGTACGAAGTTGTTATAGCCAGACCATGACTACGTAACGTCAATAAATTCTTAACGAGTTCAAATTCTGAACTTTTGAGATACTCTCATGATTCGCTTCATGAGGAACTCCTACATAACTCGTCCAAGTATCATTTCGACTCGTTAGGAAATAAACTAGCAATGAAGTTGGCTCAGTGGCTCAAGCATAAGATGAAGTATGAAGACAGAGAGAAACAAAGACAGAGAGAGAGAGAGAGAGAGAGAGAGAGAGAGGAGAACGAGAGAGTGGGAGAACTTGAGGATAGTTCACAGTTCGTCGTGTATCTTGACTGGTACGATACCTTGGGCTTAAACTGCCGTACTTAAGCTAAGTCTACGCCAACTAGAATTCATCTAGAAACATGTTATATCTATTGTATTTTCACTACTTTTGTCTCTGTCTCTTTCTCTTTATTTTTCTCCTTTTCCAAGAAGACATCTACTACCCTTTTACTCCTCACCAGCCATTTCTTCTCATCTTTTACCTCTATCCTTCTAGCAGTCATAGTTCTCGTTTCCTGCACTAACACGATCTCGACTCCTCCAAAACTCTACTCCCTAGCACACTTCCTTACTGCTTTAGAGGCTTTGCACCGTCTTTCCAACGTCTTTTTGCCCATACCCTTTCATTCCTTTGCTTCTTCCTTTTTCCCTTCCTTTCTCACTGTCGTTCCCTCTTTCACATTTTCTCTTTCTCTCTTTCTCCAAAAGAAGATCCGCGAAGCTTTGCAACGACTGCCTTTGCCATTTACAATCGAAATGTAAAATACGCGCGGGACAACGACGGCACGCGTACCCTCCTCTCGTAGTTCCTTCGTTCTCACGATTCGAAGACTTAAAATTTCAGTCTCTCAGCCTTTCGGGATTTAGAGATTTCAACGAGAACGGGACAAGGGACGGAACAGAGATTCGATAACAGTGAAGAACGGCCGGGATTAACTGGGATGAGAGGTTAACTTCGTCGCGTGATCAAAACGATCCATTATACGGTGAGAGATTTTCGAAAAATTCAGAATCACGTTTCTATTGTGCAGAGAAGAATATTGTTGTTATTGTTTGAAACAAGTTACGTCGAAATATGAGAAAGAGATTTACGGCCGAATAGGATATACCTTTCTATTTTTCGCTTATTGTTAGAAAAAGTTTTTCCTTTTTCTTTTTGTAATAGCATCGTCTTCACGAAAATGTGTTTGCTGGAAATATTGACGTTTCGCTAAAAAATGAAAAATGAAATTAATTTAATTTTTCTATCCTGTATAATGCTAAGACGCGAGGCATAATAAAATCTTGAAAAAAAAAATCCAACAGTTGGTATAAGTGAGCTGTATAGGGAGAAACGCAATTAGAAGTTCTAACACTGTTTCCTCCATACAGCTAGCATTGTCCAGAATCCTAGGATAAAATAACTCCGTTGCCAGAGAAGAATGAAAGAAGAATGAAAAACGAGATGCTATCATGAGAATGAAAAATCGTTATCTTAACTTTAATTTTGGTAGGTTTTATGGAACCGTCATGAACGATGTTTGTCATACGATAAAGGTTATTCGAGCACTTCCCTATTTTCACGTCGTACCAATGAATACTGTTACATCAAAAATGTCTATTTTAACTGTAACCACAGAAACTGCCAGTTAAATTAAACTTCGTTTATCAACGCGTTACAAATCTCCATATTTCGCATCGGATAACTTTCCGTATTTGCGACTATGATTCTGTATCTTTCTCTTCCTTTCTTTCGTACACACACACACACACACACACACACGCACAGAGAAAGAAAGAGAGAGAGAGAGAGAGAGAGAGAAAGAAAGAGAAAGAGAAAGAAAAAGAAAAAGAAAGAAAGAAAGATGACAGACAGAGAGAGAGAGAGAAAGAGAAAAGATAGAGAGAGATACCACTGAATCTGAATTACGAATAATATTTGAAATATTTTATTCGTTATTGAAAGAAAGTTTTTTCCTATTGAAAATACAGTTATCCTCTCCCACTAGAAAAACTATAAATTTAAATAACGAATGAAAATTTATATCTTTTTATGCTTTATGTAGAAATCAAAAAATGAGTTTATCTTATGGAAAATATAACAATGTCGTTATCAACAACGAGCATGGTACGAATTATAAAATAGAATTTTAGCAGTATATGAAAATTAAAAAAGAATTATTCGTTCTCATTCTCGCCTTCGTTCTATTGTAATCACGGTGCATTGCATCTAGCTCTTCTCTCTCCCTCTCTCTCTCTCTCTTTCTCTTTCTTTCATTCAGAGTGTCAATTCGAAATGTACTTATGGAAGATATTTTTAAACTGATAATACTTGAATAAATCTCAAACGGTTCGGCGATTTCTAAAGTAACAAAGTTTAATTGAAAAGAGATATCATCTGATTCATGCAACATTTTGCAGATAGGAGGGAAACATCTGGTTGGTAATGTATAGAAATGATTAAAGGATTTGGTGCGATCAAATGGGACTTTCTAATACTAGGTGTCTCATCGATCACATTTGCAGCATATAAAAGAGATTTTTCCTTAAAATGAAATGAAGAAGAAAACAGATGAAATGCGGAAATGCGGTATTAAATGTATAAAGAGCTTACGATGGAAGAAAATTAAGCGAGAATATTTGTTAAAGAATAATAATTTGTATTCTATGCTTAACAGTTTACCTTGAAACCAGATAGATTCGAGACAACACAGGTAAGTACAGCTTCTCGGCCCACTGCAACCGTTATATTTGAAATTGAATTGTTGAAGGTCGGCACTTCTGAAACATAATGATATTGTGGTTTAATTAAGTAATTTCTCTCTCCTTTAACATAATTAATATCCAACTGATTGAATAGGTTCTATCGATCAATTCACGATCTCGCTAATCGAAATTATTAACGAATGTAATAGTCTTGTCTGATCATATCATTCAAGTCTGTCACGATATTACCGAGAGAAATGTCTCTATAGCATGAATTAGAATCGACATATTTGTTATTGGAATTTAGACGAACGAAATTGTGTCGTTTCATCGTGGCTTACGTTAAAAATAACATACCCCGTTATACTTGTAGAAAGTCTAATAAACGACTATCTTTTTCTTAAGTTGTACACCTTAGCCTTGTTTCTTCAATGCTATGAAAAATAATCAATAGAAAAAAAAACTCTTAATTAGTAAGATTCATGTCATCATGACATCCAGAGATTTTTTCTTTTATGACGGAACATTTAAAATATAGATTAGCCGTAATCTATTGTCCTAAAACGATTAAATCGTGGATATCTAATTCGATTACGTAGAATCTTATTCCTAACATGGCAAGAGGATAGGCTGAACAAGTGCGGGGATGGTGTGTCTGTACTGCGTAATGCTGGCGCAGAATTCGGGTGGGGGCTCTCGGTATTAGGGAGAGGGGTAGCCTGGTGTGCGCCAACAGATAAGCACTGATCCCAATTACACGTTGAGGCAAAGCGGTTCCCAAGCTGAGCGGATCACGGATTATTGACTCCAGGCCGATTACTCGAACGGTAGCAATACAATCGAAGGATCAATACATCTTCGACTTTTGTGCCTCCTCTCGACACATATACTATATTCTCTTCGGTGATTCACCAAACGAGACCTTTCTGAATCGACAACGAGGCCGCAAATTACTCCGGCACCTTGACGCATTATTTCTCTGACGATACGAAATTGGATGATGGAAAGGATCAGGTGATCAACGTGAGTCAATTACTCGGCTCGCTGTCTCGTGAAAGCGATCCTTCCATTGATTTACAATCAGATAAATTTGAAAACCACTGGCCTGGAAAACGACGCATTTCCTCCTAGGGATTGTAGCATCGCGCGAAAGCAAGAGAGAAAAAGAGAGAGAAAAAGAAAAAGAGAAAGAATGAGAAAGAGGAAAGATTCACTTCGTTTCCAGCCAATATCTGTCTTAAAGTATCGATCATGAACGTTTTGGCAGAATTGGCACGTATCGTACATCCAGTCTTTCCTTTCATTTTTATTATTAACGATTACTAAAACTTTTCGTATTACACACACACACACACACACACACACACATATATATATATATATATATATATATATATATATATAGAAACACATATAGACATAAGAGTTCATTTTACGATCGATAAAACTACAGTTCGAGCAGTTGGTTTTATGGGTAAAGAATTGCGGGAATAATTGTAAACTCGTAAACACGAATCGACGAAAAGTTTGAGCATACTGTCGTGAAGCACTAATTAACGTTCTCCGATTCGTCTGCGTCTCTCATCTTCTTATTTTCGTAAATTTTATCCAGTATCGCAATTAAAAATTCTCGTATAGAATATTAATTTAAAAAAAATAAAAGAAACGAACTCAGTTCCTCGTATTTTCTACGGTCCTTCTGATTGATGTATAAAACTAAAATGTACGTATGAGCACACACAGATTCTACACATAGGTATCGCGAATGACGCAATACTGACAAATTGTTTCTGGAATATCATATAAAAGGTATTTGTTCGAACAAAATAGCTTCTAAATTTGTTCGAAGAGAAGAGATCCGGTCGTAAAAAAATATGTCGAGTGCGAGTGGAAGTTACGTACCAGCTCGATATTGAGTTATTTGTTAGATAGTCGAGAATGTACACACCTGTGAAATCATTCAAACGAACAGGGCGTCGAGATGAGTATTGTATAATTTATCTCTATATAATTGTAATGAAGTATTTGTAATAAATATAAGTTCATAAAGTAGATATGATATTATGATTGTCATTACCAGGATATCATAATAAAAAAGTCTGTGTATAATTACAACAAAAAATTAATTATATATGTATATATATATATATATATATATATATATATATAATTAATGAATTATATATATAATATATAATATATAATACATATATTATATATTAAAATAATATATACGTATGTATAATTACCTGTAATAATCATTTAAATCTGAAGAGAGATCAAGTCTTTTTTTCATTTAAAAAATGTAAATGAATTATTAACCGAGCACTCATCAAATTAACGAATGTGACAAATAGAAATGATTCTAGTATTAATTCTAGACGAAAATAAAGTATTTATATATTTAACTTCGCGTATACATTTTCTGGAGCATACAAGAACATCCTACTGTTCCTCATTTTCACATTTCTCGGTTTAACATGCTATCCTATGTACTTAAGCGAGTACGGGCAAGTTAGCGTTCCCTCTGGCAGAAATGGCACGCGGTGTCGTCGTTCCGCGCGACGTCAAGAAGTTAAGGATAGACAATGGAAAAGTTATAAGCAAAGACGTATTACTTGAGGTTAAGCAATGCAAATTTAAATGTGTACACATGTATGTATGCAGTTGAATATAGTCGAGAACCAATCTAAAATGTCGGTTTTGTTTAATACGATATTTACTAAATAATGAAAAATTGATTGACATTGACGATAAATTAACTACTAAATGTTTATATATAAATAAGAGACAAAAAAAATTGTAAAAATAGAAATAGTTAGAAGTTGATTATCGTCTCAATCGATTGAACTAATAATTACGGATCAGTAAACAGTCCTCTTGAGATGTACAATAGAAATGACGTCTGCCATTATTGGTAATGAACATGCAAATGCTTCAGAAACAATGCCAAGTCCATCTCTATATTTCTCATTGTTCAATGAGAAAAAAATCAAGCTCTCTCTTCGAGTTCTCTTCTATGCCGTTAGAAAATCTTACAAGAGATATTACGTTAATATTTAACATGATCAAATAAACTTCATTTAGAATTAAAAAAAGAATAAAAACTGATATCATTCCTTTAAATAATCTGAGATGGTCTGTTCTTAGTCAGTGAAATCTTTACCAGAAATTGACCTAGAGAAATGTGAATCTGTTGCTAAGGGAAAGATAGTAGACAGATCGATAGAATAAAATGAAAAGAGATCCGATAAGTAAATAAGCTGAAAATCGAACGAAGCAGAGAATAGAGTATTAAAAATAAATATTCCAAGTTGCTTATCTTTTTCACAAATGGTAGATTGATTCAAGAATAGATATGATAAATACTAAAAAAACATCAATATAATTTTCCATCCTAATTTACACATTTCTAATCTTAATGATGAAAATATAGAAAAAAGGAAAAAATAAACATAGATTCGCAGAATATAACAATCCAATTTATTGAGAGCATCAAGTTCTCGAAGAAACAGCTCCATTCTAAAACGTCAATCTGGATTGCATATTTTGACTTGGGAAACGTAGCGACCTCGTTCCATGAAAATCTATTCGGCAAGAGGGACGTGTGTTTTCACCGAACGTGATGAAAGCGTTGAATAAACGTTGAATAAACAAGTCCGTCTCGGCTATAGATGATAAAGCGATGAATAGAATAAAGTCGGGCAGAGCTTCGAAATACGTTCGATTCCAGGCTTGAGTCCTAAAGTTGTAACGATTGAAGTAAAGTTGTAACGTATTGAAACAATCGACCAGGTCACTTGTGATACAATACTCTTGTCACATTGGAAAGACTCGGACGGAGGAAACGAAAGAGCATGTAATAAAGAGAGAGAAAGTGAGAGTGGGAGAGAGAGAGAGAGAGAGAGAGAGAAAAAAGAGAGAGAAGGAAATAGATTCGAAACAGCACAAGTGATCGCATGAATTCCTGCCGATGATTAATCGTCGCCGACCAGGAAATAGGATTATTGTGTACTGACAACAATAAATGATGTACGCACAATCACTCTAGCCCTCTCGCCCTTCTCTACTTCCCCCTAAAACTCGATTTCTCGATACGAACATTTCCATCACTAGCTGCATCGTCTACCATCTCACGGAAATACATTCGCTCTCCCATTCTCTCATTCTCTCTCTCTCTCTCTCTCTCTCTCTCTTTCTCTTTCTCTCTTGTATACAACCCAGACGCATTGTTTTATGACTGGTCTCCGTTCACCGTCGAAAACGAGCTTTGTCATCGACTGGCAAAAGGAGTCTCGGAAAAACGCAGAAAAAGAGATTTCCTGAACGTCCCGAGGCGCATCGACCATTGGAAAAGTTTCGTCTTACCCTGTCACGCTAACTGAGCTTACGAACTTTCAACGAAGACGTAGACTCGGGAAGAAGAGTTATGATACTGACAACGATAATGTTCCAAGACGTTCTACGAATTCGATGATATCGTTCGCTTTTCGTGATATCATTACTATCCTCGAAAAAATAATTACAAATAAACTCATTATTAATTAAATCCTACTGGAATTAAATAATGACGATAAATAGATATTTAATTTAATTCATATTTTTATTCGCCTGAGATAATAATAATTAATAATTGAAAAATTAAAACAATTTGAAAAAATTCATAAAAAAAAAAATTTCAAGAGAATCTCTAATTTTATCTCAAAACTTTTTTTACGTTAAAAAATTTTAATTAATAGAATTTAACTTGCATATATATATAGTCAATATATGAAGATATTAATCAAAGAAATAAAATAATCATTTTTAGATTTCTTTTATTAGAATAGAATATTTGGATGGATACTTTAGTAATTGGAAAAACGCTTTTTATAAAAATTATTATATGAAGAAGCGACGTGAGAAAAATTCTATAGAACATATAAACAATATCATTTAAACGATCGCTATCGTTTATATCATGTCGACGAAATGGCAATGTGTTAACGTTATTGCATTAATGACATCTAAAGGAAACGATTTGAATGACGTAATTCTATTTGTAAGCTTGCATAACACATACCCGCTTTTCAGTGAATTCGAATATTCTCACGCGTGGAAAATCATTTGGCTTATTCCGGCCAGTGAAATCACAAACAAGATTCTATAAACCGTCACAATATAAACGCCGAATATATTGCATTGGAAGAATTGAATTATCTCTTTGCCAAACGAAGAGAGAAGTTGAGTTGATCGAGAAGTACGATTGGAAATCAATTCGATGACAGTGCAGAATTATGTTAAATTTCTCTATTTAGATGCATATACAAACAATATTACGGGGGAAAAAAAATCGAAAAAGTAAAAAGCATACAATATAACATTTAGTTTGATAGAAATGCATAATCGAAAAATATGAAATAAAATCGAAAATAATGTGATAAAAAACTTTTAAAAAATAATTCACAATAAAACGCAAGAAAATTTATTTTGACATTTTTCATATTTCCTGAGTTTATTTTCATTACTATGAGATAACTTAAGAACAAATATATTGATCTCGATAAAATCATGAACGGTTTTCGTAAAAGTGTAAAGTCTGGTGGCAGACTTTCTGTAATTTCGTCTGTTCTTCATCAAGCCAGTAGTAGCTTTTGTACGAAACTAACCTTCTACGTGTCTCTTCGACTTCCGGTGAGCGTAAAGTGGCCTCTGGCAGCGTGGCTTCGCTATCGGCACTACACTAGAGCTTCGCAGAACACTCGGCAATCTCGAGAGAAGCGTGATAATTTGATTGCCTAATGGTAAAAGCAAACAAGAGGTAAGACAAACGGCCTTTGCCACAGGGGGCATTCGAATAGTTACTAGCACAAAGGGCAAACATGGCCGGTCGGTTGAGTTCGGAGAAGGGGAAGGTCTATAGATGCAACGAAGCTGCACCTAGACAAACCTCGTTGTTTCCATCTCTTCTCTTCTCCCTCCATTCTCTTTCTCCCTCCTCCCCCTCTATTTCCCTCTCCCTTCTTCCAATCTCTGCATATACCTATTGCATATTACCACTCTGCGAATCGATTAACAAGTTAATAATTTAATAAGAATTCCAATTCACTTGCCACAAGGGAACGCTTCTTGTTGAAGATTAGCTATATCTATCAAGATAATATTGACATACATTAAAAAGAGAAAAATCAAATAAGTTCTTCGTGAAATATTACAATTCTTTTTTAATTAGTATCAAGTTCCTACGATAAAACTGCAATTATTATTTTAATTGAATCAAATTATAACGAAGAAAAAGAAGAGTAGCGAGATAAAATTCAATGAATATTTTTTTAATAAATAATGTCATCAATACTTATATTCGTTTTTTTTTTTTTTTTTTTTTAAATCGTAGAAGTGCAGAATCTGCAGATATACAGAACTGACGAATCATCATTAGTGGCATCAAGACATTAATATAGCTATGAATCCAATTGTAAAAAAAAAGAAGAAAAAAAAAATATAAAAATGTATTCCGTGTCACGCGATATAAAAGAAACTTAAAACGATATTGTTCTATGGCAATATTCCAGTGGCAAATTTTATGCGTCTTTTTTTCATGACATCAAATCAAAATATTGCTAAGTTATCGCATTATTTTAATTAAGAATTTGCATGGGAATTTCGAAGATACGTTTAATCTCCGAATGCGAGCAACTCTATCGCCAACGAAGCACATTACCATGCCAGTAAAGGATTTTGATGATCGGACATACCTACATATACATATTGTATATATCGGGATTCACTCGAGTAGCACGTTTTGGCGCGAAGCGTGGGTACTGCCGGTGGTTTCTGGATGAGCTCGTAGTCTATCATCCGGCCACCACCCTGACAACGCACGTGTACTTTCCTACGATACAAGGGTCGAAAGACACATCTATTATTGATTGTTGCCACTATATACATCGAAAAAAAATGTTTCTTTATTCCTTATCTTGCTAAGTGATTCCCCAAAAATATCATAATACTTTTGAATCTCGTAAAACATTTTGCATGACATTTTTATAATAAATATTTTTTCATTTTGAAATCGAAAAAATATCAAAGTAATTGAAATATCTAATTTGATATTTTACGATAGACAACATGACTCATATGTAATTAATATATGTATTCATGCCTTGATATCAATTCACGTAATAAAATAAGCAGTATAATAAATCCTTTGTAAATACTAGCAGGTCTCACGTTTATTTCAACCAGAAACTTTCCATCAACTTTTTAAAAAATAAAGTAAAAGTTCGGCTCCGTTACTGAATCGCTTTACTTCTTTTCCTTTCAAAACTAAAAACTTACTTCCAAATTTAAAAAACGATGGATGTAGGCGGCTCCATTCTAACCAATTAAGCTCACTCGGAGTGCGATATAGCTCGAAGGTGGTGAAGGCTCGTCGCATTAAAAATCTTACTAGAAAAGTTTCGCACTTATAAAAAATCTCTTTACCGATTTACTCATCTTTGTAAATACAGCACAATCAAAATGTAATTTTCAAGAGTTTTTATGTTGAAAATAGTGCATAAGTAAGTAAGTAAATAAGTAAGCTAATATGCGATGAAGATAAAGATAAATTTATCTGGGTTGATATTAATTTTATATATAGATATATACAAGTATGTTATAAAAGTATGTCCGCAAATTTCCTCTATAAAAATATAATGTAAATTTAATAAGGTATGAGTTAAAAAAAAAAAAAAAGTAATTAATTCGAATTTACGAAATCGAAAATTTTCAACTAGACTACCATCGTCATAAATACACATAGAGATAATATCTGAATTCAAATTAATTATCCCTAGAAAGCACCAGGATCAGAGGGATACAAGGCAAGCGTAGGAAGATAGGCGGTAACGAAACGTAAACACGATCGCAGGTTATTAGCATGGCGCGTGAACCTCCAGTAAAGACCAATTTGCAGATCAATGCTGAACGTTATATCGTCACAAACAGAGCATTAAATTTCATACAATTGATTCACCATTACGGTTTCTACGTCTTCGTATCATATTCAATCTAGGATGGTATTTCACTTCCTTTTCTTCCTCTCATTCTTGTATTTTTTACAAAAACAAAGCTTTAAATATCAATGAAGAAATTTTTTCATGATATTTTTGTAAATATTTTCATAATATTCTCCCTTTTTCTCTTTTTTCCCTCTTTTCAATTCTTTTTTTTTTTCATTTATTTATTAATTCGCATATATATTTATCATGTAAAAACAAATATTTAGCTATTTTGTCCTCGATTTGCTTACAAAGAATATAATTTAAAAATTTATTAAATTTGTCTATTGAGTTCGGTTTAAGAGTGGAGTTCTATATAAAACATCCGCTTTTTCATTCGTTTGATCGCCATCTTCCTCTATTCATGATTTCATTAAAATTCTCCCATATGCAATTAAGTGCAGAAGCGTAAAATATCGTAAAACTTTTTTTTTCTAATGACATTTCCGACAACATCACACCTTCTTTTTCATCGTGTAGATTAAAATGAACTTGCAAATAATTTACTAATTTGCTCGGGAAAGATGCAGAACATTGACATAAATAAATTGTAAATGTAAATTTGTATCTTGCTCGGTTAATTTGTTCTATTTGTTAATTATCTGATTTAATACAAATTTATGGACGTTTATTTAATATCTTTAACATCCAATAATTGTAAAGATTTAAAATGAAATAATAGAAGACTATTATTTTAAACAATGAAGAAAACTGTTGACAAATAATCAAAGGAAATGTAGAAAATATTAGTATCACGCAAATGTAGACGCGAAGTAAAAGATATTTAATAATAAAGTGTTATTTAATCTGGGCTACTGCATTCAAATACTTCTTGGATACTTTTTTCTTTCTCCATTAACCAAAGGTCCTGCTGCTAATGAATCTCTTAAGCAAAAGGAAAGCCCTCTTTAGAAAGGAACGCGCGTTAGAGTATTTAAAGGAAGAATGGTGCAATCTCGAAAAAATAAAAAAGTAAGAGAGGATAAGAAGGTTGCGTAACGAGGAGTAGGAGATAATTAAATGAATGAGTCGAATCAAATTTATATACCCGAATGCCATTCGCGTTAAAATACTCAGGAGCACAGTTAATAAAGAATAAGTGGATATCCATTGTGCGAAGGGATTGGAGAAGTAGGAGGAATCCGATTAAATTGCGAACGTCTTTCCTTTTACTTGCTCAATAAAAACAATCCAGCCCGACCGTCTTCGATGTCCGATTTAACCAGGGTGTTGCGCTTACCAGACGACAAAAAAATTTCCTCTTTTTTGACTTCGAATCCACTAGGAGGCATCGCTTCACAAATCCCTCTTTATGTTTGTATTACTTGTTTTATTCGTTTCACTTTCACGCATAAGTTACGATAATCACACTGAACTATATTTTAACGTTAAAATATTTAGACTATCATTCCGACTGTTCTTAGCACCCAGTCCCCTTTTAGCTGTACTTTTTTGCATTAGACACGACAAATTAATTCTTGTATCAATTAAGCTAAGCAGAGAGCTTCGTTTTTCGACTTACTTGTTACAGACTTTTTAATTTACCGCTTTAACAAAAATGTCCTGATTTATTAAATGTTTTGTTTTTATTATAATATTTGTTAATATTTAATAATAAACATTAACTTATGCATTTTTAAACTAAACGTCAAATCGAATCAAAATTTATACTAGATATTCATTAAGCGATGATTGCTTTTTACTAAAAATTTTAAAACGATCTATTTAACTTTTTTTCTCTCTTTCCCCCACCTCCCTCTCTCTTTCTCTGCATATTTAGTTGCTCTAACAAAAAAATTTGGAAAATTCATATTAATGACTGATTTTCTTTTATATGTTTCTACAAAGTTTGAATTGTTTATGATGCATATATGAATTTTTATTTGACTTTGATTAACCTATCATCTTTTCTTCACATTTATCTTCTGATAAAAGCGTATCGATTGCTTTGTTCATAACTCTCGACATACATGCATGGTAAGTATATGCTTGCATACTCAAAACATTTCTTTTATCATTACTACATCATGGAACATACAAGTTCAAAATTATTTTCTAACGTTTTAATTTTCAATGATAATATCGATAATAATAATTAATAAGTAACAATCTACGATTCTCCTTAAAAATAAGGATAAAAGGAAAACGATTTTTACTCATATAAATGCTTTATTCGTACAAGTAGAAAGTGTTTATTTATATCAAAGCATTAAAAAAATTCTTTCACTCTTTTCATATCTAGTTCTATTTGTCTTAGAACAGAATGTACGTCAAATAAATTAAAAGAGAAAACTAACAAAATAATTTGTCAATAGAATGACATATGTATCCTTCGATATCGTACTCAGTAAATTTGATCTTTTCTCTGATAAAAGATAAAATCTTTGCTAGAGGATAAAGAATATAAAGTCTATTCCTGATCTTCTTTTTATTAGAAAATGAGACTGCTTGTCTCATGTTGAAACCGGAATCAATTAATTCGTCTAACCGTCCATCATTCTCAGTAATCCTAACGTAATTCACATACAAAGGAGTCAAATTTCCTCGGTCTTCCTATTAGTTATACGCATGTCAAGCACGTTACATGCCGTGCTTCCGATCTTGATGCGACAGCTAATCTCTTTACTCGATATATTATCTCTCACATCTGCAATCGCCATTCTATTTAATTGTTCTTAAGATACCGATTTGTACATTGTTAATAAATAAATAGCTCTTGTATAATTGCAATTTCTTAATAATTTTTTTGTCAGTTTCGTTTATCACTTTCACCGTTGAGATATTCAATGACACGCGTTTATTATATATTACTTACTTATTATTATAAAGCTTACTAATTATTATAAGATTCAATACATAATCCAATTTACATTTTCTATATTCATAGAGTGAATCTCTTTTATATTTTATTTTTTACTACATATTTAAATTTCTATAAATATTTCTAAGATAATTTTAACATGTATAACATGATTTTAGATAACAATAAACAAAAACAATTGTTCATAAATGTAGAAAATGGAAATTAAGCATTTACTTAGTAAAGGTAACTATAATCAACCGAAAAAATTTTACTTGAATTAAGAATCCTGAGTGAACGTAATAAATCTTGATATTTTCATTGTAAACAACACTTTTCTGACGTATATTTATTTATAATATACCGACGTATATTTATTTATAATAATTTCATATAATTTAAATAAACATAATTTTCATTTTCATAATACGATAAAGCATCAGATGTCACACTCTGCGGTAAAGTGTACACTTGCTGTTCAACCGCCTAGTACAGCGGCAGTGTACTAGCGACCAACTCAGCCATAGTGATAGAGTCAAATTTAATACTACCACTTGTACTGGCAATTCTTGACGTGTTCACGTGACAAACACGTTGAAATATATTTACAACGAATTGATACTTAAAATCTTCTTTACGAAACGTTTAAGTCAATTATATCCATTTTATGTACAGAACAAGTTTAAATAAATATAGATATAGTTAACATATTTAGAAAAATCTTTAAAATTCTATTGATAATATCAATATATAAAATCAAAATAATAAAATTGTATTAATAATCATTTACAAGATGATAAATTTTAAAATAATTTGGAAAGCAATAAAATATTTTTTACATTCTCATGTAATTTCACTTTGCAGTATTTTCTTTGAATACACTGCATCTTCTTTTAATCTGCATAAAAAAGAAAATATTTTTTACTACACTAAAAAGTTTATTTTTTGTTTCTTCAAATTAAACCAGTTAATATATAACTTTTTTTCTTTTATATAAAAATGTATATTGTTAGAAGATATGAAAGAAAATTCATGAAAGAACAATTCTGATAAAGGAAACCTTTGTAAAACATGAAATATATAAAAACAGTTTGTTGCTATTATACACTTTAGTTTTTATTCATATTTGTACAAGAGTATAGTAATGAGTAAGAGTAAAATATGAGCTCATAGCGCGCCTGAAATGATTACACATGGATTTATAAATGGGTTCATAGCATGTTATTTTATCATTCACTTCTTTTATAATTTGTTCTTTACACAAATATATTGTTTGTCTTATGTCAGAAAAAATCTAAAATGGTGCAAAGAAAATCGTAAGTGTTACATTTAGAATAATCTTTGGTCGTTTAATGTCTCTCACCCATAACCAGAAGGAAACTTCTCCATGGAAGCATCTAGATTTCGTGTATCGCTCGTAACATCCAGCCCAGCTGCGCCAGGAAACGTCGAATACATGCTAGCTAATGATACTATCAAACGGGGTGAGGAGGGTGTCCGAAGTGGGTTATCCAAAGTGGCTCGTTAGAGAACTCCATTCCTCTTTAAACGAAGCCATTGTCTTTGACTAGCGATATATAGCCGCTAACTGTTTCGATCACTAAACTACAAGTAATAAATGTCTATATATTCAAGCTCCAAATTATTCAATAAGTTAAACAATACACGCACACATATAAAGAAATGATTTTTGCTCTATATCAAATTTTTCGATTTAGAATAATAAAGATGTATAAAGTTAATTCTTTAAAATGGTGCAGTTATAATAATAGTATCTATAACGAGTTGTTTATAAAATTTTCTTTAGAAGAAACGAATACTTCGAACGAAACGTGAAACGAGCAATTGTTTTAATTAACGAATCCATTCAATGCACGTGTTAGTTTTATATACCCTCGTAATGACCGATAAATCAATTATGGAATTACCGGATTATTTCCATCGAACTGGTTGCTACCAACAACCGTTGCATTTTCACAAATGTTAATACCTTCTGATATTTGCGTGTATATATATATATTGTTAATAGCACATGTGAAATATTTACTATATTTACCATAAACCTTTTTGAACATTTGTGCAAGAACAGAGGTAGCCAAAAATCGTTTCAGTTCAATGATCAAAATAATTCTATCGAACCTCGAAACCTTTCTAACAAATAAAATGATTATATTTATTAAAATATAAAATACTATGAGTTGAATTCATATATATATATATATATATATATATATAATATAAAATATATAATATATAATATAATCTATGTTCTCATTAAATTTCCTCATGTGATATTTTCCTTTTCATCTACTAAATGAATACATTTTGTAATTTATAAGTAAAAATCAAAGTAATAGAATGCTTTTGATAGTCCAATGTTATTCGTATATTTAAGGATAATAATATTTATGCATGCATGTTGAATTCGGCTTTTGTAGTATACGTCGCAACTTGAATGGTTTTGAATTCGCCTAGTCTGCAGTGTTCAATAATTGTTTCATCAACATTCATTGTTTATCCTTATAACAAATAATGAACCAATTTTAAACCTTATTCAAATTGCTTAAGCTTTTGAAAAACTTCATCGACTCTACATAAAAGTCAATCTTTTGGTATACAAAAACGTAGAATTTGTAGTTTTTTTTTTCTTTTTTTTTCTTTATAGCTGTTCCATATATTTTCTTGAATTTGAAAATTATATTTTTAAAACAAACTATTATATATAATATTCAGAGCACAGAGTATATTTGAGAATATAAATTCTTCAAAGAGAACAGTAATAATGAATGAGATTAACCATATTTATTTTTTTAGATTTATTATTTTTTTTTTTTATTCTAATAGTCAATAAAAGATACACTATATTATAAATCAGCAAAGTTCAGCGGCAAATAATAGGATCTAGATACGTCAGAATTTACGAGATATTCGTTACCATAGCAAATATCTCAGAATGTGTATAGAGTATCAAGGAATCTTAAGTAAAGTCGGAATACTCTTTGGTAGGTGAAACGGGTAACCTGTCGTTATCATTTAGATGGCGAACATTCTGACGTAGCATCGAATTTACGAGTTGCTTTTAAGCTCACGTCGTAAGGCTGTGACGCTAGAAGAGCAGAAATTATGCAAGTAATAACAATGACAATGGCCTTATTTGCATATCAAACTATGTCAGAGATTTTGTTCGCCATTAGCCACGCCAAATTCTTAACAAAATCAACGCTCACGATCGCGTTTCTCCAGAAATTCAGCCGTTACTTACGAATGTGAATCATCTATAAAAGTTTCTTCATTCAACGAATGATGAACATTAAATTATAGATTAGTCGCTAATTGATTAAACACATCTGTGCGTAATTACGAATTTATGATAATTGTGTTAATTTTTAAAATATTAGAATATCCATTCTAATTGGTATCCCAATCAATAGATAATAATGTATAATATAGCGTTATAACAATAATAAAAAATACTCGTTTCGTTTTAAAACGTAATTCTCATGTAATGAGTACAATTTGATTATACGCTTTTATCAATGAGAAAAAAAGAAAAAAAAAAAAAACAAAAAATCCTAGTAAAACGTTCCGAGAGTAAAGCCATAGAACGATATTAGTATTCTACATGGAACTTTTATAATGGGACATTTTATTAATCTACCAATGTACTTATATTATAACCATCGAGATATTCCTATGCGCCGGACTCAAGGATTATATCGTAAGCTCCTTTAAGAACGCAATCTACGTAGGACGATACCCTGGGAATTCTTGATATTAAGTTCCATAGATTGTGGATTTGACATACTGACTGAGAATTTTCGCCTCTGAAGAGAGTGGAGTGGAGAGAAAGGGGGCGTATCCTTCCAATGGTGGGATGGTGCAAGATATTACTCGTATATCTTGTGCCCACTGCTATCCATATACTACAGACCCTCTACGTTTTGGGACAATGGTTCCTAAACCGATATCAATTACTCAGGCTGATCACCCTCCTCATCCATACGTCATTACTATTCTTGTGAGATCGACCACTTCGTAACCATCTAACATTCCTAATCATATACTGGCGATATTAATAACTAGTTGGTCATAAAAATCCGAAATAATATGAAATAATTCTTAAAATCTTCAATGGAACATTATTAAAATAATTAAAACAATGTAATATTTAATATGTGATATAGCTTCAAATAATGTGACAATTTATAAGAATTAAATTATATATATGTGCACTAAATATAAAGGTTATTAATTCGATCTAGATACATATATTATCTCAATCATACGTATAAATTGGACAAAGGATAGCGGAGAATATAGAGAGAAATTGATATTTGCACGAATATAATCTGTTCTCTTATTTTAGCGATGAGACAATAATATGAATGTACGTATATGAAGCTTTCTAAATTAGCCATGACATTATTTGCATTAAAATTATTCCACAACTACAAATGCATAGATATGAAATATTTATCAATGTTCCCAATATTATTATATTGTCTTACTCCTCGCAGATTATAATACAAATTATAACATAGATTATAACTGCTACCTAGTTTTAAATAGTATATATACAGAATGAAGTATCACTATTCTGTATACTATAGCTCTCTGGTAAACTTCCTAACTTTTTATCTATTTCACGGAAAGCAAACAACCGGAACGCATTACGAGAGACCGTGTTCGTCCATCTGCCGCATCTTTCTAGTCTGCGAAAATCACGGAAAGCTTTCAAATGAGAATTCGATGCTGACGCGATTCGATCAAAAGTAATATCGTGTGCTGATCAAGTTAATTCGTGGCGATAACGCAATTTGCGCTTCGTCGCTTTCTACATTGATTTGTTGCTAACACGATGCGAACACGCGTCACAGATGACGGAAACTTCATTTTTATTAATTAAGTCTCTTATATTTGAATTTTAAATAAGCTTAGAACGAAGAATACCTACGCGAACAGAAAGTAAATCTTTATTCACTCAAATTTACAATTAATTATATTAAAGTGTATTATAAATAAAATATATACGTATATAAATACACGATGATTAAAAATGATTTTTATATTATAAAATAAAAAATAGATTTTCTTTTCAAATCATTCATTTTTTCTTTTGCAATTATTGTTTTGTATTATATTTCAATTAACATTTCGATTTGTCAGAAACATTAAAATTATGATTTTCTCCATGTGTGTGAGACAGTACGATTTTTCGAATATGAAACTGTCGCTTCATCGACAGTTTTATAAAACATATCGAGAGTGTAATAAAACAATAATCAAATCGTTCGTATCTTAGTAACCTGATCGAATATAATCAATTTATTGATTATATTATAATCAATAAATATTATCACTAATTTCATCCACGTTATTTAGGACATATAAAATTATTGATTATCGACGTTCTGTACTGCCGATTAATCATTTTCGTTATTGCGTTATTTTTTATTGTCCATATGATTCCTATTCTATTAATCTTCTCGAAAAAAAAAGACTAAAAGTATGAATGAGCGATGATAAACACAATTCAGAAAGCAGTAAGGAAACTGAAATTTTAGAAATTAGTATAACTTCGTTAAATACGCCAATAGGAGCTTTCAAATGTTGATTAAAGGACTCGAAGTAAGACGAATTGAGACGTCAAAGGTGTGGGTAAATATCTATCAAAGGTTGCAATATTCATAAACCATGCTCATTACGATGCATGCTCTGACTCAAATGATGTCAGGCATTGAATGAACAGAGTAAACAGAATCAAAAGATAATCCAACGATGTATTTATGTGAACACGACTAATAGTAAGAGAGAGAAAGAAAGAGAGAGAGAGAGAGAGAAATGAAGGAAGAAACCAAACGAGTATAATTTCAAAAATTAAATTCATTTCGATACGGAGAAACAGATTATGAATCGAAAGAAAAGTGATTAAATTCTGTTCCTTCGAAGTTATACAAGCTAATCGTAATTATATTGTAGTATGTTTCATGAAATCATTCTGACTCTTTAGGAACATTTCAACTTAAACGACAAAACAATTACGACTCCACAAATAACGTAGAAAGTAGAAAGTACGATTTTCTTTTGTTCCGAACTCAATTGCTTTTATAGCATCTTCTAATTTGTACACATAACGCAAACACATACACATACACATACAAATACATACTTGTATAACCTAAATAAAACTTTCCTCGCAACAATATACACTAAAAATCCTGGTAAACGAAGTCCATATCATGCTGAAGTCGTAGGAAAACTTGGCCAAGCACATTGTACAAGTACGCTGCTGTAATCTTCTGTGGAAGAGGCAAGATAGAGAAGGAGGATTAAGAAAGCGACGTTTCCATAAGTGGATAATGGGATAAAGTACAGGCAGAGTACGTGACATGGCAGTGGTACTTTCGAATAAAATTGTTTTATACTTTTTTTCTAATCGCCATTGCGGAAACTGAAATCCAAAAGTGATCGAAACGGGTATTCTATAATAGCACACTTTATTTTCTACGATCGGAAGAAAATTAATCCTTTTTTCTTTTTAAATGTTTACTGAGTGCACGATATCGTTCAACCAACGTGTCTTTCAACAGTCACTTCTTTCCTTTTTCTCGTGAAGTGGTTTCCGAAGAAGAAAAATACACTGGTCCAACGATGACCGACATGGGGCGCAACGACGTGATCCATCTTCTCCTCTCACGTTGAAGTGCACTTAGGTACTAGATAGAGTATTATGTACACTCCATATGCAGCTACTTCGTCCTACCTGTCTCGTAATATTCTCTATGAAGAACTGAAGAAGATAAAGACGAGACACTTTTCGTTACTTTCCCATCATTATGAAGTTAAATGGCTCCTTCTCATGAGTCAAGGCATCATATCACAAGAATATATTAATAAAATCAAACAGATCTTCCGATTGTCAGAGATTACGAATAACATATGTTCAATGTAATAATTAATGTAGATAATAGGTCCGCGTGAAGTAATTTGTATTCGGTATGCTACAATTCATAAAGAAAATTTAGATAAAGCATAATAATTTGAAATAAATATTGAGAAAAATATATTAACAAGGCCTGAAAAAGTTTCAATATATCTTTCAAATCGTATGTTATTGAAAAGCATTTTATAACCAGAATCGATTTTCCGATATATTATATAATATAAATGTTCTGCGAATACCATACAATTTTTGAATATAACGCCAGCGATATCTTTATATAATGTTTGAACATTAGTGGTTCATGTTGTTCTACTAAAAGGATTTTTTTTCAGAAATTTTTAATTGAACAATATCACGTCCTATTTAATGTTATAAATGTGGAAGATTTTTATAAAATGATTAATAGCAAAATAAGATTCTTACGAAAGTATTATATTAAAAAACTTTGTACCATAAAATCCATCTGATAGCTGACAAATATCATTTGTCATAGAATTTTTTAAAAAGAAATATTATACTTATGCTTTTCATTTGTTCATTTTAATTTAATTATGCTATATCGTTTCTTGAACTGCTCGATCGAAGAGACGAATGTAACTATATTATGAAATTCATATGAATTCAAGTACATTCAGGCCTTGGCATTGCTATGAATCAACATGCTTTTCACAGACAGCAATTCTCGTATTCTCTGACATAACCTGATCTTGCTTCAGATCGCATACTAATCCTTAAGACCATCCTAGGAATGTTATCACCGATCGTAATCCACAACGCTCGAAATATCAGTTCAAACCACTAAACTCTCTTTTAACCATTATTCCTCAAAAGCGAAGGAGTTAAATTTCTTCCCTCTTATTTCCTATCTTTATATTTTTTTTTCTTTTTTTTCTCTTTTACTTTTTCATCTTTTCCTCTATCTTCAATAAGCATATATTCTTGAATATTTTTCCTTTCCATCGTAATTATGATGATCTCACAATTGACTATATTTGACTACATTTCCATATTATTTATTTGAGTTATTTTCAAATCTCTACATACAAGATAATTTCAAATTTATCTATTATGCTAATTGTAACTGATCTTCTCAAATTTGTCTATTATTTAAACTCAAACAAAAATTAACAGATTTAATTTCCATTCTTTTTTAAAATAGGACATATAAGATTAATTGTAAAATACGCTTATTAAATCCCAACACAAAACGAGTAGACGAATCCATTAAAGGTCGTAAGCGTATCGATCCGGAGAGAAATAATACAAGGACAAGTGGAAGGAGCGTTAGCTGCAAAATACTTCGTAATGTAAGGATCTAGAGTTAGAATGTGTCAATGCTTTTGCTTGTGCGTATCAGTCCAAAATAGAAAGAGAGAGAGAAAGAGAGAGGGAGAGAGAGAAGCATTCCTTTGAGGAGGCCTTTTACAATGACGTGCAATAAATTTGCCTTTGGATTTCTGTCGAAACGCCAGACGACTTCTCGTATGTTACTGTCTATCAGGTAGGAGAGCACTTTCAACGGAAGTACTGAATTTTCAGACTGGTAAATGTTGAGCCAGCAGAGAAACTGCTACACAAAGGATTTTCACTTAGAAAGGATCACATAGAATAATGTTCATTTTATCATGTTCGTCGTAGATATCAAAACCTTGCATCATTTCTGGCCATTTAATAATTTCAAAAGTAAACGAGAACTCGCTTCCTTGAAAAAAAAAAAAAAAGAAAAAGAAAAAAACAAATTAACAATGAGATATACGTCTTAATTCTTTTAAAAGTATTACTACTATATCTTTCTAGAATAAATTCTTAAAATAATTTTCTATGATTCATAAATCATAAAGAAAAAAGTAAAGCAAAGAATAAAAATCATATCAAAAAATGTCTGAGACAAGCGGTTAACGATAAAAACCGACAATACTTAAGATAAAGCTTGTCGAGGATGATAAATTCTTTATGAAATTTTTGAATCAACGAAAGTAGACGATTAAAAGTTTAAAAATAGAATGATACGAGATATGCAATATGTATGTATACTTATATATACATATTATATGTACATCATAAATGCCCACGAACGTTGATGAACAAGTATATTAATATGCACGTATGTTTACTTTTGTATATGTAGAGGCTATCAGATAAAACGATGCGAGAGAGAGAGAGAGAGAGAGAGAGAGGGAGAGAGAGAGAGAGAGAAAGAGAGAGAATGAGGGAGAAGATAGAAGAGACCGTAGAACTTACAGTCACGGTGAGAAAGAAGTGGCTTCGACGAGGGTACCAATATTTCTCCGTAAAGTTTCGACGTGTCAAAAGCAGCGACAGAGTATCGACTTTGAGGGTATATTGGACGTACGATGTCGATGGCGACAGTGAAGCTTGCGAAAGGCCGTAGAGGGAGAGAAGGAGGACAAGAAGAAACGAAAGTATGAGAGAGAGAGAGACAGAGAGAGAGAGAGAGAGAGAGAAAGAGTAGATCGAAAAGCAACGCCAGCAAACAGGTGTCATAAAGCGAGAACGTGTGTCTTTACGAGAAAAGATGGCTTGAGCTAGCTCGCTCAAACTGACCAAGCTTAAACGAAAGATCACAACGAAAAACGTGACGAGCTAACTTGCACACCAAAATCTCTGTCGAGGTCAAATTCTATCGCTTTTACTTCTTTTTCCTAACTATTACTCTTTACATTCCATGGTACAGCTGTTAGGAACCTGCAATATTGTCATTGCATTCTTATTCTCTTATCTGATTTGTTTCTATCTTTTCGATCGAACACGGTGAAAAATTCTATTTCTCTAAATTTTTGATTTATGTCAATTATTGAGATAGAATGTGAGCTTGATTTAAATTATTCGTTTATTTTTAGTTAGTAATAGTTTGGAAAAAGTTATAGTTTAGGAAAACAATTTTGAAACAGACAACTAATCCGTGATTTAAAGCTTTGGATTTTGTCAAAAATTTAACTTGTCATTAATACTTTTAATCTCCTTTGACATACATATTTTCATAAAACTGAAAATTTACCAAATTATACATAGCAGTCTGAACAGGTTATAATATACGTTCTACACGTACACACACACACAAAGTATATTACATTTAAACGTGGACGGTAAAATATCTCACGAGGAATTGAAGTTATGAAAAGTATGTTCGTACAAAAAGTGTTATAAAGAAACATATTACGTATTTATATAATTTTAGTGTTAATAAAGTAATGGAGATGATTTCAAAATCAAGTGAATTATTTTTAATGAACTCCTATATACTTTTTTTTGTTCATAGTCGAATGATGAGACAAACTTAACAACTTTCCATATCATATTATTCTATGTAATAAAATTATAAATGAAAATGATATTATTTAATATTCAAAGAGAGACATACAATAAAAAAAATTTCAAAAAGTAAAGAATAAAAATAAAATATTAAAGTGACTAAGATAGAAAGGAAAAATTAAGAATCAGTATATAATATGATTATTTTTATATTGATATATTAAATAAATCAAACAAAATTATTTATAAGAAATAAATATGTACATATGTAGGCTTAATGTAGAATCAACGTACTGTACATACAATCGAAGTAATAATATATATTAATATTTGAAAGTTTAGTTATCACATTTCAACAATAAATCATTGCGCAAGAATTCGATAGATCCATCACAGTAAACTTGTATGTACCATTTATAAAATTGTACGATCTAGCTTGTATAATATATTATGTTATCGACTAGACAAAACCGGCTATCTATTTTGTCAGAAGGTTCCGCGCAAATTCATAAATTTTCTTCGCCGAGAATTCATTCGTATTTTTCCGAACGTTTAACATCGTTCGCGATAGCTCGAAGATGATTTGCAAATTCGACGAACGAAAAAGCAGCAGCGACTTCGAGATAAGCGTTATCCCAACGAACATTCGCGTGAGCGATTTTCAAGCGTTCGCGAGGATGAAAAGAAAAGTGGAAGTTAAGCCGAGATATCGTCCTTTTCTCTGCTCGATCTTCTCCATACGCGTAAAAATATAAAAGGAGCTAAAATTCAAACTCGTTTTCAACGTTTTTTTGACATTTTGTACGAAACAAAAACATTTTTGTGCGCACGTTCCTATACCTTTTCTAAATTTATATATTCATATTATATATATATATATATATATATATATATATAATTATAATATATATTATACATATAATAATATATATCATTCAATTAAACATTTAAAAAAATATTCATATGGCGTATACAATGGGTTAATTCTCTTCACTCTTAGGAACATAGCAAAATTAAATCAAAGTAACGAACCGTCACTAATAATATTACATAAGATATCGAAATTAAGTGAACGAGTTCAAGATGTGTGCATGCTGCAATTAAGTTATTAGACATCGTAACATCATATGATCAAATACAAACGATAACTGTTGAGATCGATTAAACACACGGAGATAACATTTTCTTATCGCAATTACGGAAATAGCTAGACATCGAGGAAATGAATGAGGAATCTATTGATCAAGTTAAGGAGAAGAAGAATCAATAGGATAGACACAAAATGTGAGACATCGATACCCACGAAGATGAATGGATGAATATGAACATTTTATCAGAATGATTTGTTATAATGTTCAAACTCTCCAGGTCTAAACTGGTATTAAGTTTGATATTACACAGATAACATTACATTCCTCCAAATTAAGGACCCTTCATTTGCTACCATGTCACTGTCGCTTCTGATCTCTCTGGGACATTGATAGTCAGGTACAGGAGAGAACGTTTTTCGATTATCTCTCTTCTCTCTCTCTCTCTCCCTCTCTCTCTCTCTCTCTTACTCTCTATTATTCACTGTTCTCTTTCACCCCATCCTGTTACCGTCCTTGCAATGTATAGGTATCTAACTTTCTGTGAAATTTGCAACGATGAGACTTGCCGAACCGAGAGAGTCAACTACTGCTTTCAAAGTTAAACCTCTTGGTACGTTTCCCATTATCGATTGTGAATCAGAAAGAGAAAGAGAGAGAGAGAGAGAGAGAGAGAGAGAGAGGGAGAGGGAGAGAAGATAGACGTCCAATTGAAGTCGATCGGTTGTAATACGTTCGCCACAATTTGGCCTCGTACAACGGCTAAAAATAATTTCGATCGAGAAAGCATGCGACAAGGATTAAAACGAAGAGCTCTGGAAAAGGCAAGAGGATGGGAGGCTTAGAGTTGACATGCACGAATCGTTAAAAAAAGAAACAAAATTTTGGACGGATTGGCAGGTGGTATACGGACAAATATTACATCGCTCGTGTATGCTGCCTTGCCTCGACGAACATCGAAAATGTCGAAATATTAACGCGTTACCGATAGTACATGTCCGGTTCGTGACATCACACTATGAACAGTTTCATTTGCGTTGTTTCATTGTTTCGTTTTGCATTTTTCCCTGTTGCTGGTCTATTATAAAAAAAAAAAAAAAAAAAAAAAAAAAAAAAAAAAACAAGAGAAGAGACAAGAACAACAAAAAATGGGATACAAAAGAATAGAAGAAAGAAATGGAAATTGCAAGGGAAAGATAGAAGAACGATAGATAGAGTCAAAACGGTGACGCAAAGCGCGAAAATCCACGAGATGAGATTTATGTTGCGTAAAAAAGTTGGATCTATGTATTGCATCTGCTCTACCCTAGGAGATAGAATTTCCGATAAGTGATCTTTATCGACGGAATCATATGATCTCGGTAGTGAATAAGAGTTCGCTTCGATCATCGAAAGGAAGAGAGAATTTCGAACATTTTCTCTCTCTCTCTTTTTCTCTCTTTTTTTCTCTTTTTCTCTCTTTTTCTTTCTTTTTCTTTCTTTTTCTTTCTTTTTCTTTCTTTTGTTCTGTTCCAAGAAGAACGATCTCGAAAGTCTCTCTAGTCTCTTTTTCGTCTGCTCATCTTCGATAGCGCAAACGGTAACGCAAAGGCGTATGTCTTTCATGCTTGAGTAGTATTGATCTTAAAAGACGGATAAGACGTCTCTCTTTTTCTAACACTTACTTTCTCTCTCTCTCTCTCTCTTTTTCTCTTTCTCTCTCTTTTCCTGCATGTACTTTCGCTCTTCGATATTACGTTCGTCGTTCAACAAAGAAAGGATGATAGCAAAACGAAAGGGTAGATTGTACGCCACAGCCGATACCACTACCATCATTAAACCGGAAGGAAACCGGTTGGAAAGTCGTGTATGTGCTTGTGTATTTGGACTTCCGTTTCCTGTTGAAAAGCAAGAAAGAGAGAGAGAGAGAGAGAGAGAGAGAGAGAGAGAGAGAGAAAGGGGGAGAGAGAGAAAAGGAAAAGAAATCAATTCCATCGTTATTTACCGGAAGGATTTGCGAAATCGTAAAATATTGCCACTCGACTTGCCTCTCATGAGAACGAAATTTATCCTTCGGTGTTTACTAGAAGTCTTCCGTGCGAAAACGAGACGAGACTTCGCGAATTTATGTCATAAAAGAAGCATCGACGTATCTCCGATGCATCGGATAAAAGGGCTTTCATTTATACCACAAAGAAATCCGAGAACAAACCATAATCTTTTTGCTTTCTTTTTCGTTATAACGTATCTCCTTTGAAATATATTCATGTCCCTTTTTCTAGACACTTTTAAATGATTTTGTAAAAGAAAGGTTTATAGAATTTAAAAAGTTCATTAAAAGTGATGACAATGCTTTAAGAAATGTCATGAGTTAATCTTCTTTCCTAATGACAGTTCACTTGTCTCATATGAGATATTAGAGAAATGGAAGATAGATAGAGAAAAGGAAAGAGCAAGACAAAAAAAGAATGTAGGAGAAAAAGAGAAAGCATACAAACTTCGACCGAGACGTCTTATTAAAGAAAACGAATGTACCATCGTCCGAAGAACCCAACGAAATCGTAGAAAATGCCGGCATCGGTGGTCCCACCGGTATGAATCATTTCCAACCAAACTGGGATCACGCCAGAACATAGCTCTTCTCATCCAGTAGTACCCACTCTACTTCGACCGTTATTCCTTCTTTCGCCACCATCTTGAATTTTCCACTTTTGGCAGGGAAATCGACTTTTACACCCAAACCTTAAAGACAAAAACACCAATCCGCAATCCGAATCGTATGAATCCTCAGAATCCTATCGCATCATCACCCGAAAAAAAGAAAACTCAAGATGTAATACAAGCGAAACGATCATAATGAACAGTTATTTTTACGATAAAAAAGTTCGAAAATGACGAAGTTCGAAAAACCACAAAATTTGTCTGCATATATAAAGCAATTTAAATAATTTACATTAGGGAAACTTTTGAATTTTCATTATCCTTAAATTTGGAAGCAACGGAACGTATGATGGAGAACAGAAAGCGGGGTCAAACAAGCGTACTAAAATAACGATCTATCCTATAAAATGAAACTTGATAAGAGCCAGCCGGATAACGGGACTATACTTTCACTCTTTTTTCTCTCTCTCTCTCTCTCTCTCTCTCTCTCCTCTTTTTGGTATCTCCAATGGTACCTCTTCGAAGATCATCTAATTACCAGAGTTTGTTTGGCTGACATGTTAATAGCTACCCTACTATCATTTTGCTTGTCCATCTTTATCTTTGAGTTGTCAATTCCTTTAGAAACACCATTGGTCTTACTGATGCCACTCTGTCTGCGATAGTATTCGTAAATCTTGGTAAAAACCGAGAAATACGTCGGTTCAAAGCAATTTGTTTTTATAGAGAATCGAGTGGGATACGGTTTGGAGGTAGCAAGCGAAGTCCGGCATTACTTTTGAAAATCTATGTGGGTTTACTGAAATTCTACCGTAACGATAGATACGAGCAAGGAGGAGGGTCCATAAGAGCAAGGTTATCAGGATTAGAGGTCACTCTCTCTTATTCTCTCTTCGTCAGTACGACGATTAACGAGTTCAGTATCCATTCGAAAGTCTTGTAACGCGTGGTGAAGTAGAAGGTGCGGAAAAGCGAAAGGTAGGGGTAAGAAAAAGTGTAGGTAATCTAAAGGGACTACGAAGGAAGGATCAAGTTGATTCAACTGGAAATACTACGATGATGAATCTACGATTTAACGTTCCGGAACAAAATCCGACTTGCGCTCCAATACGTGCGGAATGCGTTTTATCGATGATAGAGTCGTTACTTCGAGTTTTGCATCTCGCGTTTGATGTTCATCGCTCTTGGAAGTTCTACGATTTAAACTCTTTCCTCGTGTTTTTATAGTTTTCGATCCGTAATAATACGTAGCGAGTTTCGTGACTAGCTTACACAGATTTTCCTTCGAATTACGCCTCAAATATTTGAAATCCTATTCGTTCTCTTCTCATCTTGCATTATTAACAATGTTAAACGTAAATAAATAAAAAAAAAAAAAACATCGAATTCTCTAAAAGATGTTAAAATCTTCGTTTCGCCGAATATCTTATTTCCAGAGACAATCTCAAAAAAACACCAATCTCTTTTCATTCTCGAGTGATGTAATAAGACCGCTTTGTCACAAATCTTCGTTGAATCCTTTCTTTTCTCGCTCAACCGAGATGGAAGAGAGACGGACAAGTGGAGAAGTTCGTTTCGAACGAGATCGATCTCGACTCACGGTTTGAAAAAAGGAGTAATAGAAAAATGGAGAGAAAAAGAATGAGAATGGTGAAGAAGAAAAAAAAAAGGAACGATACGAAATCTCTGACTCGTTTTCGCCGCCCGTTTTCTCTAAAGTTTAACGAATTCGAAAACGCCCTCCCCCGTAGTTTAGAGAAGAACGAAAGGGTCGGCTCGTAAAACACATCCTGTAGAAACCGCAGCTTGCCACCAGATAGGAATTCTCTTGACTCGTCGGCTGGATCCATGATACCTGTGATGCCGTGAGGGGTTGTGAGAGTAGTAAGGGGGACACAGATCAATCCTGTGTGACGGTTAACGAGCGCGGATATCGTCGATGGTAGAAAATAGAAGGAGAAGGTATACAGAGAGGAAGAGAGAGAGGGAAAAAGAGAGAAAGAGAGAGAGAGAGAGAGAGAGAGAGAGAGAGAAAGAGAAAGAGCGAAATCGAATCGGGTCGTCCTAGAAACACTGGCAGCATCGATGTTACCCCCTACGGAATCGTGGACAACAATTTTACATTGCTCACCTAGATTCTCGTATACGAGATAGAAAGAGAAAGAAAAAAAGGAGAGGATAGTAGAAGGTAGCATGGATACGCAATATGAAACGTAGTTCGCGGGGCTTGTGGAAGAATAGGACCGAATGAGGGAGTTATAGAGGAAGAAGGAAGGAATCAGTATCCCCCTTTTATTCCCCGAGAGATTTTTGTGGGAGCTCACTTCGCCAACTGCACTTCACCCGGAAGACCCCTTTCTCATCCTCGAGATAAGGCATCTCAATTTCAGCAACTTCTCCCCCACCCCTTTCTTTCTGTTTCCCACTCTTAGTCTTTTTATTTTCTTCCGTGGTTCCTCCTACTTTTCGTTTCTTCTTACTCCTAGCATCGACTTCGAGACGAAACGGAAGGCCCTTTAACTCGATATATAACCGAACCGCAAACTATCGATCGATAAAATTGCTTTCGCTCGGAGCGAGCAGAAACGAAGAAGCGGATCGGTTGCCAAACGAAACAAGATTATCGTTACTTCTCGAATCTAAGGGGCTGTTCGAAGGCTCGAAAGTGACGTCTGCTAGAGAAAGGGATAACGGACCAACGATCACGGAAAGTGAATGAGAAAAAGAGAGAACGAAAGAAAACGGAGCTATTCGGCGCCCGATAACGCCCCGTGGCCTTTTCAAGAACGCCACGTACTTTTTCTTCAACGGCCTGCGCTTTTCAATTCCTTTCGTTACACCTTCTTCCCTTTACTTTCTTCGATCAATGGATTTTTTACCTTTCACTGAATATCATTCTTTATCGACGAATCTCTTTACTGGACCATTTTAATCTTTGAAATTCTAAGTAAACGTGTTATTAATCTTCAAGTTCAAAGGAACTTTTTGATAATCATGAATTGAAACGTCTAATGTCGTTATAAAGTATTATACTTTTGAGCTTTCAACTCGACTCGACTGTAGATCTACCACGTTGGATACAACGAAACAAATGACTTTTCTTTTTCTACATCCGGAAGCTCCAACCAGTTCGCCGCCCGAGAGAACTTCCTCGCTAAATAAAAAGTCAAAATTTCGCTCCATAAGTTTTCCGCACTGTGGGACCCTGTTTACGTATGCGCTCGACGAGGAAAACGCGCAGGACCTTTCGTAATTCCCAACGTACTACGCGCTTCTTCGGTTAAGTCCGGCATTAAAATTAATGACCAGCTGGCATTATATTCAAGCGCAATGCGATTTTTCTACGCGCTTTCTTTTTCTCTTTCTCTACCGTTTTGCTCGTTGGGAAATCTTTTTGTAAGCCTCATCAACCAGAAGGATGTAGCTATGCGACCTTCCAAGATCCGGCTAAATATCGAACTCGTATCTTCATTCCGTGTAAGCATTTTTATTTTTATTTTCTCTAAAAATAATTTTAGAAAATCAAGCTTTTTCGATTTAATATAAATACGATAAATTATTTTTTCTATTATATACATACGGATTCCTCTATATTACATAGTTTATTCTCATAATGATCATTTGTTGCTCTATGAAATACCACGATACTCTTTTTTGCAAAATGGTATGAACTATTTATGATTACGTTTTATTCAACTTATATAATATCTTTATATCGATATATATTTGAACAAAAACATCTTACATAACGGGAAGATGTTTCTTTCTGAAAAGAAGAATCCGTATTATTCTACGAATTTTGACTAACCATCTCTAGGGAACCCAATTCAATGTGCACATTTGCTTTACATACACTATTCCAAAGGTTTGTACAAGATTTGTGTTGAACGTTTGATATCCTTTTTGTCTGATATTTGAGCTTCACCGACTTTGAACATCAATCTTATGTTTCCTTTCGGTCTCAAGAAGATCGTCAAGTGCTCATTATATATATATATATATCGATTGATTCTACATTTTTTATTATTATTTAATAATAATTATTTCCATCTATTTACTTATTTTTTCTTTTTTTTTTCCTTTAATTTTCTTGTTTTTCAGAGAATTCGTTCGAAAAGGGATAAGGTTAAATACGCATTTTAAACGAAGACGATCGCATTCCATCGATATAACAAAAACAGAATGAAAAAGACGGCCGTATCTATATCAAAGTTTTGGCAGTATCGATATTTCCCGCATCGAAAATGTATTCAAACGAACGTTGCTAGCGTAGAGCTCTCGAATTTCCATAATCCGTGCGTACGTTGCCGAAGAAGTTACCCGCAGATGGAGTTTTATAGCTACTGACAAGTGATGTATGCGACGTCCTACTTCTCGTTGTAAATCACCACGGCTCGGCTTGGACCCTTACTAAATATTCGTGTTTTTTAATATCGTACCTAGCCCCGCGAAATTCCAATAACCTTTGGACGGTGAAAAGTCCTGTAGCTTTTGTAAAATACGTCCAAGGACATGGAACTTTGATAAGTCGTCGCTATTCTTTTTCCTACGATCGAACAACGAAGAACCATCAAGATTCTCTTTTTATTCCACTATTATTCGACAATTACTGAAAAATCTAGTGAAAAGTTTGGTACGGAAAAATAATGGTGTCGACGTTACCATTCGAAAAATCATTGGATAACGTTGAAGATTAGAAAAGAAAAAGAAACAGAAAGGGAAAGAAAAGTGTAAAATGGGTGAATAAAAGTAGAGAAAGAAAATTGTAGTAGAAAAGTAAAAGAGCATATCGTTCTTGAACTAACGTTTCTCAATCAGATCCAACTCCTTTCTTCTTGTGTTAACTTTGGCCGATAAGCATTTTCTCTCTCTCTCTCCCTTTGTCTTTCTCTATCTTTTTCTCTTTCTCTCTCTCTCTCTCTCTCTCTTTCTCTCTCTTTTTTCTTCCTCGTATTTTTTCTCTTTTGCTACTTTTCTTCTTTTATCAGAATGATTCGACCGATAACGGTAACCTAACTAGACGCTTCAACCTAGAACGAAGAGTTATCCATTCGAGGTGGTTTCGACGAAAGGAAAGGAGTACCTATGTACGTCGACTCTTCTGATGCATAAATATGAAATTTTTCGGAAAAGCGCTCAGCCTCCGGTACATTCCCGTCATGTTTCCTGTTTATGTAAATACGGGCGATAAATCGCATCCATTTGTGAATTCGTTATTTCCGACTGGTTGCCTTCGAGCGTTCTTCTTTCATTCCCATTCTCTTCCTCTTTCTCTCTTCCTTTTTCACTCTCTCTCTCTCTCTCTCCTCTTGCTTTTCCACATTTTTTTTTTATACTACGTCGACACTTACTCCGTTCACCAAACCCACTGGTCGAAGGAAAAGTCAGCTTGGCGTATACGATGCTTTATAAATATAGGCGCTTGCAATGTACCCCCTTACCCCTTCTTGAATCAACCCTCGTAGCTTGACTTCTCTCTATGCTTCGTCCTTCTTTCTCGGTACACGGTACGGTTGCGAATATAAAACCGAGAAAATACGCAGACCGGGTCAACCTTATACTCTCTACTCTATACACCACGTTATGGCGTATACAGCTACATTTTTTATGGAAGGGAACGATACAAGGTAGGTGAAAGTATTGGCCCATGTATACGTATGTATATATTATATGTAAAAATACACATACCTATGTTCGTACATGTATACTCATATGTACGTACGTGCATGCAAGTAATTCTCTGCCGAACTTGCCTTCATACATTTCTTCATTTTGTTTTTTAACAAGTTAGAAATATTCTTTTCGGGTGAAAACAAGGAACGCGAAGGAATTCACAAGAGGCTTGTTTGGGTGAATTTTTTCATCCGAATAAATATGATTTTTTTCATCTGAAGGAATATGAGCATCGTTAAGTTGTATACATATTGATATCTAATCAATGAAATGATAAAAAAGATATATTCCTAAGTTTTATTATTACGTTGATATTTGAAATTTATCGAAAAATTATGATTCTCGATATAAGATCAATGATGTACTTGTTTTCTAAGCTCGTACAACGAACCAATCCACATTTTACATGTTTATTTTCCATAGAAAATTTCTACAAAAAGCAGATGCGATCGTTTTGCTTCGAATTTTATTACATACACGTATGTAATACGTATATAATATATCGATTGCCAGTTTTAATACTTTCATAGAATAGAGAGTACTTTCCAGCGACGCGTCAGAGTTCCATAAATTCAACTGGATAAGATATTCCATTAAATCGTCGATGAATCGTTTAAAGAAGTATCTTGACCGTCTTGATGGTACGATCAATCTTATACGAAATGTCTCTACGAAAATGTCCATAAAAAAAAATATTGAAATTCATCAATCGGCCAAAGAAATAGATCTTACTTTACGGCTGATGTAGTTGGGAATCGAGCGTAGTCCTTTTCTTTCTTATGGGCGAATTTATTGGAACGCGAAATCGCGAGGGTTTATATGTTTGACGGAGAAACCAGTCGCAATATTTTCACGCACATTGCCTTCTGTTCCATGTCTATGAGCGTCGATTTAGCACCCATCTCCGATGTACTAAATTCGTACTTCTCACCTATGAAATATTTTTATCATAAAGGAAAGATTTTATTTTAATGTTGACAATAAATTTCTACAAGAATAATTTTTATATGGAATATAATATAAATGATATGAGATATAATATAAATAATGTTAATAATAAGAATAATATATGTAAACATTTACATTAGATATACATAGAAAATTGATATATTATAGGAGGTTCGTTGAAAAGTTTAAATTGCTCTCGATTTTTTAGTTATTTTTCGAAATAAATTTTACTAATTAATTCGAATAGAACTGCATAAGATAATTCATCCCAATGCTACTAGTGGTACTATGAATTGAATCTATGAAAAGCGTAATAGTCGCCCTTTTCACTCAAATTCGCTCGCACGTTTCAAGCCTGGCTTAAGCTCAAGCTAGACTCGATCTCTGTCAACTCTCAACATGCATCGACTATGCACAAACTGCTACTGGCATCGGTTTAGTTTTCGAAAACGTATTTCTATCTCGTGTACCAATGAAACGAGATAGATTCCCGTTTCTGTGACGAAATTGTTGCAGGTTGATACTATCTCCGCAATATCATGATAACGAAACAACATTGTACATGCATTACACAAGCGCCATTTTTTATATGGTCTGTAAATTTTTTTTGTTAAAAGAAATTAAACTTTTGGTTGAAACGATATTCTTGTACAAATGTTTACGTATCGTTTCGATTATTTCTTTTTTATTATATCTTATATAAATAGATATATAGATATATTTCGAACTGTGCTAACATTTAAATAGAATATTTTATCTATTATAAAAAAAATAGAATCGTCATATCTCATTCAATTGAAACACGAAATACGATGATACGTAAAATGTTTCGTGGTTCGTTGATTCCTCCAATTACACGCAATATCTTACGTTATAAAAACATTTCTTAAATCGTAAAAACATACAAAATCTCGTGATATCGAGTTAAACAGTGCGTAATGAAAGACCGAGAAATGCGTTCTTTGTACATTTCGTTCTGGCAACGACATGTAATTTCCGGATACTAAGAAGACTCTCTCGTTTGATCTTAGAGAGAAGATACTAAATCATTGAAGCATTACTAATTTACAAAAGAAAAAATAGCGAGAGAGAGAGAGAGAGAGAGGGGAAGAGAATAATGAAAAAGTTATTGTATTGCGACTACGTAGTAATCGAAAAAGAAAAACAGAAAAGGGCAAGAAATAAGATATTATAAAAAAACTTATGCAACGGGAAGAATATAAATTGCATCGGTATTTTCAATTATTTCTATCTATAAGCGCGAAACGCGCTTTTCACATAACCTCGGGAAAAAAAGGAATAATAAGTATATGCAATAGTGGTAGCTGCAACGAGACAGTCCATTTCCATTGGTGCCATTTTCATGCGCTGTCTTTTCCACCACTGGAAACAACAAATGTCTATAAAAGAGAAGCGGCAAGTATCTATTTAAGTACCAACTTAGTAAGTTACATTCTCTGTAATTCGATGCGCGTGATATTATGTCTAATAAAGCGTAATTAGTCTCGACCGTTCAACTTTTCCCTTTCTTCGTCTCCTTTTTTCAACTTCTTTTATCTCCTTTTCATTCAACCGACGAAATTTACTCTGAAGAAACTTCGCGAGACACCAGAGAGAATAATTATACTCGTTCATCTTTTACGACTCCGCTTTGTTGGGCTCATTTCTTCGACGTGCATTCCATGAGTACTATCCTTTCTACTTTCTACAGAGTATTATATTTTTTTTTCGACATAAAAGAGACCAAGGTATTTCACCTGCATCCATTTACCTACATCTGACGATCAAAGTTTAACGATAATTTTTGGACATTGTAACCGCGTATTTATCACCTTTGCTTAGTTCAGCAAGTATAAATGTTCGAGGGTAAAAGCATTTCACGTTGATTAATGTCGCAATCATGTCGCTTTCGTTTCGTATCTCCGTTCTTTCCTTTCTAACATCTCTCCCTGTTCCTATCTAGTACCATAATTAAAGTTTCAAATAACAAAGTATACGTGTCAACCCACGCTATTAAGAATTTTCTCTTATCAATAATATATGTATATATATGTTGATTTTACGCAGTGTATTTTTAAATAATTTTTTATGAAACTTCTATTTATTAGATATTATTAGATACTTCTATTCAATAAATTGGTAGGAATAATTCTTAAAATTTTTTTTATAAAAATTACTAATAACAAATTGTACTAATATCAGTATTTTAATTTTGAAACGCATGTCCATCCCAAACATCCATAATTTGCGTATTTACAATCTTATTTGAATTTAAAAATGTTTAAGCACCTTTCTACACATAAGAAAGCATCCTGGGTATTGTTACAACGTGAGAGAAATTTTGAAAGGAGCGAATTAACAAAACTAAAGAGAACACGATGGTCTAAGGTCGACTGACAAGTTTTAATAAAACCGGCGAATCTTAACTTAATGAAGAAAGATAGAATACTAGACTCTAACATTAAAACTAATGTAAACTCGGTGCCGTGTAGGACAAGTAAGATGAAGTTTTGCTTTTACTGCATGTACGTTTTAATACTTAGAAAGAACTTTTCAAAAGTCAAATATTTCATTAGAAAATATGCGGGATGAGATAATCAAATCAATCGTAGAATTTATATATGAATAATAAAATAATAAAAAGATGAGGTATATGATGAACGTAAAAATCGAAACGATTTTCGAGTCAAATTATAATTGACTGCATCTTTTATAATAACGCAGAAATAATTTCATCGATTTACTTTATCAATTCACACGATCCCAGTATTTCTCTTCTTTTTTTTTTTTAATTATCTGAATTCGAACTAGGCATTAGAATATCATTATCGATTGAATTTTTAAAACATTGAACAGTTTATAGATCGACAATTATTTTATGAGGAAAAAAGCTACAGATTGATCTCAAAATGAGTCTTGCACATTTTCACGAAATTTTTCAAATTAAACAGCAAAAAATAATGATTATTTCAATAATAATGAACGAGGTAAAAAGAAAATAAGTCATTCCGAAAACTAGGATTACGAATTAATTATGATAATAATGTTTATTTTAGGTACTTCAATGTTATCCAAATCAAAGAATTCACCGACAAACTCATTGTATTTCTGTACTTTACTTGTTAAAGGAAGTCAAAGTACGAAAACTCTTTTAGCTTTCAATCCAGACCCATAGCTTTTGTCGTTTGTTAGAGAAACTACGTCCTATCGATTTAAATGTCAAAAACAAACATTTAATTGGATTTTCAATGCAAGGAATTATAATAATCCAGAAGAAGGCAAACAACGAAGCAGTTCCTTTGATTACCTTTACCATTAAACGCGTTAACACCTCTAAATTAAGGTTTCCTTCCATAGGCGTTGTCGTAGAGCGTTATCTCCCTTGCGAATGCATCTAACAGTAAGCTTTTCATCGAGCAAACTGCACCTTGCCTGATTACCGAGTTTGATCTAAAGATGAAACGCCTTTCTCGTCTAGAAAAGTTAATGAAAACCTTCTACAAGATATACATCTTTCAGAATTCAATGAAAAAACAAACTTTAAAACATATTCTACAGTTTTCCTTTTTTCTATTTCAAAGATTTAATGTCCTTTCTTCTTTCATACGAAAACGATAGTAAACCGAATTCGGCAAATCGCGACTATATCGAATTTCTATTTCCAAAAATTCGACAAAAAGAAATAGTTTTTATTTTCATTTTTAATACTTTTCCTACAGTTGTTAATATTATTTATTGGATTCTTCAAAAAGGAAAAAAAAAAGAAACGTGGCAAACAATTTAGCGATACGATTTATTTGATATCAGATACTTTTGCTAATATGTTGTAAATATTATTTATCTTAATTAAACGAAAAAGGAAGAAAATAAATAAATACGTAATAAATACTATTGTGCATTAAATTAAGACTAGTGTCATAAAGATATTTAAGTAATATATGACTTTATTTCAAAAATTAATTGAAAATTATCTTTTAAAAGAATTCAATTTTCGATCATAGAATTTGAAGGAAATAAATAGTTTCCATTCATTTTCATAACTAACGTAACTATCATGAAACAATAGAATAAGAATCCGATAAGCGTGATATAACGGACTTGGAGCGAACGCTCACGTACATACGAATTTCGTCAGCATAACTTCGTTATTAAGGATTAAATTCGACCGCTATTATTGTTTATTAATAGCCAGCCGAATATCGGATAATTACAAATTATCTACCGTGCTACAATTTCATTTCGGCGGGCTCGTAGTGTAGCGTGAGCGCACGTGCGCGTTCCGAAATTAATTTTCCCGGGAGTAGAACGTATAACAGTAGCGAACAAATTTATCCGAGCACCTATTACTTCTCTCTCTCTTTCTCCCTCTTTCTAGCTCTCCCATTTTCACTCTTATTCTCTAACGCGGACTTCTTCAAAAATCTCTCTATCTCTTCGCACCTCGTTTGTCTGGAAAACAAAGGCAACGACACTGGCAAGCTCGTTAACCGATATCGCTACTTGATAAAATTAATAAAACAAAATAGAAATAAAACATGTAGCTGATATGAAAATCAATGGAGATGAAGTTTGAAATTATATTATTTTCTGCACGAAAACAGGAAAAAAATACAGTTAAATAATGATGAGTAAGAATAAGTTATCGAACGATCTATTTAATTCTTTTATCTTTTCTTAGAGATTGAAAAGAAAATCGATGTAGTTATAAAATCGATAGAGATCATAAATAAAAATAGATCGGCTGAGAGAGTATTAAATTCAAAACTTTATCGTTATAAAAATTTTCTACTTAGAGCTAAAAAAATGCGATAAGATTATTATGCACCATAAAATAAAAATGATGGTAGGATGGTATCAATTATACGAGCTTAAAAACTTTACGGAACTAGAATATCTATATAAATCTATTGTATTCAAATTATCGCATGTAGACTAATAATTAAAAAGCGAAGAGCATATTTTCGTTTGTAAGTTGAAACGTTCGTAACGCTTTTAACGGATTATTATTAAGGTAGAAATAAAGGATGGAAATACAATAGGAAAATAGAAAAATACGAAAAAAGAACTGTACTTGAAATCGCATTGATGAAATAATACGAATTGTTTTTTTGTTGTCATACATTCGATTACAAGCACCCCATTGAAAACCGAATTGGCGATGGAAGAAGTGTAGGGTGGAATTTCGTTGAAATGATGAGAACCGAGCTGAAGTGAAGTGTATGAGAAAAAGAGAGAAAGAGGAACAGAGACAAGTAGGAAAAGCAGGGAAGCTAGAAAACGAGCCACACTGGTCGTGTAAATCAAAGCAACCCTCACCCTCAGTAGTCTCTTTCGAAACGCGTCTGTATGAATTGGTTGGTCGGGCGCGTAACACGGCGCGGGTTTTGCGTCGGTTCCGTGGGCAGATCGCGAGCACGTTAACATAGTAGATCCATGCGATTTCAAACGATCACCAGGCAGTATCACAGTCCTGTGGTCGATGAGACTTGTTTAATGCACAAAAGGTGGAAACGGACGATGGGAAGTATTCCCCATTATATCGCTTTGGTTTTCGAACGGATTCGTTCTAGTGCAGAATCGTGGTTGCGCTCATATAATGGCTTGTCTAGGTAGGAAATGAGACGATCTCTTGGTTTATACTCTGTGCAAGCTCGCTCTGTATGATTCGTGAACTTAACAGACCAAATAATATTGCTTCTCAGTTCAACCGACTGTCTATCTGTCTGTCTGTCTGCCTGTCTATCTCTTTTTCATCCTCTTGAAGAAAGTGCCGAAAGCAAACTATACAGTAGAACTATCAAACATTCGAACTAATTGTTAGTTATATGTTTTCGCGCGAGCACATGTCCACATTCATGAACATGGGAAACGAGCTTCAGGCCGTACGAGTACAAGTAAAAGTCGATGGAGAAAATGAAACTTGGAGAGAACGATGTGTGTAGAAAGTAACATAGTAGTTTGTTTTCACGAGAACACTCACAGGAGACTCTCCGTTTAATGCACGTGAGGTTGCTAACGATTGCCCGAGCGACTCACCGCATCCGATTACTATCGTGCTTCGTTGATCTTTTACGTTTGCTAGTACTTCTTTCTCTCTCTTTCTCTCTCTCTCTCTCCCTTTATCTATCTATCTATCTATCTATCTATCTTGCTTTTCTTTATTACACGATCGACTTTGTCTCAGTACTTCGACGACAAAATAGAATCAACCAGTATTTAATCTATTTTTCAATCGATTGATTTGCTTAAATAATTAAAAAATAAATCGATTCATATTTTTTATGAGAACAATAAGATATACAATGTGGATTCCTTTTTTTTTATCCTCATCAAAGATACAGGAAAAATTCATTATTTTACCTAGATTTTACAAATACACACGATAATCTAAATCTACTTCATAATATAGTTTACAATGCCTAGAAAAAAATTTTCGAATTTAGATAAAACAAGAATACATACTACTAAGAAGTTCGAAAAATATTTTAATGACATTGGTCAGTTTATTTGGAAAGTAAACATGCTATTAATATAACTACTCAGTTCATTTAAATATTATCTCATATTATTTTATGTAATTATAAATCAATAATTATAGTTTAACAATAAATAGTTTATATACTATAGTAACAGTGTTGATATGTTATATATTTTAGAGAAATTAATATATTAATTAATCATTAATCAATATCTAAAGAGGGTATTACAGAAAGTATTAGCATTCAATGATCGCATTTCAATTTTTAATTTGGATTACTTTTAAATGCTCCCGAGTACATTATAAATTAAAAAGTGAAGATTAAAGCTGAAAAATAAATCTCCTGAATTTTAACGGTACTAGTAAAAAAGTATTTAAATCTTGTAATAACTTTATACATATAATATATATATATATATATATATATATATATTATATATATATATATATATTATTTATATATATATATATATATATATATTATATATATCCCTATATATATATCCCTTTTATATTACAAAGCTTGAAATCAATTTTTCAGTTATAATTGGAAAGAATTAATGAATATTTCGTTACATGAACGATACTAATAATCGGATTTTATTGAATCAAGTATCATAAAGTATTGATGTAAATAACGGTAATTAAAATATATCGTATGGAGGTTGGATATAAAAAAATTCATACGATTATTTAAAAGCTATGTGTAAGGTAGTCGGGGATATTTTTAGTATTTTCTCGTCTTATGCCACGTGAAGTATAAATAATGTCATGTCGACATTACGTCAACGGATACGGTATTATGGAATCGTTTGTACAACCTACAAGCTTTTTCACATAATCCACACGAAATCGTATTTTAGAGAAGTAGGTAAAAAAAAATCCACTCTAGAATCCACAACGAGTAGGTACATACTAACGATTCACGAAACTCGAAACAACTCAAAACGTTGCTGTACGCATGAGCTTTGTTTTTTAAGGAATGTACATTCAGTATTTTTATCCTTTATTCCATACATATACATTCCATACATATACATTATTTAGTGAGAAATTCATTAATTTAAAATATTTATGAAAATTTAAGATTATAGTCTTTTTTATGAAAATGTCTAAATTATATTTGTGATACCGAGAAATATTAAATAGTAGGTCAATATATCAAAGATATTTAGTAAATATGTTTCTTTTAATAAATAACTTACGATTTAATTATTGTTATAAAATTTATTGCCATTTTTGTATTTCATTTTGTATTTATTTTATTATTAAAATGTTAATTATATTTGATATTCCCATTATTTTCATTTCTTTTTACTGCTTAAGTAAATGTTTTCGTAACATATTTTTATAAAAAAAAAAAAAAAAATTTATAAAGTTCAATGTTTATTTCAAGTAAATTATTCTCTTTTTATCGATAAACTTTTTACCTACGGGAACTAAAAATCTAGTAATACTACATATAACATTTTATATCTAAATGATTTTCAGATTTTCTGTTTTTCAGGAGAATGAAAAAGATCCTCGACTATCACATTTTTCGTACGTGTAACAGTACGATTTATCGACTTCACGAAGGAGATATTTCAATAGTAGTAGGACCGGACAAAGCAACCACTCTACGCTGTTAATCTAAAGTAGATACGTTCGATCTAGAGTGAATAGTGTGTCAACCTTGATGTTAATCGTATTTTACCCCCTCAACTCTCTTTTTTCAGTTTCTTTTCTTAGATGAAGTAGAACATTTAAACCATTTTACTTTGCGAAGTTATCATACCTGCAGAAAGAGAACGAAGACCTTTTGCTTTTGGTTTAAAACAAAAATGTCCTTATGTCTCCAGCCGTTGACCACCACCTCGCCTTTTACAAATAATGAAGCCGTACTTTTTTAACGCGATTAATTTTTTACCACAGCTCTTGTCTCGAAAAAACGAACAAAACCTGTCGGAACCAGAAAACATGTAAATTTTAAACTTAACTTTTAGAACGTTGCAAACTTGATTTTTATTCTTACATTAATTTCGTAAAATAAAAATATAATTTTCAATATCGATTTCTATTTAATTACATCAATTAGAAATTATCAGCGTACAATATTCGCAAATGGAATTTTATCAGGCAATCTGTAAATTATTTAATTCTTTCTGGTTTTATTTTTAAGTTTCGTTGAATAAAAATGGAACTTATGTTCTTTACAAATCCATTTTTCTATGTTTTATTTATGTTTCCAACCGATGTTATGAAATGTAGAATAAACCACAAAAAATTGTATCTCTTTCTCTCATTCTTTTTCTCTTCGATTATTTTTATTTCATGACAAAAGTATACATTTCTACATAGAACGTTACGAATAAATTGAGTTTGAGTTTTGATCGTGATCAACAATAAATTTACGAATCATGTTCCATTGTATTTCTTCGACTATAAAAATATATCGATAAAAAGACATCTGTACCTTTTATGAGTAACATATTACAGCATTAACGTACATATTCGTTGAAAATAAAAATAAAAATAAAAATAAAAAGATTTCTTATTTTCTTTAGTTTCCCTATACAAGATAAATTTTGCAAATGTCTCTTTGTGTAAATATCTCATTCTAATTCCAATATGTTTAAAAGTCAGTAAAAAATTTTCTCATCGAAATATTTCGTTTTGGCACGCGAAAGCCATCCATTGGCTTCTTCATAATTTATTAAGACTAAGATAAAATTATATCGAGCTGATCGTAACATACACATGAGTCTGCTAGCAATAGACAACGATAGGAAAGCTTTGAAAACGCATTCGCAAGATCCGCGTAATCCTATCCGCTAAAGAACTTTCCAAGTACGCGATTATCATTCTCGGCATCCAAACGATCGTTCGCCAAGAAGAGATTAGAAATTCCTAAACGTTCCTTCCAGTTTAAGCCGCGTTTTCCTTTCCTGCGTATCGCAGAATCTCGAGAAGTTTTCAACCTCAAGAAATTCGGAACTCGAAATACCAAGCGATATTTTGCCTTACTATGAAAAAGCAAAAAAATATTTTTCTTACTCTATTCTCTCTATCTTTTTCTCTCCCTCTCTCTCTCTTTTCTTCTTTATCATTTTCTTCCTTTCTATCGAACGAAGATATCCAATAGCAGTAACTTTACCATAGTATGCGACTAGCTACCTACATATATTTCATATTCACTTACCGACGCAGTCAATTAAGTACGATAGAAAGTCCGCAGGAAAGAACGAGCCTCTCTTTCTACCAATCCCATGAGTCGAGCGAACTTACCGGCAGGTATTATGAAAGTTTCGAGCCAGCGACCCACTCCCTGTCCCTTTTCCGCGACACGATAAAAAAGGAACGGCAGAATAAATGCGTTCGCCATTGTGAGAGTCGCGTGAAATGCTTTCGCGGTTCTCTTTCTTCACCCTCTCACTCTCTTCCTCTCTCTTTCTCTCTCTCTCTCTCTCTCTCTCTCTTCTTTTCTTCCACTCTACCTCTTTCTTTCTCAAGCTTTCGAACACCGCCCCAGGATTCTATTTCTGTCGTCGAAAATTCATTCTAAACCCGAATTTTCTCTCTTTCTTTCTTCTCCTTTCTAAACTTATTTTACCATCGTCGAATTTTATCCTTTATTCGCACTCGCCAAAATTTTATTTGATAACGATAAGTAAAACCTATTTAAATGTTGTTAAAAAAAGAAACTCGTTTATATCTCAATATACTCAGATCTATGAGAGTTTGTTAATATCAGTAAATTGTGATCTTCCTCTTCAAAATTTCATTTCGACGCTTATTCTTCGACTAGTGACAGTGACGGATGCAGAATGATCGAGTTATACTACTACAGTACTTGAGCGATCGAACCAGTGAGAAAGAATTGCATCGGTTATTAATTCATCCCCTATCTGCTTCACATTCATGTTAAGTGGGAAGTAATATTTGTACTAGTGCCGAGTAAAGTTTCGTTTGATTCGATGAAACAATGAGGGCGACCACAAACACGCGGAATATCTTTGACGAAGAATAATTTTCATGATTGATTGGTCGCATAATATACGAGAGTACCCGCGTCTACTTGGGGTAATGTAAAAGTAATTAGATGTTGCCACCGAGGAGTTATTCTGATGAAGGAGAACGAGGGTAAAAGAAAGAGACAGAGAAAGTGGAAGTGCTGCAGCAGGGAATTAATGTGTGGAACGTAATTGGCAATTTTCTGAAAATTGCACGAGAATTTATAGCTTCGAACCTTTGTACTTTCTCACGAGCAGTCGAAATCTAGAAGCCCTGGCAAAGATTAATTATCTTCGTTAAAAAAATGAAAGCCTCAAAGAAAGAGGGTAAGTATTACGGGCCAATATATCTATATCTATCTACACGCATCGTTGCATACCGCTCACGCGTGAAAAGAGATATTCAGTCGTATAATCAAAACTTAAAGACTTCAATAAAAATAATAATTTATTCTAGGCTAACAGTTCGCATGTCTGAACTCATTCGTGGTTTCTTTTTATCGTACGTACTAATCATATACTTATCTATCTCAAAACGCAATACTACTCGTATATGCGATCAGAAAATTCCGAGAATTTGAAAAAATTTAAATAAATGTTTTAATAGATATATTAAATAATTTACGAAAGAAGTTGAATATCTTTGGAACGAGAATATTTCATGGTCAAAAGTGGAAAAAATTCTCGAGCAAAATATAAAAATTTGTGTTTATGCGCTAAGAATTCACAGCATTCGAAGAAATCCTTCTCGATTCTGACTATGTAATGTGTAATACAAATGAAGGAAATATTGTATAAAACTGTAATTTCCTTTACATACGAAGAAAAGGACAGAGATACGAGAACAACAGGAATATCTATATGAACACGCGTCCGAAGCTACCGTTAAACATCGTGCATTTCTCATAGGAGATTGACGCATGTCCACTTCGGACATTTGCACTTTGCATGCCACGTATGTTTTAAATGTTACGACTTACTGACATAAATGCATAAAAAATTAAGTATGAAGGAGGATTAATAGGTCAACTATCAAACTCTTTACTGTACGAAAGTTTTTGTCGCGTAACACGGCAATACGAGTAATATCGAATAAATTAAGCAAATATCTCGATAATAAAACTCCTTTTGTATATAAATTATAAATCAATGAATCGTGCTATTACTCTATATAATAAGTAATTTCGTCTTTTGGTATATAATTTTATATGCACCATCTAAGTTATTTTATTTAACGTTAATATTTTTTACGTTTATATTTTATTTATATTTTTTTTAACGTTTATATTTAATGTTAATAGCTTATTACTTATTTAAATTATCCTGCCTAATAAACATACAGATCTAAGCCGTGTAAACGAAGTGAACAGATAACATGTATATATATATATATTCAATATTCGTATATTACACGTAAACACTATTAATAATAAACGTTTTCATCTATACGTGGAGATCTATGTTATGTACATTGCATACAATGCGTAGATTCGTCTTATTGATTGGTTGATTACGTGTTTAAATAGTAAATTCTGACTGAGCCATGCGTGAAATGTTTCCTAACATGATCGCACGAATAGTTTAATCGAAACTTGGATCGATATTAATCGTTTAATCCTACCATGTGAGACTAGTTCTTTTTTTTCTCGAGCTTTTGGTCCGGCCGAACAAATCGACATAGTTTCTTGTTCACATTCATAGACACCTATACGTACTCACATATACGTTTTCTATCATTTTCTAACACTCAGACGCGCGTTGGCCAAACAACAGTTCCTTATAGAATTTTACAAAAATAGTCACACAACCATACCCATGAGTTTGGACCCAATACAGTTAAATTCTTTTTTTCTTTCTTTACATTGCTTTACCCCAACGAACAAGTCAAAACGGTTTTGTTGTATACTCGTATAAAAACTACCCATACACTGATGGACTCTTTTTTACGGTCTTTTTTCTTCTTTTTTTTTTGACTCTATCGACGACGAAAAGCCTAGCCGATTTCAGACATACACTCACCTACCTTTTACCGTATCTGTATTTCTATTCGCACGTTTTGCATGTTTCGAATACGTTTGAACTCACAAGAGAGAAAGAGAGAGAGAGAGAGAGAGAGAGAGAAAGAGAAAGAGAGAGAAAGAGAGAGAGAGAGAGAGAGAGAGAGAGAGAAAGAGCTTCTCTCGTTCGAAACAAAACTGCTGGAAAAACAGCAATGTGATAGGTCAAAAACGTTCGTTACTAACGAAATAGAAATAGCCAAGCGAACGTTAGTTTATCGTGAAAGGTAGTAAGAATTTCTTTGGTGAAAAATAAAGTAAGAGAAAAGATAAAAAGAAGAAAAAAAAAGAAAAAAGAAGACCGATTGATTTTGATTTTATAATCCAAAGAGATTTATTAATAACAAAAATGTTCGATTAACGTAATAAATATAATGAAAACGTAATAGCTCCGATATCACGACTTATGACAATACTGTCGATTTATTGTTCTTTATTACAAGACGAATGCTCGCACGCAAAAAAAAAGTGTGATATTACGCTCTATCACCGATCGAGAAATTCGACAGACAAGTTGTCATCATCTTTTCTATTTTTCAATAAAAACTCCCATGACGTAAGTTATCCTCTTGCTTTCTATTCCATCAAAGGAAATGAAGTTAGAAGCAAGTCGATGTCACGGTCGATCTTCAACCCCTTACCAATTTATGCACTGCCTACGGTTCGCTACACGAGGCAAACGACATCATATCTCGTGAATTATGTAATAAACATGTAGACCCAACCGACAGCCATTTTTCTACCAACACGATGGGAACACAAGGAGAGACTTTCGTCGAAATAATGAACGAGCTCCTCTCTTTCTCCTCTCTCCCTTTCTCTCTCTCTCTCTCTCTCTCTCATTCTCTCTTCTGCATTTCTCCTTCTCTTTATTCTCCTACTTATTTCCTTTTTTCCTCTAACGCGAACGAACTGGGCGTCATCGTCCTCCCACCATCGACTTCGTAGTCGTCGTCGTCGTTCTCGACATAGTCGGACGACGAGAATGAATTCTGAAGCATTTATAATGGAGATCCGGACGCGTGCGGTGACTGCTCCTACTTTCCATCGTTTTCCAACGTCACGAGAAAAGGAGAGACGAAGAGAGAAAAGAAAAAGAAAGAATAAACGAAAGAGAAAGGCGGGGAGGAAAGAGTAAGAGCATCTACCGTTACGTAATAATCGTAAGCTTGACCCGAATGACCTAAGCCATAGCTACGACTCGGCCACGTCCGGTGATAAAAAGTCCCTTCTGCGCGGCATGTAACAGTTATTTCAAAGAGTAAAAGCTCGTTGGTCCTTGCAGCAAACGTTAAACTAGTCGTAGCCTCTCTCTCTCTCTCTCTCTCTCTTTCTCTTTCTCTTTTTTTCTACCTCCTCACTTTCTACTCCGTCACTTTTCTAAAGAGAGAGAGAGAGAGAGAGAGAGAGAGAGAGATAGAGATAGAGAGAGAGAGAGAGAGAGAGACAGAGAGAGAGAGAGAGAGAGAGAGAGAGAGAAATAGAGAAAAGGGCCATATCTTAAAGTTATATCTTTTTACGAGAAGCAATGGGGATTACGTTCGATGAAAATGATAACAGCATACATAAAAAAAAAGCTGCAAAGTCAAGACCTACCAGCAACGAAGGTATGAGTGATAAAGCAAGCAGCTTCTTATTTTACCGACCCTCTCTTATTCATAGCTTTGATAATCCAAAGGAGATTATAATCTTCACTCATACATTCCTCTTCACTAGCGAGAAAATCTTCGTTTAATTTTTTATATTATTAAATAAATCTCTCAATTTTTTACGGAATTTGGATATGCACATATTTTAAATTGTATATTATATGGAGAGTTAAAAATAAATGTTCTTTATTATAATTAAGCAATTACGCAGATTAACATTACGTTTCGATTTTTAGAATCGCAATGTAACAATAATCATACGTGTCGTATATCATCAATATTTATATTGTTGCACGAAGACATTGGGATCAATAGCTTCTCGATTTTTTGAATAATAATATATGCAAATTTAAACACGTTTACAATCATACACAATACAAAAACTCATACTCACATTTTTATGCACATATGTATTTATATTTAAATTCCCAGAATGCTTTCTATAATATTTTAACCATTTTGTTTTTTTAAAATAAATATATTAATTGGAAAAAGAATTTTCTCTTAAATTTTAAAAATTTAATCCATGAAGCAGTTAAGGAATATACTTGTATATGGAAAAGAGCCTCGAGCAAGTGACTTTATATCAAAGAGCGTATGAACGGAATAGTGAAGGGATATTGACCTCTTTCTTTAAAGACTAGTAAATGAAAAGCTCTGAGAAATATTTCGAACGATATACTATTATTTTCGATAGAAAATATTTTGTTCATAATATCTATAAAATAACTTTCTTTTCCTTTAAAAAATGAAAATTACTTTGCGACAACTAATTTCACGTTTAATTAAGACCTTTTTCTTTCTTCTTCTTAGTCTTCGTATAGTAAGGTTATCGACGTTACACGATGTCTTCATTAAGGGGTTAAAAGGAAATGCTATAACGCTGAGATCACCTTAACGATCTTATTATTTCTTACTCATCCAATTAGCACAGAGAATAATCTTAAACGATACACTTATAGGATTAATTATGTCGTTTTGTATTGCGTTTAGATTCTCTCCCGTCCATTGTACGTTACTAACCAATCGCAAGCTTTTTCGGCTTGGCCATCGTTCGGGAAATTACAGTCACTCTCGATAATCCTCGAACCGTAGCTTCCGATAACGATATCGTCTGTTCGCATAAATCCAAGCTGGAGGGTATCTCATAAATTGCAGTGATCGTCATTTCGACATCTCTGTCGGCTGGCCCACAGGCAAACCGAAATCCGTCGAAAGTAGCTAGCTACGGATATCTAACCGGAACATTTTGCAAATAGCAGCTTAATTATACCAATGTCTGTTACTACTGTAAAGCAAATTGGAGAATACAAAGACTGCTAACTCCAACGGAGATTGAGCAACGATCGCTGTCCGTTTTGTATACACACGTATTTATGTACGTATGCAGAGACATATATAAACCTATAAATCATTGATAGATATATTGATATCTCTTTATTCACATATTTCATGGATACATTGGTTACACTGTAAACTATGTATGTATATGGTTCTATGCGAATACGCACTAGAATAGATGTTAGAAGGAAGAGTGAGAGTATCTATACGTACGTAATAGCCGAACATTTCGCAAGGGATCGCTACGGTTTCGCTTGCAGCCCAAGATATTCCACCAGAGCTCGCCAGTAACTATTAACTGCATCTAATTACAAGGGCTGATGCAACGTGGATGCCTAATTAATGGTCATGAAATTTATGCGCAGATGGGCATGAGTTTAGATCGCTTTGCATAAGACGTACTAGTGATGAATGCTTTTCATATCGTCGATGCTGACCTTACCAGTAGTTTAAACGATCTTAGATATTACTACGTTGAATTTCAACATCTCTTCGAAATAATTTAATCATTCCCTTAATTCTAATTTCTCCTTTCGTAGACGACAAATGATCAATCTCGAGAAAATTAAATCGTAAAGGAACACTGGTCTTTTCGTCCAGAAAAAAATATAAAAAGAAAATATCGTAATAAATTTACAATCTAACAATACCATCGTATTAATTTGCTTTGTCTTTTGTAATATGCATCCAGTTGTAATCTCAAGACGTTGAATAACGACGATATCTCAGCATTGAATTATTCCACATCAGCAATACAAATTATTTTGAATTCTATACACCGATGAGCAAGAGCTATACATATAATGTATGGTTACACGTTTAAAAATCGTAATACACATCGCTTATATTTGATCAATATTTCAATTTTATCTTCTTGAAATTTCAACGAATCGATCGTTAATACAGTTTTTTAAAACTATATCCAGATGCTTTACAAAAAAGAAAAAAAATTAACTAAATTCTGAGTAACGCTTGTGCTTTATAAAAAGATAAATACTTTTAATGACCATGCTTTGATTGTAAAAACCGAAGGTTGCGTGTAACGGACAAGAGAATAAAAAGAAAAGAAAAAAAAGAATTGCTTGAAAGGGTCTTGCTAATTTTCGTGAAACGAGAAACACGCTACGCTCGAGGCTTGATTTACGATGGCTGACCAATACTCGATTCGTTCGCTAAAAGCAAACGCATCGAACTCGCTCATCCGTGATAAAAGTTTACTGCTCGATTTATCGTGTAAGTAGCGTCGTTTACCCAACTTGTATCGCGTACCGACGAATTTCTCCTATACCAATGACTGCGATCCATCCTCGCTGTTTTATTTGCATTCTGTACAAGCCCCAGTAAAATTTCACCCTGCTGGAACTGGTTCAAACTGCGAAAGGTGCACAAATGTTGAAGTAGGAATGGGTGATTCGAGTTAGAAGTCGATGAGATTCATGTAACACGAATCGTCTGTTTTTTCTTTCTTTTTTTGTACTTTTCTTCTTCTTCGTTTTTTCTTCCTTTCCTCACGAAACAGAGTAAGAAATAAAACAAAAATAGAAAGAAGCAATCATGTAATCTCTTATTTCTTTCTTTTTACTCTAGAGATAATAGAGATATCTCTTGATACATTTCGATTAGTCTTTAACTTTCTCTTTCTCTTTCTTTTTTAATTCTCGTCCATATTCATTACATTCCACATTCATGCTCGTATCATTAAACTATAGGTATATCGTTTAATAAGAAATAAAATCTAATTTGTATTTTATATTTAATATGTCCTTATCTATATGGAAATAAGAAATCTTTAGATTCAAGATAATAAAATTTAATGACACACTTTTAATGATAAAGCTACTTAACTCTATTATATAGGTATCATTTATTCGTTATCTATATTAATTGTTCTCTATTAAAAAAAAAAAAAAAAAAATGTTCTTTGATAAAAAAAAAGAGGTACAAGAGAGAACAATGGGCAAGAAACGATCGTAGATATTTTCCGAGCAAAAGCAAATCGTAACTGAGTTCGTGGGTCTACAACGATCTCATTGGTAGGGATAGAACGTAACTGGAAACACGAAAGCATTCGAGATTAGTTTCAGCAACGCTACGATCACTCGATAAAACCTCGAATTCGAATCGGTCTCGAAAACGTTCCTTTTACAAGCACTATCCCTTTATTCATTAGCAATGGTACGTGGAATAATTTACAAATCATTTTTTGTGAAAATCATTAGATAATAGTTCTTTTAAGTGGCATAAACATCTGCGACAAGTATCAGTTTTAAGTTTTCAAAAGAATTTTGTTTGTTCCCTGGAATATTAATTTATGTGTTCAACATTTTCTTACGTTATAATAAAAACATAAAATAAGAAAAATTTCTTGTTGCTTTCATTAAATAGACCAATGAAAATTTCTTTCTTCAACGCATGCGAGAGTTCGATTCGCAAATTAAATTTTATTAAAGTAGGTCATCGTCAACAATGATACTAAGAATGGTGCGATAATTTACCATTCTAGGTTTGAAAATTCTTCCTTTCTGTCGATTATATCATCATGTGCGCATCGTAACTGATAGTCAAAGTAATAGACGATGAATGACTATTGAATCTCTAATATAATTTGCCTCGTCTTTTGCTAATTATTCTAGATGGGAGCTTCATCCAATTAGATTCTCCAATGATCAATAACTATCCCTTCCAATTAAACGTTTTGATACCTGTTACGGTTGAATCATGGAAATCGTCGAACATCGATCTCTTCGATTTTTATTATCGTTTGATTCTTATGTATCATAAATATATTTATTAACAAGTTACTGTATCATAAATACATTTATTAACAAAAATTGTAACACGAAAGAAACAACAATGTCAGAGATATTTTACCATACAAAGAAATAGAAAATTCTTTTCCTTTGAAATAAATTCGACTCTACAATTTTATGCTTCACAAAATTCTCTTTTATGAAAGAATAAAATTGGCCTATTTCAAGTAATATATACATCCTATCGCGATATTCTCGCAGATATTCCGTTTTATCGCCGGTGCCGAGTATGAAAATTGAAACAGGTCAACTATGTCAATAAATAGAAAATGCTGACAAAGTGTTGGAGCATCGAACTCATTGTCGACGAGACATTCTCTTTCTTTTTCTCTTCTCGCCGAGACAGGTTTCCAGTATTTATATAGACGAACACCATTCACGTGTAAAATTCTAACCGCCATAGGATGATTATGCGAGCAAGAAAAAGAAAAAACAAATTTATTTTTTTTCTCTTGTTCTTATATTACGCTATTTATCTATTTTTCAAGAAATTTTATAACAATGTGTCAATGTGCTATTTCAAGTAATATACGATACAAAAATTAATTTTTTTCATTTTACTTACTAGAACGAACATGATTAATAATAATGACATGAATAAAACTTATTTCTCTATTACACTGAATCGATAGATTTGATAAAATATGTTTATGATAAAACATGAAAAGTTTATTAATTACTAAAAATTTATAATAAATTTAAACAACATTGAGATTTTATTATTATACGAGCAATTTTAAATCGAGCGTTTTAATAAGGAAAATATTTAATATCAAACATTTTTCACTCCCTTTCGGGAGCCTTTTTTATGAGTAACAATTTTTAATGAATGATTTATATAGGGTAATCGCGAGAGATAAATCACTCTGCATAAAGGAAAAGTGAAAAAAAAAAAAGTATAAGATTGTTATAACGGTAAAAAGTTATATACGTGCTTATGTACTCGATAAGCGTGCTCGATAAGTGGATTTCAATCTCCATTTTATGAACAATCGTGACAAAGCTCTTCTCTTCCTAAAGTGAATGTCCTCTTTAAAGGTTCTCGATTGGCAATATTTATTGAACTTTTGGTTAAAGCTCTGCTATTTTATTAATATAAAAAAGAATGGTGAAGCTTCGAACATTATATAAATAAAATCGAAATATGATATTCTAAAGAAACATTATGCTTGTAGAAATGTATATGAAATATAATCAATTTTTCGCTGTCATGCTGTTGCTTCTATATAGAACTTATAATGTTAAATATGTTCTTTAAATTTGAAAACAAAACTCATATTTCAATAAAACCGGTTATATGATAAAATTATGTAAAAGAAAAAGAAAGATACAAAGAAAACATTATTAGTCGCAATGTCTTTGTTTTGCAATTTTGCTGATGTATCGATTCATAAATTACGATATCCTCTCGACCTGTATCGTCATTGAATTTTTTAATAATCCAAACGTGGTTATCGATTAAATCAATACACATTCGTTTCTTCGACATACATATGTATAGCCATGGCTACACTATTGGTTTTCGCGTAATGAATTAATGTAAATTACACATGCCAGACGCGTTTGTGGTTCGCACCCTTCCGTGAAATATTTACCTCGTGTATATAACGAAAATGACAATAAACGATCGTGCATCGGGCTGCTAGATGATTCGAAAAGATCGACTGGCAATTGCATCGCGATCTATCGTGTTAAATGAGATTAAACTTTCGCACGATAGATTTATTTAACGCAATCGAGTGACATTTATTCGCGAATAACGTACCATGCCATTATCACCGTATCATATTATCGTAGCATGAAACATAGTAAAGCGTTGTCAAAGGCGAGAAGCTAGTCAAAGGTTTTATGATCCCCGACCGGAATAAAAAAGGGACGCAAGAATGAAGAAAAATAAGCTAGTACAAATAGATATAAAGGAAAGTAGTGTATGTGCATTAAGTAAATCAAATAGTAAATCTCTAAAGATGAATTTAATACTTATTTAATAAAGTAACTTCCAGCATTCTAACAATTATCGCTAATGAATTTTATGAATCTCAGCAAAAAAATTGTTCATGGTATAAAATGTACTATTTACAAATAATTATACATAAAGGTAATTGACTATACCACAAGGTAATTATTAAAAGTAATAATATTGACTATACTACAACTATTACATGTAACTAATATTTGATCGATTAAAAGGAATTATTTAAGAAGTTATAATATTGCTATTCTCTATATTAAACAGCTATTTTCAAAATGTTATTCGACACAAGCATCAGTAAGACGCACGTAGTAGCGATAAATAAAGCTTTTGCTGAGAATGCTCATAGGAATGCTGCACTCACTACGAAGATAGAACAATAGACGTAATCTCGATGCGGGTCCCGTTGGATCGGCTAGCGTTATAGCGTTTCGAGGACGTACACGACAAGTGCGTTCAAAGTGATCCTCTCGCCAAGCGAATACTTCGACACGGCAGTTGCCAGTCCTAGAGAGTCGTGGATGGAGCGTAAGGGAAAGGGGATGAAGGAGAGTATGGGAGTGGCACCGAAGAGAATTTCCCATTTCCCGAAACGACAATCGACGCCGATGGAGAACTCCGTTCGCCTCGCTACGCGTCATTGCGCATATACCCGTCTTTTTCACTCGGAACGCTACTCCTGTTTCTCTTTCTATTACCATTTTCTTCTAACGTTCTACTCTTTGATATATTGCAACAGTTCATTGCGAAAGTTTGTTGTAATCTGACAATCATAAAAAAATTCAATTAATTGCAGATCTACTTTCAATATGTTGATCGTGTTGAATGAGAAATTATTTAATCAGACAATGATAATTTTATATTTTCTAGTTTTTATTTATAAGAGTACTCGATGGTAACAAGATTCCCCAGAACAAAATCATTTACTTTTTACAAAGTCGACTTACATTATTACGGATCTATCAGAATATATAATATTTTTTGATTTTATATTTTCAAATGTTCGAATTTATGTCTTTGTATAGTTAATTTTAATAAAGATTATTTATTACTCTTATCCGAAGCTTTTTCATATAGTCAGCATACAATAATCGATACGAGACATATTATTCTGTGCTATCTCTCTTATTTAAATATATTTTAATGTTGTAATTAAGAGTTTTATTTTATACATCTATTCAGCGTACATAAAGATTCATTAAACCTGATATGGACTGGCTTTTGGTGAAACATCTTCTCGCTCTTTTAAGCCTGATTTTTAAAAATACGCGAGCGTTATACAGCCGGCCTTTATACACAGACACATACTCTATTAAATCTATATTATCTTTTATGACGATACGTTCCAAGAGATAAATTTGATAGAGGACGATAATATTTTCTACCTCGATAATAGCGGCGCTTCTACGTCGGCCTTTTATCTCATCTACTGTCTCCTTTGCACCCTCTGGAGATTGCTTAATTAAAAAAAGAACATTAAATGATTTATACTCATTGTCGGATTAAACAATTTATAATACAATTATATGATCAAATTGATTTATTTATATTTTATTTTCGAAAGCTACGATTAAAAATGTCTAAAAGTTCAATAAAAATACAAGCGACTCTTCTGAAGGTTTATTAGCAATTCAAATAATTTTTAAACGGTATATTGATCATGGAATCATTTTCCAACCTTATATATATATATATATATCTATATACGTAAAACATTTCATCTATATTATTATACATGAATTAAATGTATGAACGAGAAAATAATCCGGGTCAAAGCTATCGTCATCTATCTGTCCATAACACGTAGGTAGAGAAGACGAGTAGATGCGATGAAACCGCAACGGAATTCCCGATACGAGACTGCGACCGATCGCGAGAGGGTGAGGTTATGATAACGCGGACTTGAGTTTTACGACGACCTTTCAATAGCAGAGACATTGTCGATTCAAATTGTGTACCGCGTTTACGAGCTATTTTAACACGGCCTCATTCCACATACTTCCATCATTTTTCTTTTTCATTATATTTCTCTCTCTCTCTCTCTCTCTCTCTCTCTCTCTCTTTTTCTTTCTCTTTCACTTTCTTTGTAATTGTTATGCGAGAAAAACTATCCAAAAGATAGAAAGAAAACGATCTGCTTTTAACGACAGGACAGAAAAACAGAGTAAATCTAATCGTAGGATACTTTGATGTTTCTACAGAAAAGATTGCATATTTGCACCGTAGCACACAGTTGCGAATTTTTTCTCGATTATTGTTAGTATGATTTCGTTTTATGTTTTTTTCATCGAGTATTTCAGAAAGAAAGAAAAAAGAAAAGACAGAGAGAAAGAGAAATGAAGAGTTACGAAATGACGTCAAAGAAAACTTGCTGGACTTGAACGAATCTTTCCTACCGTTTGAATTACTTGTGGGAGTTAAAACGATACGACTGGACGGACAAGGATCGTTGCTTCTGATAATAAGATTTTTTCTTATCTCCTTGAGCTTTCAAGGAACTTACTTTAAAATATAGATTCCATTTCATCTTTTATCCATGCATAAAGAGGCGCCGTAAGCCGTGGTCGTAATGACGAAAACACGTTTAGAATGTACAAATATTCCTGAAAATTGATTATAAATTAATGTTCAATTAACATAATATATTGTGTATGATCATCAAAGTTTGAAGAATAAAATATTTCCATATATCTATATGTTTATATATTTGCGACCGTTTGATCATTGCTTTGGTCAGCCATGCGTGATATACAAATAATGTAATCCATGTTTAAATTAAGTACACGCCTGGCTAACAAATAATAGCAATATTAATTGGTAGCTCGACTAGTAGAATTCGCGGTATACGCGCATAACGTTCTAATTAATAACGAAGAGAATGCAGGGAATATCGCGGCAGCATCTCTTGGTGTGGACGATAAAACGCGCCGCGCTTCATTTAACATAAGCGCGGAAGGTTTAACGGAGAATTTCCCTGGGCTGGGAGAAGAAAATTAGTTGCCGCTAAGACAATTAGATATACACAAATAAACGACGGATACGCTAAGCCAGAAAAAAATGTCTCATCCGCATCCTGAATAAAATTAGCTACGTCTCCTAGTAGATTGATATTCATTCTCGAAGAGAGAAGAACGCTCTAGAATTTTATTAAAACTCGAAGCAATTTAAGTACCTTAAGTCAAAGGATCACGATGATCTTTTTTTTTGAGATGCATTCATTTTTTCCTTTTTCTTTTTCATTTTAAACAATGCCAGTCCAATCCCAAGACTTTCCAAATTTATAATCGCGACAAAATCGTAACAGCGTAAGTACTCACCCGAATTTTTATCGAACGTAAGTACACGTAAGTCTTGATATTGTCTGGTTCACATTGGTTTTTGAGGTCCGATCTCGAATGTACGTTTCTCTGATTTGCATCCCTCTTTTAATACCGATTCGAGCGTGGACTTGAACAAGGTCGACATCTGAAACGTCCCATTAAGCATACTTGTATCAATGAAAAATATTTACTTTCGAATCGTAATAAATTATTCAACATTAAAATTATCATTGACTATCGCCTTTTTTATTTGAACTTCGAATTCAAAAATCGAGCTTGATCGGTTATACGTAATCCTTCGTAAGGTTTAATAAACGAGAATTTTACTCAAATCGTTTTCGTTACGTGTACCTTTAAGATCGTTGAAATAGAATACAATTTTGATTGGAATGACTTTAAAAGGATTCTAGAAGTGAAAGAGCTAAAAATAGAAGGAAATAAAGATGAATATCTTAGAGATCACGTTAAAATTATACATTTACCTTCTCCCACTTCGTTGAACAACAAAACTCCTTGGATCTCGATTACTTCTCTGAGTTTTGAATTATTTCAATAGGAATCAGCATAAATTTTAAGATAGACTTTAACGCAACGCTGAACCATCAGGTATATCATTAATTGAGATTCATACGATTAAATAAACAAGATTTAATATTAATTTTATTTTCTTGATTTTATACGTATCGTATGAATATTAAATTTGATACATTAAATCCAACTTTTTTTTTCCAAGGTACCAATAATCAGAGAGCACTTCATCTAAAAAATTTACTTCTTATTAAATTTTACGAAGAGCTTGGGACAGTATAAAGAAGAAATAGATGTCTCTTTTTGCGACACGAATCTCCAGAGAGAAATAACTTTTCCGGTTAGAATTTCTAACACAACTATAAAAATAAGTAATATCTCACCGATACTATTAGCGACGGTCGTTGAATTAAAGAAATTCCGCATAGTTGTATAAAATTCGACATTAAATGTCAAAAAAGATTAAATAATTTGATGTACTCGCGGATAAAAGAACGATGAATTTGCTTTGAAAAGTTAAATAAAATATCTAGAATATGAGAATGAATAAATTGCAAAGCATATTATGACAATATGAATTTACAAATAAATAATATCAAATTATAATATAAGATTGAACATTGTATCTATGACGATGGTATAGATGGATACAAAAATGAAAAGACTCACCTAAATTCGTCTGATACAGTGCAAAGTGTCAATTGCAAGAACTATAAAGAGTAAGTCTAAGAGCCGTAAGCGTACTACTGTGTGTCTAATTTAGAGTAAAGAGACATTAAGAAGCATTATGTAGATATTCATATTATATTATTTTAAAAAATTGAAACCTAAGTGATCGTGAACAGCCCTGAGATTCATAATAATCCATTAAAGTGCTCGATATAATTTTTAATAATAAAACAAATGCATCTGTTTGAGGTCACGACACTAACAGACTATAGGACTTTCCTACATATGATATAATACAAATATAATTTAATAGGATAAAAAAAATATTCTTTCATAATTTATAGTGAACGTATTTATTTTACGTGAAAACATTAAAAAATATATCTTTTTAACAAAGCAGTTTATTGATTTTACCAACTTTTTTATTAAGTTTTCATTTTTTGTTTTTTATTTTTTGTTCTTTTTTTTTTTTTTATTGAGGTACTATATTCTTTCTATTTAAATTATTCATTCGTATAAAGTCCTACAAATATTTGCAAAGTATTCTTTTGTGAACAATAGCAGAAGAATTTTATATCTCGCTGTCATAAGTCAATCCTCTGGAAAATAAATGACAAATTCTCGACTATCACAATTTCTTTGAAAAATGAAATGAACTCGTGAAATGTCTCTTCTGGCATGTTAGCTCGATAAAGTTAAACTTGCTTACTAGAATACATATACTTTATCATGGTAAAGTCATCGTTGAAGTATGCTGATTTTTCGTAGAAAATATTCTCATGACATCGACCAATATCAATCGATTTAATAATATTTTTATAGCATATCATGGATGCTCACTTTGCTCGAAATTCAATATCAAAAATATTTAAATAAATAATAACTTGAATTGGAAAAAAAAAAATATAATTCTTATCTATATTTTTTTTCAACGAAAATCAATCAATATCGATTAATGTTTTATTTACTATCAAGATGTGTCACTATTTTATTACATTTTTTAATATATATGTTAGAAATTCATTGAAAAAAATTACATTTAAAAAATTTGTATTGGGATAAATGGTAAGCGGTTTAACTCAGTTCTTTTGTCAAAAGCTTCTCTTGTCACTAGAGTTTCAAGCTTTAATAAAAAGGGTTCCCAATAAATTTCAATTTTATCTAAAAAGAACCAGATAGCAATGATACGTTAGTGTACAGCTTGAGGATTCTAGTTAAAACTTTTGTCACTCCATGATCAGATCCTTTACTTTAAATCTTTATTCTTTCTCAAAATGAAACTCCATGACATTAATTCGTCGATTACATATTTGTTTCTTTTATACAACGGCAATAAAGTAATGGATTCTTAATCGTCACCATGATATTATAATATTTGTGACTCTTGAAATAATTTGATAACATTTTAGAATATGGTTTTAGCCTTTCGCTATTTGAAAATTATTTAGTATAACAAACACCTCTATTACATATAAGACTTCGATCTTTTTAGAAGCGATCCAAAGTAGGTTTAATTCTAATATATATGTCTAATAATAAGGATCAAGTTAAGATCAACTAAACATGTTCATGACATTGACGTAATCATTTAAAAAAAAATTGGAAATAAAGTAATAATAAACCCTTTTCATCAAAAATTCATATATCACGATTATAAAATTAAAAGACGTAAGCCGATCATTCTTAGAATTGTCCCATCCTTTCGTAATTAGATTTGTCGAAGTACAATAACGTTATCGATCGTCGGCGATTCCTCGAGAAATTCGATTTGCGGATGGGCTGGCCACCATGGAGTACCATGTTATTGAACTAATTGCTTTAGGATCACCGTGTAGCAGGTGGTGCACATGTTATGCATGTTCCGAAATTTACGATGTCCAATTATCTAAAACACTGTTGCGCCCTACTACCAGCCACTTGATTGAATGCATGTGATAGAAATTGCAGTTAGCGTTGATGCCAGCAGTGAATATAGCGCGTTTCGTAAACAACTTTCCGTCGCAGTCCGCCAGCTTCCACTCTCGAAATTGCACTCGCGAGGGAGTCGTACGTCATTGATCGCGAGTACCTTGCAATTTTATAAACTCTGTAGCTTATCGTAACTTCAACTTATAGTTTCCATTTATTCGTCTATTGCTTATAAGCGTTAATGTTCAAATGTTTTTTTTTTTAATGGTGACTGTAATGTTGAGTCTATGAAATAATATTTATAAAAAAAGAAAAAAAATAATAGGAATTAAATTTTTAGCTACATCCTCCTTTAAGGACGATTATATTTCATAAAATCATTAAATTCTTATATACAATATAATCCCAAATCTTAAATTTGATCACAACTCCTGTTATCGAGTTTAATAGCCACTGAACAACATGCTAATAATTTAACGTTTCATAAATGTTGTCCTTGGAATTTTACGAATTTTATTTATAATTATTAATTAAAAATATCTCGATATCACTAGTCAGTAATATTTAATAGCACAATGAATTATTATTTTTAACGCAATTGTCGAGAAACTCAAAGTTCATTGAAATTGTCGATACTATATTTATCTACTTTTATATGTGAGTAAAGTTTGTAAAAAAAAGAATTGATAAAGAGTAACCGTTCATTTTATCGATCATATGCTACTCCATCGGTTTTATTTCTTATTCTTATACAATCTACGAACTGCTAGTGAAATATCCTGTAATCGACAAAAAAGAACCAATAAAAAAAGTAAATCAAATGAGTTCGTTTGCCGAATGGAAGATTTCAAAATAACGAAGAGAGCCAGACATTCTAACTCTTCTATTACAATGAATGTCGATTGCGTGCTCTTTCCCAGTATTCTCTGCTTTCCATCGAAAATGATCCTCATGAATCGTCGGAGTTTCTGCGAAACTTTTCCCTTCGATATTCATTTTCCTCGATCTTCTGTCTACCTTCCAATGGTGATAATGTTAAAAAGCATTTTTGATCTATTTAATTAGAACGATAGAAATTGGAGTTTTATTACATAGAAAATACTTTTTTATTCTTTAGAAAAGCTACACAAATCACGATATAAAATTTAATGAGTATATAGACTTCAAATTATTTTTTGCTCAAAAATAAAAAGAAAAGAAAAATTCTGAACAGATTTTTATAAAATGAACTTTTCATGGTTTTATCATATTTAACAAATAATTAAAGTATATTAATAAAATATCTTATAAAACTATTTTTGATTCTAAGAACCTTGCTCTTTTCTTATGTTACTTTTTTATATTTATAACTAAATGAATATTTAAGGAATTGTATTAGTTCAACCAAAAGTTTAACACTTTAGCCTACATTTTCATATTATTTAATAATACGTATAAAGAGTGCTATTCTCTTCGATAAATCATCGCTGTAATATACATAAGTATATATTAGATTTTCTCCAGACTACGAACAAATAATTAAGTTTCTTGGAACCCGTTTACTCGATAAACTTGTATGATATATCTATGTTTAATACTAAAATTCAACACTCAAAAGATGAGAGGAGGTTGATATAGAGCACCATACCAAGGTACTCATATATTTCTTTAAAACCAGATAAATAATAATGTTCGTACAATATACTCGTATACCTACTGAATCGTAAATGAACATAACTGTTTCAAAAAAAAATCTGTAAAAAATAATCTATAAATCCAATCTAATAGCTATAAAAATATGTTATCGAATGTCGAATAAATGTAAAATAGATGATTTCTGGATAAAAAGAAAATCAAATTTAATTATTTATATGCATCATTACCTCATAAACGTAGCACGATTTTGGTTTACCAGAGAGAACCAGTAATGAGCACTTACGAAAATTAGTGTACCCTCATTTCTGCAAACGCTCTTTCGCGAAAGGATAAAGGAAACGAGAAGTCCTTAGTAACGCTCCATCCTTTGATCAGCGCTAAAATCTGTTCCGTGTCGTATCTCGTACTTTCGGTTGCATTCGAGGAGATAAGAAACGAAGGATTTTGTCGCGCCAACTAGAAAAAGGGATTCACCGTATATATTCGTACAACGAATGTGTATTCTTGACTTTAGGGGACAAGCGAGCGACCCCTCTGGGAATTGCCCTTTCGTTCTTTCCTAGAATCAAGTCTAATTCCATCCGAAAATATGCATTGCGATGAGGCCTTCATTCGCAATATTTGTTTTTGAAGAAATCGTCCGACTTTAATTCTCCGAAGAATCTCGGAATTTAATTATTTTTCAGAGGTTTGTTTAGATAACGAGTATAATCTCTTGCCCTCTACTCTCTCTCTCTCTCTCTCTCTCTCTCTCTCTCTCTCTCTCATTTCTCGATTAAAATATTCAAAAAAAATTAGTCTTTAAAAGTCGTTAGATCGTAGTAATTATTACAATGTTCCATTTGTAGACTTCCAACCAAAGTAGACTTCCGTATGGAATCACCATCACAAGAAACGTTATTCGTTATAATTTTTGTTAAAAATGAAATTTTTCAATTCTGTTTGAAGTATATCTACGAACCGTTACGTAATGTCATGACTAAATGTCATGACATAATGTTATATATATTTATATGCATAAAATATTTTTGACTATATTAACTTGATTTAATAGAATGTAATATAGTCTTGTACATAGTTTTTTTAGTATTGTGGTGGAAATTATTACCTAAAATTACACACTTGTTTAAAAATTTTGAAAATGACGTCCATTTATTTAAAAACGCTTTTATGGTAAAAATGAACAAAATGGTTGAACCAATTTTATGGAAATTTTACAAATAATATTTGTAAAATATGAATATGTGTGTTGTACATGTCAAACAAACTGACAGATTATTTTCAGAATGACATCTGCTTTATTATAAACATTTTAATATCAAAATACAAAATAAAATATTTATGGTTACGCATAAAAACGAATCGAATGCAGAGAGCTAATAAAACGAACAGATACTGTTATCATGCATGATGACCATCATAATAACAGAACTATATGGATCATCGCAAAAAATTGAAGCGATCCAGGGATCAGATTGAAGGACTAGTTATATTCAAAAAATAATTATGATTTATGATATAATAGTTAGTTATATAGTATAGTTTTCTTAGTTAATTATCTATATAACTTATTTAGTTAAAAAAAAAAAAGAAAAGATTAGAAGCTTAAAATATTGGTACTACTAACACGAGTAAATGAAACGAAAGCCGGTGATGCAATTACATATAAATAGAAAAACCTTAAAAAGAAATCTACTTGTTATCCAATATTAATTCAGTAAGAAGAATCAAAAAGAACTTAGGAACGTAGTCGTAAGAATTGAAAAGAAATCTGTCACTTTTCTTCCGCTAATGTTACAATGAGCTGACAGTTATTGAATAACGAAGGCGAGTAAAAAAATTCGTGGAGTTATAATAAATGGATGAAGATATCATTAAATAATAAGAAACGAAGTTCATGCTTACTTGGACACGGTGACGTCGCCAGCAGTTCGAGACCAATTCGAATTTCCAAACTGTTCCACATCGTCGAAGCTTCCACAGCCACACGCACGCTACTTGATAAGAAGCTTCGAAGTGGAAAAAGAAAAAGACAGCAAAGGAGAGAAAATAAAGAAGTTAGAGGCTATTGGCTAGGGGACGCCACGCTAGTTCGATCATCTCATTGTATTTCTTGGCCAAGCGTGACGCCATCATAGCGATCGGCTTAAGGAAGAAACATTCTTTCTCTCTTTCTCTTCCCCCCTCTCTCTTTCTCTCTCTCTCTCTCTCTATCTCTTTCTCTTCCTCTTTCTCTTTCCTTCCTCTGCGAGACATATTTTCCACGATAAGAAAAGTAAAAGCATCTGACTCTAATCGTTCGTAAGAAAACGGAAACACGAAGAAGGACGAATAAAACGGCACGCTCGATCAAACGAAAAAGAACTTTCCGTATCGTCGTCCAGACTCTACAAAGGAGTGAGGACGCAAAAGAGATAGAAAAAGGATGCCGTTCGACTATTCGAGATTTCTTTCTCTCTTTCTCTCTTCAAAGACTTTGTCGAGAAATATAAACAAAAAAAGGAGCAATCCTTCTCACTGGACATATTTTTATTCGATACTGTTTCTCACGATATTACGAACATAAAGTATTGAAAAGTGCTTACTTATGAAGTACGTGGATCTTTCTATTGAGATAAAAATGAATGAGAAAAAGAAAAAAGAAATGAATTTAAGGCAGAAAATTAAAGAAAGAAAGAGTAAATGTATTATCCAACAGAATCGTGTACGAATTTATTTGACTAGAGTACATACCATGCAGGTATAAAAGCAGTGGAGGTATGACTTTAAGGGAGACATTTAATTAATAATTATAAAAAGAGTCTCATCCAACAATGTCGTAACTGTGTAGAAACGGGTATTTTAAGTCAAAGAAAAACGAACTGAAGAATTCCGTTCTCTTTCCGTTACAGATATTTCTTTCTACATTCTATGCATATTTCCAACGTACAAATCTTTCGTCTTCCATAAAGTCAAAGGAAAATACCTCGTTATCGCTCGCTAGCTCACGTATTCTATTCTCTATTCTGCTCTTTTTCTTTTATTTTTCTTCTAAATAGGCAACGTTAAATGCTCATATATCTATTACATATATATATATATTATAACATTTGATATTCAGATATTAATAATTTTTCAATTGATTTCCAAAATCGATACATTATTCCTCTTTTTTTAAAAATTCAATTATTTCTTAAATTAATTATGTCATGATTCAGATAAGAGTGAAGAGACTAATTACATAATTTAATTCCATTGCAATGAGAGAAATGATTAATAGTAAGAAATAATGCAAAAAAGAACAAATGTGTGCAAATAGTATGTAACAATTAATCTATAATAATGTAGACATATAAAAAAGTAATAAAGATTAGTGATCGCTAATTTTATTTTCTGAATATTTTGATTAGCATTATTCTTTTAAAATTCATTCAATAATTAACTCCTTCGTGAATTAGTGATAAAGTTAATTATTCAATCACGGAAACGAATTATATAAAACAAAAGTTCAATATTTAAAATAGGTCAATTTTAAACGAGCATTTATTAATCGGACAAAAAATAAAATTTTCTAAGTAATATTAATAATTTAGTAGTAATTTAGCAGTAAATTAGGAGAAAAGAACATAAAATAAAACTCAGGTAGTGAACTATATTAAATAATTTATCTTATTCGTCAAAGATTGATTTATTCAAAATGTAATCATTGATTTAATTTTATCGAATATCTGATCATTCTTTATTCCGAGTAAAATGAAATAGTCATTGGCAAATGTTTATTTGATAGTTTGATTTGCAAAATAAATTAGATAATAAATTAATCTATCTGAAAATTGAATAAATTATTTAAAATAAGATCTCAATGAAATTATTCAAATTAACTTAATTTAATTTCTGTAAAAGGTATGGAAAAAGTATTGACAGGGATGAAAAGATAAATTGAAAGGAAAACATTAAATAATTTTCAAGGTATTTAGTAAATTCATTTAGAAATTTATCTTAATTAATCCGTTATTGTCGGACTTCATCGGGATATTCGTAGAACGAATTTGTCTACCTTCGATTGAATTACTTCACACGAACTAATCATTTTCAGGTCCACGAGCGTGCACCATGCGAATGAAATTACGCGTACACAAAACGTTTGATAGAGCTGCAGAGGGACTTGGAATTAGAGAATCTCACTGTGCTTTTGTTTAAAGCAACATAGATTGAAAAGATTGCGAATGGATATCTCGAAAACATGCGCCGGCCATCTTTTTCAATAAAGCTCACGAGAGGCCCAATTTCAGCGGAGTCAGAGCGAAAATGATTCGACGTCATCGAGCTTTGCGTGTCCAGTACGTAGGATGCTTTTCTATACGAATCCCTTTTCACTATTCGCGCGAGCGATTTCCACTCGGTTATAACCTGCGAACGTATTTTCGTCCTATCGATTCGCAAGCTTGTTAGCTCGAGCGACGAACGTTACAACGGTTGTTCGAAAAGTACTATGAGCACCGTGATCATAAAGTGGAAGTCGTTAGAATACTTCAACGTGTTGTTTCAAACAATTGTTACGAGTTTGTTTCGAGATGCCAGCCGATGGTACTCGAATCACACGAGGTTCGCTTGCAGTTTTTATTTCGCACTTTAAAAAAACTCTTCTCCTCTGACCGACCTGATTCAACTTGAAAAAGTATTCCCACTCTTCGTTTCCATTCCTGTAGCTATTCGTTATTGTTGTTCTTGCTATTTTTGTTGTGTTCGTTTTTTCCATTCGTTTTATATATGATAAAAATTGAAAGTTTTCGATAAATCAAAAAGAAAAACTTTGTAAAACGAGAAGACCTTTCAGAGAAGGACGTCAAGTCGTCGTAATGTTGGAAAAGTAACGCGTCATTGTTGCTCGAAGGCATTGACAGTTTAGATTTTCATAAGTGCCTTTGGTACTTGTCCTTGATGTTTTTCCGCTACATTCTTCTGTAATTTCTTTTTACTCATGTTTACCTCCTCGAGCTCTTCTCGCGCCTTTTCGCCTGCTTCTCCATGCTGAAAACGTTTCTTTTTCTTTACTTCTCGCTCTGCCCATCTTCCCCTCCTTTTCTTCTCTTCTCTTCTCTTCTCTTCTCTTCTCTTCTCTTCTCTTCTCTTCTCTTCTCTTCTCTTCTCTTCTCTTACTATCACTCCCGTGAAACGTTCGATACGATCCATCTGAGTTTTCCTCTTTGAAACTTCTTCAGACGTTTTCAGCCTCCCAACCCACTCCAACTTCTTGACTGCTTCGATCTTCCTTCTTTTTTTAGACGTTCCAAGCTCGACGATGTCACTGGATGACCGAGCGTACTCCTTTCTGAAATTCGTACCTTTTGCATTTACCTCGAAAGAGAAGTTAAACGACTCGGCTCTCTTTCTATCTTTGAATCGTTTTACGAGCAAAGTAATTCATTCGCTGACAATCCGTTACATTACTCGTGACCCGAATTAGTATTTCAAAGAAAAAATAACTTCTCTCAAAGTTTCTTCTTTTAAATTGTAATTAGAAAATACCTTTTGTGCGAAAGACCATTTGTGCGTTGTAATGTTTACAAAAAATCCATATCAATTGAAAGCTAACAAAAGTCTTCAAATTTGATTTCATTCACAATTTTTTATTATTTAGAATATTTATTATTCTCAATGCAATGTTGTTATAGATAAAGAACATAAACATAAAGAGCATAAAACACAATTTACAAATATCTCGATAATATCTTTTCATAAATTCCATTATCCTTTGTAAAATCGATGTAAAATAATTATACATATCAAATTGTATAATCCACAAAATACATATGAAAGCATTGCTAGAAAATTCGCCCTTCATTCAACTGATACGGATAATGAGATATCGTATCTTCTCTCTTCTAAGATATTCGATTGTTTTCTGGAAAATACTCTTACTATTGTATATAGATTTAACCATTGTCAAAGCGAAAAGAGAATAAGATAGAAAGAGAGGAGTAAGAAACATACGTTTATGCATCTATAAAGGTACAATAATCCTGAAGAACGGACTGAAGCGGCGCATCTCTGATTGTCGCACGCTAATTAAATGGATTTCATAGAACAGGATGAACGAAAGCTCTTCCGTTCTCGAACGATACTAACGAATCGCGTGTGCGCGAATATTCTCCACGTATTTGTGTGTTGCACAATCCTACTCGGGCTTAACAACCGACTCTAAAGCTGACCCGTCAACCGACACGGATACGTCGGACATGCATCGTTATACCTGTTGCAAAGTTTCCAATGGATAGCAGTTTGATGCACAGGACGACTACTTTGCCCCAGCTTCGCTTAATGGACGTTCTAAATTAAACTCCCATTTCGCATTATAAACTTATCGCCTCGGTAGTCCATATAATGGAAAACATTCCGAAGGAAACTTTGAAATCTCAACGTTACCTTCTTTTATCGGATATGTCCGACTGATTTTGTATTAGAGTAGCATGACGTATATATATACCTGTACTTAATTTAAATACTAAATCTATCTTATAATCAATAATGCATAAACGTGTATGTGTGTATATATATATATTTGATAAGAACAAATATTTATCCCATTCGATTCAATTAGCATGTGTATAGTTCGCGATATGTTCGTGAGAGAATGCGAATATGTATGTCATTTTTATGTCGAGATGCCGCATACAACTTGATTTGATGAATCTACGATAAAATTTATTTATTATATTAACTATATGTCATGTTTCAATTCAATCATTAATGGAAATTATGAATATTATCGTAAAACTTGTAACGATAAACAATAACTCAACACAACATGACTTTTATTCTTTTCTTAATTCCACAATTCGCAATAACACGCCGTCTCTTCTTACTGATTGATATCTTTGTTATAATGAACTGCCACTGTAATAGGATACTGAAAACTTAATTCTAATCTACTCTCTCTCTCTCTCTCTCTCTCTCTCTCTCTCTCTCTCTCTCACTGTCACACTCTCTTTAACTACACTATTAATTACCTCATATGGTCCTAGTGTAAACGACATTTGTCAAAACTAGATTATCAAATTAAATACTTCGAAGTAACAAAAAAATCCGAGATAACTTATCATTAATATTAATTATTAACCATCCTTAAAGCTAAAGATCAAACAAGTAGAAAAAAATATATTTATTGATTATCGGTATTCATATATTGTAGTATAAAAATATTAATATTAGCATGGCCAAACCACAAATAAAAAGAATGATTACAGATTTCTTGTTTTGCAATTATTTAAATCACAATAATTGAAAAACTGTTATTGTTATAAAATGAAATAATATAAATTAAGATTTCATTAAATCAGATCTTCTCAAAGAAATACGATATAAATTTCATATTAAAGATCTGCAGAACATTAAATATTCATGGAAATTTATTTAAAACCGTTATGAAAAGATATTTGAAACTTTGTGTATGTAATAAAGGAAGATACAGAGCAAAAGGGAAATTCGCATGTTTATAATTGCAATGATAGACTATTATTTGATCTACCAAGTTAAGCGCATTTCAAGAATATTCTGAGAAACCTTTTGATATAGTATGAAACGACGATGTTTGGTAAATCTGACATTTCATGTTGCATGCTGATACATGTCATATACCTATACAATATCTTCTCTGAGTTCTAAGCAAATTCTCTAAGTATATAACGTGCCAATGTAGATATGTATTTGCTTGTTTACGTATTCCTGTTGTGTAGATTCTAAATCGAAGAGAACTAAATTATGAAAGTTGCCTGTTAACCAACGAAGAAGAGATCAGCAAGAAGCAATAATAATCATGTTTGACATCATCACGGTATATTATATCTCCTTTCGAGAATCATAATTCTGTCATTCTTCTTAATCCATGAGTCACTTCAATCCATTTCCTTTCTTGGGAACAAACCCTCCGAATTGTTACCATTATCGTTCACTGTTCTCATTTCTCCTCTTCTAATTTTCTCTTCTGTCTTCTATTCTCGATTTTTCATCTCTTCCCTTCGCTTTCTTTCGTATTTTACACGAAAGCTCGCAGCGCGACGAAGCACGAATGCACAATGGACAACGGACTTTTGAAAATTAAAGGCATTTATATACAAAGGAATTTATGTAACTCGGTTTGTTCCGGCATGTTACGTATGTGGAAATAAATACGAGAAAGAAAGTTAGCCGAACTTACGCGCTTTGTCGCGGAAAAGAGAACTCGTTCGTACTTCTTTTTTTTTTCATAGAGTAAAAAGGAAAAAAAAAGGGAAGAAAAAGAGAGATAGAGAAAAAAAGAAGAGGTCAGTCAGTTTTAATCATTAATCGTAACTTTCCTAACTAAAAATGCTCGGTTTATTGTGTAGAAGTCATGAATATCAGTTAAGTCAGTAGCCAGAATAGATTCAGTCTAGAATGTTCCTTCGGTGCGACAATCGTTCCACGTTAGCATAGCGGAACACGCGGTATTTGCATTTGACAGCAAACCGAGGAGCCGGTGGTAGACGTGTTCGGGCTTAATCTGGGTCCAACTAAGAGGATTATCGTGAAAATGTTTCATCTGTGATTTCGCTCGTCGTTTCGCTAGCATCTCTATGCACGACCTTGTCAATGATAAAAATGATCTTTCAACTCGAAAATAGTTCTTACATAAAGGAAACTATTTTTATTTTTTGAATTACAAAATTGTATATATAATTATCTATTTACGTAAGTCCAATTAATAAATCTTTTTTTAAAATCATTTCCTTTATTTTATAATTCATTTCGTTGATTCCTTCTTAGATCATCTGTTTTTTAGAGTTTGCAATAATATACTAGAATAATCAACTACCAATATTCTGTAAAGTCACTCGAAAAGTTATAACGTCATTTAGTCGGTACATATGTATCCATATATCTATATGTACCTACCTACGTTTCTGAGACCAGAGAGAACCGTAGATTTTAATCATGCTCCGGTGCAATGTCCTTTGATGCATATGTTGTTAAAATTTCTCATTGCGATCTGTAAGATTTGCTACATTTATAATCCTTTGAAATCTCAATTGGTTTACGTAGTTCTTATAAATCAGTTATTATTATTTATTGATTTTCTATAATTATTAATGCTGTTGAGTGTCACGCCTGAAGATAGACATAGTTCTATACTTCATTAATGACGTAGTTCGTTAATGTTGCTTACTTTGCTACGTACATCTATATACAAATGTACGTGTCTATCCTAGGAACAAAATTTCTTACTAATAGATATAACTCGAAACTAAATTATCGACGAAGTATGAAATATTAACTATCTTCCGGCATTATATTAAATAGTCATATAAATAATTACAAAAACAAATATTATTTTTCCGATACATTAACTTGTTCCGTAATTAATTATCACGGATAAGTGAAAACACGAATTATATATTTCTTATAGGTTCATTAATTTGGAAATTTTCATAAAAATAAAAAAAAATGTAATTTTGCGTCTGTTTCTTGTTAGCATTGAATCACATGTGTATTAAATCAATAGTCTTCTCTTCTCACGAGTTGAGCGTATTCGTTTTTTATATGCGGTGATCGTAGGCAAAAATGAATACGAACCACAGCAAAACATCGTTAACAACAAGCTCCGTCAGTATAGTGACGAAATAAATGTTAAATAAAATTATTCAATCTGATTTTTACACATCCCAGAATGTTGACGAAAGAGTGAGAGTGAGAGAGAGTGAGAGAGAGAGAGAGAGAGAGAGAGAGAGAGAGAGAGAGGATGCAAGAGGAACCGTAACAAATATTCTCTCGTACCAAATCTGCATACTAAATATTCGTTACAATTTCATATTCGGTATGCGCACCCATATACCGATTGCGCGTACCAATTTTTTTTCGACAATTTCGCTCTCGCTAGCATTTATTCGGGCGCGGAATATAATCGCGTACGTTCTTCGACTTCAGCACGTACGGGCTGAAAATTGTTCACAGAATGCTACGTTCTTCTTCTCATTGAATTTCTCCTTTTACTATTTCTAATATGAAGTTTCCCTTGAAACGAGAACAATAAAATGTGAAAACCCTCGTAATCACTTCTTCTTCTTCTTAATTTGAAGATTATAATTATAAATCCAAAAGTTCATTAATAATACTTCGTTGCAATTGATCATAAGTGTTTTTGAATCCCAATTAGAATGAAATTCTTTCAATAAGAAAGTACAGCATTTCGCTTAATTAATACATTTACTTTTCGAGTCAATGCGTATTCGAATATTTATACGATTAAAATTAACCTTTCAAATGCCATAAGCGTGTTAACACACTTTGCTTTGCCGGGCGGGTATTGCCTCCTATACAGAAAGCACATTTATATATTCTACTTTGAACTTGAAAAGCGATAAGTATAAAGTGGCTCTTTGTGTAAAACCATATTTCGAAACATATAATACAAAAGAAGATTTAATTACTGCTTTCATATATTTTTTTTTAAATAAAAAAACTACGTTCATTTTCAATTATTATAGAATTTTTTACCCAACGCGTATCGCTAAGATAATATTATACGCCATCTAAAGGGTTAATTGTTTTTTAATCACGTTTGACTATTATCACATGAATACAAAGCGATTTCAGTTTATACTATCGATCATTAAATATCTTCGTGTTAAATGAAAATTTAATTAGAAGTATATAAATCTCGATACACGTAACAGTAATATATATCATTTCGTGCAATGTGTTTAAAAGCAGAATATAAGCCTTTAATTATATTATCAAATCGATAACGATAAAATTATTTACTTCATAGTTAGATATTCGCGCATGATATAAAATTATTAGTAAGTAATATTGTACAATTGCATGTACGAAACTATGTATGTAAAATTAATTCACCTGTCAATCTTATTCAATATTATACCGATCACTAGGTAATGTAGAAACCATTCTTTTATTAACTAATATTCGTTTATTTGAATGTTCTATAATAGAGTCAGTCAATTAACTGTAATATCTCGATTCATTAATTGACAATTAAATATTTATAAATATGCAAATGATTATAAATCATATAATTTAATTCTCAATAATAGTAAATGTTTAATTATCGATAAATGCTTAATTAAAAATCGATTTTTATTAAACTTTTTGATCTTATAATTTTTATATAATATTTATTATACATTTCTTCTAAACAATTTACAACATCCTACATAGACTAACATAAAAATATAAACATGAATTTCCATCACGAAGACATTCCCATCCAACTAACAATAACTGTGAGGCATTATGGAAAGATAAAAATTGTCAGGTGCGTTTTCTTGGAGAGTTATTAAATTTAAGTAACTTCGAGTGTAAGGTTCTGAAGAGGAAAAAAAGAGATAGAGAAAAAGAAGGGAGTGAAAGAGACCAGCAGAAGAAGGAAGAACGCGTAGCAGCAAGTCCTGTCGATTTATCTTCCAACAGAGAAGGGAATGCTCTCCGAAGTAAATGTCGGTTGTAAATCAGACTGCATTTTCTTCGACCACGTGCAACAAAAGCATGTGCGTGATGTATGCAGAGGTTGGCAGTAAACTGAACTCTGGAAAATCGACTGCTTTCCACGACTTAAAGAGATTACCAGATTCGACGAAACGATTGCTCTCTACTCATTGCTCACATTGACAATTTTGATCAACTAATTAAATTATCACGTTATTTCGAAAAAGCGTACGCAATAGTCGATCTATTGACAAAGTAGATATACGCTTGCACATTATTATGAAAGGACATAATAATCATATCGATAATATTCCATAATTATTCACAGAATATTATAACGTGTATTCACTGTATTTCGATTTTGAGCGTGAATTGCCAAATAAAGAGGGTACGCGATAATTAAATTTTCTACTTTCATGATAATTAAACTTTCGATTTCACTCGTTCACTAGAAATGATATTCAACCAAAGCTGTTAGATCCAGTCTACGAGGTATCACCACCGACAGTCTCCCTCCTATTCGCATTATTTATAATCTCGAGAGATAGAAGGCGTGATCCTAAATTAAATTCGCAAGAGCGGTGGCTGGATTTAGAGTTAATTTAACTTTTACTTACTTGACTTTTATACAGAGGAATAATATATTTATGAAAAGCCATCGAGGGTTCAAGGGTGGGAATCAGCTTCACCTCGGGGATGGATCGTTTAACGGAAGAACTTGTTAAGCATAGACGGAAGATTACGCCGCATTAAAGAAATTACTCTATCAATTTTTTTCTCCCTCAGGCCTTTGAGCTTCGTTTTTTCTTTTTCTCTTTCCCTCTCCCTTTCTCTCTCTCTCTCTCTCTCTCTCTCTCTTCCACTACCACTTTCAACTACTGTGTAATTTTAACGACTATCAGAGTAAAGTATAATCTCCAGAAGTTAGAATATATTCTATCGTATATGAACCACATACTTGCAATCTCACGTTCAATCGATTACATCTATCTAAATCAATAGTCACTAATTAGTCGATTAGATTGCAAACCCGCATGAGTTTATTATTTAATGACCGCTGGACTACGATATACATATATAGCTTGCGTTTATTCTATTCGGATTGTGTCGTTCTACTCGATGTGCAAGCACAACACGATCGATAACATTAACCGCAATTCATCGTCTATCGTTATTCGCTGTCAAATAGTTTCTCACATTCAAATAAAATTGTTTAAATTAATTCATATCGAAGTTATAATGAAAATTGTATATGTATAGATATATGAAAATTTCTCTTGTATATACCAACAAAAAAATACGTAAAATTCACTTCCGTTTTCACTACGCAGAAAGATATTGTTTCTTCAAATCACTAGCCGAGGACAATCTGTTTCAGAGTTAGATTACATTCCAGCCACGAGATTCACTGATTTCCATTCGCTTATACATACATAGGAACAAGTACTTCGAGTTTGGTTGTACAGACATTGGCGCGTATTCGAATAATCACCACTAGAAGTAGTCTTTTACAGTCTCTCTCTCTCTCTTTCTCTCTCTCTCTCTCTCTGTCTCTCTCTCTGTGTCTCTCTCTCTGTCTCTCTCTCTGTCTCTCTCTTTCTGCCTCTCTCTCTCTTTATTTCTTTTGCGCTATAAGCCGTTTTCGTATTACACCTGCGGTGGCACGATAAAGAACACGATCACCGTAATACCAGTAAAAGCTACACACTCGACTCACGTGAACCATGATAATCGAATGCAAAGCGACCATTCCCGTAATCTTGGGAAAGAGATCTCAACGTTTTACGGATAATACATTGCATCACATTGGTTTAGCCTTTTGATCAGGATCGTTTCATGTCATGAATCTTTGATGCGAACGTCCTAACTTCAGGTGCCTTTTACGAATTTTTCGTTCAATCAAAGAACTCGAGATTTTTTTTATTACGTTTCACAACAATCCTTATTGTTTCAATAATTTCGTTAATCGATGAAATCAAGTAAAAAGGTATTATTGATTTGTCTCTTTACTTATTAACGATAATATAAAGATTAATAAATTGCTCATAAAGAACAATATTAAGCACATGGTTAATTTTTGAAACGAGAAAAGTAATCTACATGAAAACTACACTTTATGCTCTTTGATGAATGGATCTGTTTACGGGCTTATCCTTTGAATGAACACAAGCACTATAATAACACGATATAATGATACTAAAATATCCATGTAATGAGTCGGCAAATATACGTGCGGAACGGACTACCTCGAAAATAAAGTACGACATTTCCAGTCGGCGAAGTTATCAGACACAGCGTGCGGTACGTGCCGAGTTAGACGCGTATAAAGGTAGCGGTTGGAAAATGAGAAAAGAAAAAGAAGCGACTGGACCGACGGAAGCTTTGTACTGTTGCATGAAAAGAAAAACAACAAAAGGAAAAAAAGAAAAAAGATAAAAGAAAGAAAACGAGAGAAAGAAAGAGAGAGAGAGAGAGAGAGAGAAAGAGAGAGAGAGAGAGAAAGATTAACAAACGAACAAAATTTTTAGACAGATACCATTCGTATAACATCACTTATGATAAAAGGAAAATAAAAATAAGACGAAATAGGAATAAAATAAAAACGAATAGTCATTTGATCAAAAAATCAATCATATCCTAAGAATTAAAAATAATTTAAAAAAGGAAATAAATATAAATATATCAAATGATCATTCTCACTCACCGGAATTTAAGGAAGAATTGTCGGTTCGTGCGCGTCCAATCGCCACCACTATCAGGAAAGCCATCGTAAGGATTCGAAGACAGCCAAGGGAATCTTTCATTCCCATAACACGTTTCACGCTACGCTCACCATTCATCGCGAACCGCTGTCCTAGCACGTTCTTTACTGTTCATCGGCACCGTAGAAGAAGAGGGTGCGCGACCTTCATCCCGACTGAGCGATCGCGCTCTGCCGAGAGCAACGAATACCGCGTTTGCTCGTCTCTCCTCCGTTCGCGCCTTCGCGTCGATCCCCACCATTCCGACTCCTACTACTACTACTACTACTACTACTACTACTACTACTACTACTACTAACACTTTAGAACCCTTGATACGCGCAGTCGCGACAGAGTCCTTGCCGATTCTTGAGCTCTACTTTCTTCTCTTCTTTTTCTATCTATCTTTATCTCTCTCTCTCTCTCTCTCTCTCTCTATCTCTCTCTGTCCCTTGTCCCCTCTTCAATCCTTTCTCGACTACCATCATCACCATACACCCCCTTTTTTCCATCCTTTCTCTACGTTCCTCTTTGTGCTTTGAACCACCTCACTACTCAAGTCTGCTTTAATCTCTCGCACTTATCTTTTATCAATAGATGATGATTAATTATCGCACAACCCTATTCTCAGCTCTTGCTCGTCAGCGAATCCTGGCACCTGTAGAACTTACCCGTAGACAGCCCGTACCCTCTTTTAACCATTTCGTCAGGAACAATCTTTAAAGTTTTGCTTCCATGTTTAAGCAAAATTAATGCTAAATGACACTGTGACGAATTAATAATAAAATAAAAAAATTTCGTTAGAAGTGCCGAGGATCATTATTAAATTCGTGATATTGAATACAGATTTATCAAACAAAGCTCATTAGTTCGTTCCGAAATTTGTTGATTTTTCTCAAATCGATTCTCTAATTGTTAATTTATTTATATTATTAGCATCCATTTTTCAGACGAAGCAGAGATCTTATTTAAATATTTTTTATTTATATGTAATTACGTAAAAGTTTCATAAAACTCTACGAAAACGTTACCTGTCTAAACATTGTATTTATTCGTTCGTTACTTTTTATCTCTCTTACATTCTTTTTTTCTTTCTTTTTTCCCCTTTTCACATAATAGTGTATAATTACATTTTAACTGATGTAAAACACTTTTGAAAGTATTATCAAAGTAATCATGAACGAACGTTTATAAATTCGATTCATCAATGATCGATACGTATGGCATTAAAAAACTTAAATCATCGTTCCGAGTAAAAGAAGTAATTTTTATTTATTGGTAAAAAGACTATTCGAACCTAATTTTTCTAGTCATCGAAGCAAGATCATCAATCATTGACTCATCCATGTAATGATTCGTTTGATCCTTCTGTTCTACGACAAATTGGAAACACCTGTGGAGTGCATACTGAGTGACCTTTTAAAATTTACGTGCTTCGACTTCACGGTGAACAAGCAGAAATGGCTTCATTAGTTTCACAAGACTTTTCTTGTATTCAGTAATAAATTAAACACGATCAACCTTGCCTGTTTCCAAGTATCGATCGTTGGGCAAACAAGTACCTATTTGATAAAATACTGTAGCCTATAAGAATGAATGAATGAATTAGAATGTATCGAGGTAATAAATTATGATACTGGTCATTGGATATGGAGGAATATGTTGTCAACGATTATTTAATTTCATGTAATGTAATACGAAGTGCAAATTTGTCACTTTCAAGCATAAACGTGATAAAAAAAAAATGTTTCATAAATATTATAGAATTTATACGGAAACATAGAATTGCTTTGAAGAATTTCGAAAAAGTTAAAGATTCTACTTAAATTCATAAAAGCTATTCAATTTTTAATTGATATTTACAAAATAGATAAATCCTCTATTATTTAAGATATGATTTTCTTTAGATTAGCAAAATATGAATAATAGTAATAATAATGTAAATATTTGTCTTAACGAGGTGCACTGAACGATGTTGTGTACGATGATCCGTACATAAGAGTTGGATCTAAAATCGATTATCTTGAAAATTTATACGACTGTCTCATTTCTATTGTCTTTTTAGTAATTAGGATCAACGCATCTTTCGTAACCTGAGTTGCTATATTAAGCATAAGTCATGAATTTTCCTGATCGCAATTCTTTTACCAATTTTAATGACTAAAAGCTCGTTCGAAAGTTAAAAGGATTTTTTTTAAATATTTCCTTTTATATAAAAGTTACTTACAGAAAATTATCTTTCCACGATATTTGAATATAAAAAAAATAATATTTTTTCTAAGAACTTGATAAAAGTCATTTCGTATTGTTTTTCAGATGAGCTAAATCGAATCATTAAAATTGAGCAAGAATTACAATCAGAAGAATTTATAACGTAAATCCTTACAAATGCATCGGGCGATCCTTTATAATTTTGTAAAGAAGAGAGATTATGTAAGTGCGTATGTGTATGTCCCAAAGTTCTCTGGTTTATACCAACTTCAAATGAGACGTCGATTCCGACGCGACGCATACGACCGCAAAGTATTAAATCGCATTCGACTTTGGAACTAGGTTTCGTAGAAAATAGTCGAAGAGAATGGCCGACGTGGTTATCGATCGTAGCCACTATCGGAAATAATTTAACGCTTCTGTCAGATTGTGATTAATAAGGCGCATTGTGAAATATGATCTCCACTCGCGGAATATTGGCTCAAAAGACAACGAACGAAAGTCGTATTCGTTGATGGAGCACAACATACTTCCGATAAAGAATCGCTCTAAATATGATTGATGTGACCGCGTAACGAGCCGAGATTCGAATCTCTTCTTTCTATACATTTTCCCGTTATCGATGTACATGTAACCGTTCGTGCGCGCGAGCGCTTACTGTACCCACGACAGGTATGCAAATTCCACACGGAGAGTTACGATGCTCCCCGATAATTTAGCTAACAAATTCTGCGATGCACTTAATGACTGTGATTAGCTGTGATCATCGAGGGCCGTGACCATCGTTATTGAGGTCAACTCCAACGGATACCCATTGATGCTCGTATCGCGTGATTTCAAACATTACTACGAATAACTTTTTCATCATTCCGAATAATAACCACTTGCAAAAATCTCAAGCGTATCATAAATAAATCTCTATCGAAGGAAATTTGTGCAAATGAATTCTTTCTCACGATTATTCTGATACATACGGTATGAATGAATAAGTAAAAATAGTTCAATAGATATAATTTAAAGTGGAAAAGTTGGAAAGAAAGTTTTAATAGCAAAAAAATTGCTTTACTCGAACGATTCGGAAACAATTGAAACTTTTATCGTGCAAAGGAAGAAATCGGTTGAAGCTCTCATAATCACTATGTTCTATAAGTAAACATAAATGTAAAAAAAAATGACGTTCCAAGGCGTGGATTACAATATCGTGGCATATGGATAAAACGACGGAAAGTGGATAGGTTGTTCTCGCAGTTTCTTAGGTTGAAAGGCGTGTCTGTGAGACGGTAAGGCGCCAGAAGACACACTACAATTGTAGCTTCCAACTTCTGAGGACAATGTTGCTCCGACCCGTTCTCTTGTTCCTCTTTCTCTTGTCTCCTGCTACCTTCTCTCTGCTTCTTCTTCTGCTTCTTCTTCCTCTTTCTCACGCCACCTTTATATCTTCCTCCTTCTTCTTTGGAATAGCGAAAGATACCTCTACCGGTTGCAGTCCAGCCTGCAATCCTGTCGTTCCTCTCTTTCACGACTACGATGCTACTAAAATCCGTAAGATAATCGCTATTTTCCTATCTCTCTTTTTCTTCCCTCTTCCTTCTTTCTTTCTCTCTCTCTCTTATTGTGATATCGACGATCCTCGCGCACCTGTGGATTATGGATGAATTAAGCAAGAGTTCGTTACGAGATTACTTTCGTTCTGAGTTTTTGCCATTTGCCTAAAGATAACGTTAGTATATATCTATGTAAAATAAAAGAGAATCTGTTTTAACCAAAACTATAAATTATACAGAATAATTTCTCGAATATGTTTTTGCATTTAGTTTAAATATTTGTTAAATCAATGATTAATGTCGATTCAAAGTTTATAGATACGTAAGATTTAATGTTTCATTATATTGTATGCTAAATAAAAGACTTCCATATATTTGAGAACTAAAGATAAAACTACAATATATAATAAAATGACACAAATACGAAATAAATTTAACGAGGTGCGATTTTTGTCTTATATTTACGTGTTTCCATCAATTTTGGCCAGGCAGCTTTCCCAGTATCAGATATAACAGAGCTTTCGTCCGGCCTGTGTTGGTCAATACAGGCTATCTACCGAGTAGCTGGATAAAACAAAACCCAAAGCATTAGGAGGGTACGAGAACTCATTTCAAGAAAAGACGTATCTATCTACCACCTTCGAATTCACCCGAATAAACCGCTATATTCTCTGACAGAAAGTTGAGAAACTCAATAGAAGGAATAGTCCGTTTGTTTCTGTGTCTGGTTACGACATGCGTGAGAGGAGAACCGGATAACGCGTTGAGTACGCCTGAAAATTCTATCAACGTCAATTGCTTTTATATCATACCACACTTGAACTCTTAAATTAGTTTAGATGAACAAAGACACCAATGGATGTACTGTTATTTGACCGTACTCTAAAAAATCTTATTACTCTAAAGATGTTCTATGTTTCTTTCAGAATAAGACTTTATAAAATAGAAAATTTAGGACGATGTAAATGAGAAACTCGAAACAACTTCAGTATTCTTAACATACTATGCGTATATACTTCTTGTGAAGAGGCAATCTCAGAGGTACTTTTGGGGCTTCACCAAACGTGAAGAGCCACAAGGAAAATAAAATAGGGAAAGTATGGTAAAGTTAAAAATGTTAAAGATACATTTCGTAGAAACTTGCCTATCTTGTTTTCGAATAGAACAAGAGAGTAAAATTATAAATAATAAACTAAAAATATTAAAAGCATAATTTCTCTAGATAGATAATGTACTCGAGTGATTACAGATCATAAATCCATCGATATTTTGCAAAATTCAGTTTTGGTATTATATTGTAATAATTCCTGTAATATAGGACATATACGAATAGAAATAATTTTATTTTTACAATCTAATAATTTTATCCAAATATTACGTGAATTTTCAAATGAATATACTTATAAAAATTTCTTTTATCTTTTATAACCTATCTATATAATCAACGATATTTAATAAATTTCTCTAACTCAAGATACATAACATGATAAATAATTATTTGCTCGACAGAAACCGGATAGAGAAAGCGGTAAATCTCACTTGAGATCGCAAGAACGAATTCCATATCACGTATACCTAAAAGTATCCTCAAAGTAGGACGTTCCTCCATTAGAGGCTATAAATGCCCACGAAGATGATATCAATGTGTCCAGAGTGTCCGAGTTTCCGTAGAAGTCGTCCTCTGGGATAGGACGGAAGTGCCTCGTGATTGAACGGAAGAGTCGGCGTTTCAGAGAGAAGAGAGTATAGTATCGAAGACGACATAGTACCTACATACATATATGCAGGCTAGCATCTCCCTATCAGTAAACAAGTGCATCCGTACGAGATGCGTAGAAAGGGTCTGCTTCGATCTACTTCGATGACACGAAGAGCACTTTCTCTCTATAGAGAATGCCACATTCGCTTGACGGTACCTAGACTAGCCACGATGTAGAGAACCATATCACGAGCCGATACTTGCCTCCTCTTTACCTTCACCATAATCAACTCTGTATCTCCTCCTCGACCTCTTCTCTTCGATTTCTCTACGACCACAAAGTTACATCTACGAAATTGCGTTTGTCAACAGTGGCTAATTGCCACTGGGAATGTTGTTCAACTACGAAGTAACGTATAATTAGAGAGTATGGTACCTTCGGGAATTGAATTATAAATTATTTAGCACATATAAACATATCTCTCTATGGACACTCTAATATCCCAATCTACGTCACCGATTTAAATTCTGTGTTCTTCCTATTTCGATTTCGACTCCGGAGCACGCGCGCTGATCTCCTGGCTATGCCTTCCAACCTTCCAGCGCACACGTGCACGCAATTATTATTCGCCGCGCTAAACGCGACGGCAATGTTTAACGTATTCGCAACGGTGCTATATGCTAAACATGTATGATTACGTATGGCTATGTATATATATGCTAATACTTCGGCTTAAGTATCACGATGCTCGGGAAACGTCGTAGAGAATTATGTATGTCGATGATCTTGGTGTTCGTAATAATTCCCTTGCCATTAACATTCTCTCGCTAACTTAGCTAACTTAATATTATCATCATGTAGCTATGAGATTAAATTTTCTGGAATGTTTACAACTCCATTGTCGATAAATAATGCTACCTTCTAAAACGTATCATAAACATAAATTAATGTATAGCTTATGATATATTTATTGAAAATGATCTTTAAATATCCAAAAAAAAGATTGTTTACTTCAAATTAAATAACTCTAACACTTTGATGTCCAATTCTTCGATATCAAACAATCTCAATTTCCCCGTTTATTCGATTCATTAACTCGATGTATGATTATTATCCTTCTTAGAAATTTCTCAATATTTTTATTCACGAGCTTGATTTTATCCAATTTCATCAATAAATTAGATTTTAATGGAATACTTATCAGATTAAACAATCAAAAATATTTATAACTCGGACTTTAATATTTTATTTATTTTATAATAGACATTACACTTACTTCTTTTTTTAATAACAGCGTGGTACCTTCTTACATCATTTCATAGACGATAAGGAGTGCACTCGTGAGGCCGGAAACGCACTTTCCTTTCTCCCGACTCTCTTCTCATTTCACGCTTTCATCCTATCGTTCTTTCTCTCTCTCTCTCACACACACACACACACATTCGTGTGTGCAGGTTTCACGACCCTTTCTATTCTTCTATCTGTATTCTTCTCTCTCTCTCTCTCTCTCTCTCCTCTTTCTCTTTCCCTCTCTGACTTTCGTAGTATATACGCGATCTAGTGGTTAAGTTGAGTGGGTGACATAACGAGGTTAGCAAGGAATGCAAGGACAGGCTTTCAACGGAGTACTATCTATAGCGATAACTACGTCCTCTCATTCCCTCTTCACACAGCTATCACCATCTTCCTCGTCCTCGTACTCATCCTCATCGTCGTCGTCGTCGTCGTCGTCGTCGTCGTCGTCGTCGAACGTCGAAACGTCGAGGGTGGTACAGCAGCATCCTTTTCGACCGTGTTTCACCACGGCTTCAACCGTTTTAGTTTCAGCAGCCTCCTGCAGCTTCTTCCCTTCAACCTTTCTCTTCAACCCTTCTCTTTATATATATCTCTCTCTTTCTCTCTCTCTCTCCTCTTCTCTATCTATTTATCTATTTATCTATCTCTATCTTTCTCTTACTCTCTAATAGTACTATTATATAGTCTAATAGCCCGCTTTCCTTTATAATTTAATGACCTAACCTAGGACACTATCACTTATGTGAGTATTCACGACATCGTATACATCTTTCCTTTTCTTTCTCTCTCTCTCTCTCTCCCTCTCTCTCTCTCTCTCCCTCTCTCTCTCTCTCCCTCTCTCTCCCTCTCTCTCCCTCTCTCTCCCTCTCTCTCCCTCTCTCTCCCTCTCTCTCCCTCTCTCTCCCTCTCTCTCCCTCTCTCTCTCTCTCTCTCTCTCTCTCTCTCTTACTATCCCTCTTATAACCTAACATGAATGCGTATGTTCGCTTCCATTCGGACTTTATCTTTTCTTTTCTCAAGCATCTCTATCAATGAATCAAAAAAATATATAAACCGATCACATATATATACACATATGTATTTCTCAATCATACATAATAGCGTATAATCTCACCGAAGATCTATTATATACAAGGACAAAGCTGAGATTTTAGTCACCGAAGTTATCAAATTTTGTAACGATTGGCCATTAATGCCAATTATGCATTATCCAAATGATCAATACGATGCCCATCTTCTATTGTAAAAATAAAATAGTATAACATTTTATTTAACTTTGCTGACGATCTAATCCGTATCGCACGCTATTACCAACTGCTCTTCATACCTTACTCTTATTCTTAATAACCTCGTATACTCATTCGCTTATTTATTTACATGTCCTTGCCATAGGATTTGCGACAGCTTTCAAGATTAAAAATAAACAAACGAGTATATTTCTTTGTCGCGATAGCATCTTAATTTCCGAGAATCCTACACTGGTAAGATATCAGTCTTCTAATATTTTTTAAAATCATCATAATTATTGTATGAGTTATTGTTGTTTTCGATTCATGTTTTCATTATACTCTACATAAATGAATGCATACGCTTGCCGTGGGTATTTGTTGATTTTACACGACATAATGATCGTTACGCAGAACTCAACTAATTCAATACAGTATATCGATACAAAATTCACCTAAAATTGTTATCATTACCGTAATACAATTAATTAATCATAGTAATATATATACATATGTAAACTCTTCTATGTTATTTAAGTTTCTTCTCATTTGTACCATTCTGTATTACGTCACAATGTGAGTCCTGTTCAACGATATGGAGTGATAATAACATGGATTATCGAGAATAGCTGAAAACTTATTCGTCGATCGTTATCGATTATAAAATTTTTCTACTTGACTTCCTTTCTCTCTCTCTCTCTCCCTCTCTTTCTTTGTCTCTCTCTCTCTCTCTCTCTATCTGTCTATATATATATATATATATATATATATATATATATCTCATGGTCTTTTTGAACGTGACGTCACTTATAAAAAGCTGGAGGAGAACGATCATGAGAACGCGTACTTTAAAATCGTCGATGAAACGACACTCTTGAAGCTCGAAGAGAAATGTACTGCTCTTTTCCATCCTCGTTTCGTTTCAAGAATAAGGTTGAATGACTACAGACGGTGCTTCGCGAACAAGAAGTCATTTAAACGCTTATGACTACTTCACTGTGATACGAAAGTCAAATGCAGTCCTATACCGTTTTTCACCCTCTAGATTCCTATCCACCCATCCTTGCCACAACAGTCAGTTCTGTTGGTAGTTGTGACACAGTTGACACGGCTTTTCCACTTGTATACCATCTCGACCCCTCTTTTCTACATAATGCTTAAACGAATAACGGCGACTCTTCTCGTTTTCCTGCTACTTTCCGCTCTCAATCGTTATACAGGTTGTTGGAATAAGGATTTAGGACTTGGAAGGCATACAATACTTATAGGACTAAATGAAAAATACTTAATTAGTATGTACTAAGCATTGAACTTGACAGAATAATATAAGAGATTTTTGATCTTGATAATTATAGTGACTTACTTTTCTTGCTTTTGAAAATTATAATTTTTTCAAGTTCAATTTTTCAATATATTTGGATTAAGCATGATTTATCTATTGTCAACTTAACAAGTAATATATATATATTTTTTAAATGCTGAATCATATTTCTTAATCTATATGTAGTCTTATATATGTATACCATTTGAATATACCTTTCAATATCTCTACGAATATTATTCATTTATGGAATATTACACTTATATGTTCTTACTGATATTTTTATCGTCGCATTCGTGCATTAAAATTATTCGTAGAAATTTCTATACGATTAGAAGGATAATATTGACTGACGTTAGATTGACGTTTACATATAAACACAAATGAAGGATAAAACTTATGTACATAACAAATTGTTATTTAATTTAGTTCTTGCTTATATCTTTTTTTTTATTGCAAATTCTAATTTAATTGTTTATCAAAGAAAAATTTCGAAATATTAATTTATGATTAGATCATTTCGAGCATCTTCATGAACAGTGATTAGTCATGAAATCTTTTTTCCAATGAGGCAGTTATCATTTTTTACGTATAATCTATATTATATGCGTGCAACGGCGTCGGTACCGTGAAAATGTTTACAGAATTGCTGATCGCAAACACATAAAATAACATGACGCGTCCATGCATCCTCAACCGTTGCAGGATAACCGCTGGTCTGCAGGATAACCTCGTGCCGGTTCGGCTATAGTTTTGTTTATTTCATTTTGTTTGCTGAACGGTCCGGTGCCACCAATTTCGAGACCCAATATCACCGTTAATATTGATCCGCGTAGAGGAGTAAAACAGAAATGGCGATACTCAGCACGGGTACAATTATATCTAGCATAGGATTGTGTACACGGAAAACGAGAGAGACACGAATAGGGGCAAAGGGAGAGAATGAGAGGTGAGAGGAAATTTCGACTCGGTACGTTCACCAAACAGACATTAATCTAGGTAGGTAAATCTGCGAAGGACGTATTGCTTTCAAACAAGAGAAATAGAATTATTATTATCTGCAGAAGATGTGACCTCCCCTCTATCCCTGACTTTCCCTATCTAACTCGATGAACATGTTATGCGTTGGAAGTGGATAAGAGAAGGGATTTATTGCATCCAAATTCAAGCAATGCCCTCTCTTCCGAAGATGAATAAGGAAAGACGATAGTATTGTGTAGGTAATTTTCATCTTACAAATACATACGATGTACTATTTTCGTAAACATATTTCCTTGATTCTAAATTGTCTGTGATTGAAATTGAAGAAAATGTAAAACATACTATAAGCTTATTAATATAAGGTAAAATTTTCACTAATCAAATGTTAAATTATTTTTTTTTTTCGATAAACGAAATAAATAAACAATATTTCAATCATGCTGAAATAGATTTTTGTTAGTGATTTGAATGGTACGAGTTATGAGTATCGTTGAGAATAGAGTAAAATTTTACAATACCCGCTTCTGAAATATTATCTGGAAGTAAATTCTATTGCTATTCTCTGTAAAGTTTACAGATTTGAAGCTCGAAACAAAAAGCTTTTCACAATTGTTTTAATAGTGACGTAGAACGATAGAATCCGGGAGGTCAGCAATGGCGACAGCGATGTTTGTGAAAAGAGTAGAAGGAATGGAATGGGATAGAAAGGATGGTCTCTCTACGATAACGCATGGTTGGTTTACGGATGGTAGAATGTGTAGAAGCGCGAAAAATCTTCAATCAATACATTTTGAAAAATGAAAAGAAAGAGAAATTCACGGTTTCATAGATTATTATTCAATCGTATATAAAAGGTGAATTTTTCAACGTGAATAAACGAACGCAATGTGATTTTAAATAAAATATTTTATATATGAAAGAAGATTTTCTCGGAACCTTTAAACATAATATTATAAAAAATTATCAAACTATTTTAACAAACATACGTTAAATTTCTAAACGTGACATCTTTTAAAAAATGAATTCTATCTTCCATTGTTTTAAATACTTTTATATCCTTCAAGAAATCTCAAATACATTATTCTTTAAAACAATGATAGCATTTACACGAAAAATGTCAAATTCGAAAATACTTATCTTTTTATATATTATACTTTCAAGCACATATCTTTTCTATTTGCTTATATAATTCATAAATAATTATCATTAATCGTAAATAATTTGCAATTAATTGGAATAATAATAAATGATACACTGTGTATATGAAATATATTTTATATAGGAAGGTGACAGTCTAAAAAGTGATTCTAAACTCCTATTCAGAGAATGATAAATAAAGGAACGATCAAAAGCTTGAAATACATTGAAAGAGTTCATCTATAGCTTTTTCAACATGGTCTATGGCGCGTTACTGCTGCTAATTTCTCTCTCTCTCTCTCTCTCTCTCTCTTTCTCTCTCCCTCTCGTATTTCACTTCGTATTTTGACAAAAAAAGAAAAAAAAAACAAGAAAAAAGGAAAAGAGCAGACAATAACGAAAAAGAAGGAAAGGAAAAACGCATGCGCTAGCTAAAGAAAGATAGAGGAAGAGACAGAGAGAAAAAGAAATCGATACTCGAATATATTGCATTTCTGACCAGTCGATTTTCCGACGAACTGGCACAAAAATTGGCGAAGTGGTAATCGCTTCCATTGTTTTTGATTAAACGAGTCACTCCGAAGAATTAAATCAAATTCTCCTATTCGATTGTATAAGATCGATCACGAATTTTTCGGAAGTCTACGAAGCTAATAGCGATAGAAAACCCGTTGACGTTCATTTCAAAAGATCAATTTCTTTGTTTATTGCCGTACGTTATATCGTGAAAACCAAGAAGGAGAACTACAAATCGGTCGCCTCACATTCTTTGCAAAATCGCAAAGATCCATCTCCATCTCCATCTAACACCAGTATTTCCAAGCTTATTCTTCTTCGTCTATAGCGCGTTTCAGTTCAAACGATGATAAATCTTTCGGACAGCTTATCTTTGCTTCACGTTGGGAGCTTATTAAAGTGCTTGGTAGCCAATGGCAATGAACTAACTTCGTCGTTAAGTAGCATCAAGGAAAAGAAAAATAGTTTCACAGTCGTTTCAATGAACATATATGGAACGTAGGAAAGTACCTGCAAGACGTGGTATACTCTCCTGAGCAAGTAATATGAAGAAAAGTTCGTTCAATGAAATAAATCAGATGAAAGAAACCTCGAGTGAGGTAAATTCATCGAATTAAAAAAGCAGATGTAATAATTGCACTTACATTTATACACTCTTGTACAGTAAAGATATAATAAAAAATTGAAAAAGAGTAAATGTCAAATAAACCTGTACGAATTTGCCAAGCAACTTTTCCCTTCTTTTTCTCATCGAAAATTACCATTTACATGATCAATTACGTATCTATAATAAACATTTCTAAAAAGCATTATGGCTGCGTTTGATGCGGCTGCTTCTGTTATGCTTTTGTACAGAGCTCATCTACTTGCGGTTTTAGTCTAATGAATTGCGATTAGATTCAACCATATTGCCGCACGAGAGAAATAACATGAGATAAGGGTCTATTACCTTACCTAGATGATATTTACTTACCTATGTACTTATGTTCATGAGTAAAAAAAAGAATAGAGAAAGAGAGAGAAATACGTATTATATACGAAATTAGCAGCGAAAGGAGCATTAGTCTAAATACGAAAATATATGATTCTGTAATAGGAAATGTCATTTTGTATAGAAACGCAAGAGTATACTCGAACGATTATATCAATGACTGTCTCCGATAATTTAGTTCCTAATTATATATCAATGCTTTTGATGTAACATCTCCAAAAGGGAGTAAAAGTTTTGAGGATTAGTTGATAATTATAGAAGAGAGAAAATAGAAAAATAAAGGAGAGAAAAGAAGATTACTACAGTTCATACTACAAAAAGTCAGATAATTACTATTGGGTATTTTATCTTTTATTATAGTTATCACGAATACAAGAATGTCCTTTCATACTCTACGTAATAATAGAATGATAATTGGTTATATTTTCGGATTATGAGTCTTTTACTTACATAATTGATTTAAAAAAAAACTCTATAAAAGAAGCATGTATGTATAAGAGAATTTATAACTTCGATTAAACGCGTAGATCACGATAATTTTAATATTAAAAGTCAATGAAATATTACTCGACGTTAGCCGACAAACAGATCCAACGATAGTACAATTTTCACGGGTTAATGCCAAATGGATTTTTAAATTTAAGTAACGATCAATCTAATTTAATGTAAACGAAAAATCATAATTTATAAAATTGTTGAAAAATCGTCATAGACTTTCTTTAAAATTGTAATTAATTTGTAAATAATAAAATATATATTGACATTTGTGTATCTCCTTGTACCTATGTACGTTCATGAAAGTCATAATAATGTTCGATTCGGATCAAAATGAAACGCTGAGTATAAAATAACGTACGTATCGAGCTGGACCACGTGCATGCTGTACACGCAGTATTAATGCACCATGATGTGATAAGCACCGGAAACTGAGAGCAAGGGAAGAAGAGCGGACCCGGAAACTGGTACGCGTGCAAGTGGGCCGACATGAATAATGCAAAGCGGCACGAGAGACAGCTCTACTGCGTACAAAATTGGAAAAGCTATATGGTCGACAAAAGCGAATTGACTCTGTCTTTTTCCCCTCTTCTTGTTTCTCCCATTCTTTATCTATCCATCTATATATATATATATATATATATATATATATATATATACACATATAATAAAATATATATACATATATATGTATTTATATAATATGTATTTATCGCCACCTTTTACTATTCTCCTCCCACTTGTTCTATCAAAAAGTTTGTTTCTTCTTTCTCGGCTACGATGTCTGCCGGGCCTCTAATTGCATCTCGAGAATTCAAGGGAGTAAAATGGTATAATGATACTTGATGTTTTGATCTTCTTTTTCAAGAGCATTCACTTCATCGTCATCTCCCTTTACACACATCCACTGTAGTAATGCTCTTTGGGAAAGCTTTGCCAAAAGTCAAAACCGAATATACCTATAGGTATATATATATATATATATATATATATATATATATATATCTATACTTATGTATGTCTATCTTGCAATGGTATTCACTGTAATTAATCCAAACCTAGTGAGTTTCGTTCATTCACGTACGGACCCAACTCCTAAGTCTAATTATCTTCTTTGCCTTTAAAGTAACGCGTATCTTCTGTTAACGCAACTGTGGAATCATTTTCCGGAGAATTCTCTTCGCATGATCTAAATTGCATCGACTTTTAACTAGTTTGATTGTTGTTAAACAGTTAAACTATTTAACATGAAACACACTTTTAATCGTTATATTTTCTTTTGTTGTTAATTTAAAATAATTTAAATATATACATTCATTCGATACTTTTCGAATAATGAAAAAATTCAAATTTTAAATATTCAATTCCAAATACTACAATTTAAATATCACAATATCCAATTACAATCATTTCGTTAAAAGTAAATAAATATTAATGAAAAAAGAATTAAAATATATATTTTGTATCAGTTTACTTTCTCACACACACCATATTATAATCATATTATAACTACAATCATAATTATCTTTTTAATAATAACAATAATAATAATAATTTATTAATTAATTTAATAACGTAATTTTCACGAATTTGCAATCATAGGAAAAAGATCCAAAAGTTCTTCACTGAGCTGTATTTTCCCCATTGGGAATTATAGATTCGCTCATACGAATTGGTATGCGAAATCATCGAAAAAGCAGCAGCTGAAAATAAAAGAATTTACTTTGTGTGTACTTTTAATGGTAATTCCCGTTGCTTATGCTGCGGTTTATTATTGACCGCTAATATTGCTACTATATACACATGCATACTACGAGGTATGACGCAATTGCTGTATTTTTCATTACGAAAATAGTTCGGGTCATTGTCTATCAACATAGATTTGATAAGTCCATATTGCAGATAAAGCAGCATGTTCTTTCCCGATTTCACTCCTCCCCTCTACTCTCATCTTGATCTCTCAATCTGACTCTTTCTTTCTCATATGTATTTACATATTTCTTTCTTTCTCTTACGTATATATATATATATATATATATATATATATATATATATATATATATTGTACATTAATTTATAAATAAATACGCGCAACGATATATAAACGTATTCATTCCGTTTATTTTATCGTACAATTCTGAGTTCGTAGTAGGCAAAAGTGAGTATATTCTCTTCATTGGTGATTTTTTTTTCAACAAATCTTTTATATAAAAATTATACGTTAATTGTAATTTTTTCTTATATTTTGATCTTACATTTTGATCTTGAATTAGTTTTTTCTCTTTTCACTTCTTGTAATGAAAATTTGACGATATATCATTGGGGAAAGAAAAATAAAAACAGCTCTTGTGAGAATAATAATAATCATTATCATTCTATTATCGTTGAAAAGATCAGTTTAATTTTTATAGTGTTCTAGTAATAGGTAAACTACATAGGTAGTTTAAACTTGTTATGTAGATGTTATACTATCTATCAAGTTAAAACTTATTTTTTTTTTTTAACTTTACAAACTTACGATCTTCATCTTCCTTTTATAGATCACTAGTCAAGATGAAACTAACAAACTTTCTTGTGATCTTGATGTTAGTAATACTGGCAGTTTGTGCACATGCTGTTCCAAAGAGGCGTAGGTTTCCTCAGTTCCCTGGCTACGGAACATTTAATCTCAAAGGCAAGCTGCCTCTGCCTTTTCCAAAAGTGAGTCAATCAATGAATTTTATTTTATTCGAAAAAACAAAAGAAAAGAATGCTAAGTATTATCTGATACTTATTATTATTTTTGAAATTTATTCTTCAAGTTATATTTTGTCTTTGTTATAGATCTAACATCTGAAATACGAAGGAAGGATTTCTTATTAAATTGATTTGCGATTTGATAATAACATATTGTCTTTAGAAAACAAATAGTATAATATAACGAGATGCTTTTAAATAGTACTGACTTACGTACTTTATTCACATGTATCTTATAATATCTCAGTAAATAGAATAAAAAATTCTTTATTTAAAATGATCCTCGTACTTATTTTAAATCACATAATATAGTACCTCTGAAATCCTTTTCACTGTCACATCCATGACATTTCAATTTTCTGTATCATAGTGATATGTTTCTAAATTCCTACAATACGATAAAAATTCTCAAGGATACTTAACCCTGTAAGACGATCAAGGCTCAAAGAAATGTCTGAAGAATTAAATTCAAGAGGCGTTTCTCTTTCGCGTAAACGCAACCTATTTCAATTAAATCTTTAGTCAAACGGAAAACTATGATTGCAAGAGGAAGTAAAAAAATTATCGTAGGTGCTTCTTATAAGATGTAAGCCATGTTAATGGAAAACGACTTTTCCTCTTAAAGTCTCTTATCGATAATGTAACTTTTACCGTAGCTGTTCTGTTCAAAGATAACGAACAATGGGTGGTAAATAAAATCGATAGAGAAAAAGAAATAAAAAAACGAGAAAGTAATTTCTAGGAACACCCCTGATATTATGTTCTCTTTTTTTTTCTTTCACTTCTGCGTAATACTTTGAATTATCTTGCAAAAGGGAATGATAAATCGAAGTTCCATTTTCGCGGTATATTTTTACTTAAGCTATAGATACATATACATTACGCATTTACACATATATATATATATATATATATATATATATATATATACCTGTACTAGCCAATATGCGGTTACGCCCAACATTTCGTGCAGCCTTCGCAAAATAATGTTCCTAAAATTGCATAACCGCTGGCTTTTTGCTCATAACGAATATATGTTCGATACATTACTCATAATTACTTGAATCGTCAATGGTAACGAAATTTATTCTTAAATGGAATTTTTCTTTTTTTATTAAAAAAAATGGATGTCTTACAAATACGATGTTAATCCTTTGAAAGAAAAAAAAAAAATAAAAACCATAAATAGGTATATTCAACTTATGTAAAGATATAAAGAAAAATATTATACGTAAAATATAGTAATACGTAAAAGATATAAATAAAATTTTATACGTAAGTATAAAAAAGATTACTTGGATTAATTTAATCAATAGATCTTTTATTCTCATCAATCTCCATTCTTGAGAAAATGATACGATCTTGAAAGATTCGAATGTATAAGCAAAGATATCGAGTTGCCATTGACCAATGTAAAAACAAAAATTTTACTGGTATGTGGAATACAACACAGAACCGATTCGAAGTCGTTTACTCGGCGATACGGAAAAGCTGGATAGCATCTGGCGAGAGGGCAAAGATATTTTCTCGATGCCGGTTCACTGCTTTCACTAAAGTCACTTCTGGATTTTCAGTTTTTTGGCACAACTTAGAGAAAAAGAAATTCATAATCTTTAGTGAACCGAGCAACAAATCGATCCAGGAAAACGCGTTCATGAAGCATAGAAAACATGAAATAGGATAAATCGACTGGAATTATCGTTTCATTCTCGAATACGATGCATTTTGAAAAATGATTCGCTTTTTCGAGAGTGCAACACTAGAAGCACTCTTTGCTATTACTGATACTCATATATAGTATATATATATATATATATATATATATATATATATATATATATATATATATGAGTATCCGATAGTTTGTTACAAAATATTTTAATGAAAAAAACAATCTGGTTTTAACAAGAAGAAGATATTAATAAAAGTTTGTACTTTTATTGTAATCATTTTCTCTACTTCTTTCAATATCAGAGTATTTAAATTTTTATGATGTACAAAAAAATACAGATGATTTCTTTTAATTAACATAACTATATAGATATTTGTTTTTTTTTTTTTTTTTTTTTTTTTTAATTATATCCTCAGATCTTGTTTTTAGCTATATTTTATACATTTAAAGATTTATCTAATTTTGAAATCATCGGAATCAGTGTGTGAAAAGAACATGAATATTTAGAGACAAGGCGATGGAGTGTGTGAAACTTGTGATTGGCCATCCCAACCGTTCTCGTGAAGATATTTTATAGCACGCTTGGGTAGTAATGAAGCTGTTTACATGCGTTTAAGAAAGCATCTCATCGAGAGGCAGATAATTAGAGCACCCTCGCTTACGTTCACGATAGGCATTATTAGAGGTACCTAAATGCAACTCTGCTTGCTCCTTTCGAACAATGGATCGTATTCGTTATTTTCGTTATTATCGGTTAAAATGTGCATATGCTGAGTTAATTAACGCTTTCTATATGAAAAGAAAATTTGTTTAACCATAACCACGCAAAGTCTAAAAATTCCATGAGCTTTTTCCTCGATACGATAGTCTAAAATAACTCATAAATAATACCTATCTAATTTAACTTTATCTAATGTTACTTTATACGTATCATTAATTTTACGCATCAATAAAAATTTTTAACTTTCATATATGATCATTGCGCTTTATAAAAAAATAAATAAAACATATACACGTATTGTCATGCTCATTGAATATGTATTAAATTTAAATCGTTAATTTTATACTAACATGGATATTTTATTTTTTCAAAAAATATATAATATAGAAAAAGTTTTACTTAAATAACATTGTATATATAATCTCTAGTTCATAAATCTGTTCAATTTGTGAATTTATGTAAAATGTAGAGAAGTAGTAGACGATTGGTTCGCGTAAACTCGCACAACCGTGCAAGTTCAAAATGTATAGAATTGGATACATCTGTTTGGAACACGTCGCGGAAATGGCCGGTGATTGCATTGAACTGTTAAACGATATGTTCCTCTGATAAACGTTTTTTAGTCCAGTTAATGTGTCGTTAACCGAAGGACTACAAATCCAGCACTGCTAAAGTAACTGACGTGCGATTAATTAAAATAAACATTCTATGTGAGTTTTAGAAATTGAGATTTATTTTAAATCAGACTAATATTTAAAGTTTAATTTCGAACGCGACACAGATTGATAGTAGTTAAAATTGTTATTTTATTATGCGCAAGTAACAAATGATTTATCCATACTTAGGAGAAATCTTAGGACACATTCGAACAGGTTCTTTAATAAATAATTCTTATATTGAAAAGATTATTTCTATAAATTATGAGGATTTAATCTCCCAATTAATAATATACAAAATTATTTTAATAATAATAGTAAGAACAGTTTTTGGCGACATGTCAATAATAATCGATATATTTTCATTGCTTAATTAATCTCTTTCTTTAATCCTCCTGTTTTTTCAGTATACCAAAACTTCTTAAATACTGGGTCTACCCCATGGACCTTGAGGTATTTTCGGATTAAACGGTCCGGTTCCCGGGAAAGTAGGGAAAGTAGGCTGTCCCGGTCTTCTATTCGGCACTGGTGCTCTGTATGACATGACGGACATTATCGCCATTAAAAAGGTTATGAACAGAAGACCCAACTTCATTTTGGTTATCAAATCACTTGTCTTATACGAGTAGATTGTTCCAACGATCAAACTGTAAAATGTAATGTAGTATCGTTATTATAAAATATCATAATGAATTATCGCTATTCTTTAATTTTTCATTACTTTGTGACAACCTGAGTTTACAAACGAATTTTAATTACACGCATAACATCATTATAACAAATTAATCGTATTAATTAAACATGCACAATACTGTTAGTAGCTTGGTATATCACACTCCTTTTACGCATATTAACGTTATCGAAGCACGATAATTTAAATTGTATACTGTTAAATTTCATTTAACACGCAAATTATTGCTCGCATACCGTGCGTATTCTCCGTAACACACGGAACCTTTCTATACTCGCTACAATCCTACGCTATTATTAATGCAAAATTACAAACGATGAAATATTTAAAGAAATTGTTCTCTTTTACGCACAATATGATAAAATAAAAAAGAAAAAAGTTTCTTTGTGATAAAGATATTAATTAATTGCTCTTACCTCGGCACTCCGTTGAGAGTTAGAGAATTATGTCTCCAGATACGACAAGTCTCGCTTATATACAACAAGCTTACCAGAGCTTGGCGATCCAAAGAATGTGAGACAGAAAAAGAGAGGGAAATAAAAGAGATAGAAAAGGAGAAAAAGAGAAAAAGCGAAAGAGAAGATAAGATATATATATATATATATATATATATATATATATATATATATATATATATACATGTATGAATAGAGAAGCATTGTATGCGTAAGATCGAACCAACGAGGCGCGGGAAAGAACCGCATCTTATCAAACTACTACAACGTTGACTGTTGACACTTCGCGCATAAATTACAGAGATTTGTATACGTTATGAAAAAGCTTATATGGCGATACATTAACACGTTAAAAACATAAACATGTGGACGCTCATGTATTACTTCATTCGTATTCATGTAACTTCATTCGTGTGTGTTTATGCGTTATGTGCCGGGAAGAACATAGTGGAAACCCAATCATTGCATGAAACCGTGAAACGATGGATTTCCCACTCCGATAAAATGTCTTTTTTTATTATCGGAATAAAAGATTGTAAACCGGGAAAAAACATGAAAGTGCATGAAAAAGAGAAAGAAAGTAGTATTACGTATTGCATCATTGAATGTACTGGGAAATCGAAGTACTGTCGGATCAGCGAAATTAATTGGTGAATTTTTATAACCCTCATTTACCTCATCTACCTCATTCCGTCATCATGAACAGTTTTTCAAAATTGTTGTAATAAATATTATAATACAACGTTCACAAAAATATTGTTATTATTTTAGTAAATAGTACGTCATTGAACGAAATGTATAATCCAAAAGAGAAGAACTATTTAGTTGAAATATTTTATCGAATATCACGAATAAGCCAAAAAGCGTAATTTAAATAAATATTCTGAGACAACGATAAGCGAAGCACTCGATTATTTTTATTGATTTTAGAGGTGAAAAGTTCAATTAAGAAGGTAACTCAATCGTGAATTTCTTTTATACGTTTAACATTAAAAAAAAAAACGTGACGAAATATTATACGTTGAAATGTTAGATGAGGTCAATGTTCGCGTCTATTTATCAAACGCAATACGGTTACGTATATAAGCATTTTTTCATTTTTGTTCAACTAGCGTGAGAAAGTATTAATACAAAACGAATGTCACGAAATTCAATGAAACTTTAACCAGGCGAAATATGAATTCAACGAGGTGATAACAAAATGACCAACGCCGGTTTTTAAACGATACATTCTTCCGCTTTTCTCGGTGCCAGAATAATTGGCGCAAAAATTGCTGCTACCTCGAAACTGTAATAATAGGAAACGTTAGCAATTTTTTATGTACTTTCAACAAAGACCTCTTTTTGAATCACTGAAATTGTTATGTACGTTTAGTGAAATACTTAAATAATCTGTAATAAACATTTATTATATATATATATATATATATATATATATATTAAATATATTATATATATATTAAATATATTATATATATATATATTAAATATATTATATATATGTGTATATATATATATATGTATATACATAAATATGTTACTTACATATATATGCACATATTTAATTTCTAATTGAACTAGAAATGATTTTTTAACAATTTTATTTACTTTTTTAAGCAATCGACAAAACGGATCGTCTCTTTCTCTTCCCCTTTCTCTCTCTCTCTCTCTCTCTCTCTCTCTCTCTCTCTCTTTCTCTTCCTCTGTTTCTTTCATTTTGTTCCTTTTTCACAAAAAAGAACGAGAAAGAGAGCTCTTGGCGTTTACCACGATCGAACTCAAACCCAACATCAAAATAAAACCACGACGGATTTTACCTCCATCACGTTAACGTTCTTCCTCCATCTTCCATCCTCGAGACCATTTATTTTGATCGTAACCAATGTCGTTGCGCAGTTCTCAAAGTAACGCGAACTATTTCCGCCGGAATGCTAAGCTCCTCTCTTCTTTCTCTTTATCTCTCTTACTCTTACTCAGTCTCTTTACATTGGGTGCAAATCATTACACTTTCAAATGTAAAATTTACAACCGTAAAGACCAAGCGATGTTTTACGTTTTCCAACATATTGCAAACCTGTATGCATTCGGATACGTCGTTTTATCTATTTAGATGCCGCGATGTAGAAAACAGGAAGCTTCGGTATATTTAAGATATACGTAAGACTCGATGTTTTTCTTATCATTTCTCGTAAAAAGCTATATTTAAATGCGACAATATTTATAAAACAAAAGGAAAAAGCATTAAAAATATCAAAATTTTCGTGAACGATATTTTCGAATTAACGGTAAAAAAAAACCCCGCTTTAACAGAACATTCTCATTACTCCAGAATCAGTCTCGTTCATCAGCGCTGAAGTTTTTGCTTTATCATTTATTTATATTTTACACGAACGCCATGAAAAATATCGTAATCACACGTTAGTGCAATTAAATTTCATCGACATCGGTCGATTATCAATGAATTAACATAATATAACATGTTTGTAAGAACAATTCGTCAAAAAAATTTGCATTCTATTTTCGAAATAATTATGATTATTTATTATTATCGTTGTTGTTATTACCATTATTATTATTATTATTATTATTATTATTATTATTATTATTATTATTACTTTACTTTTATTATCATTATCGAGAATTTAGAGTCGGTAGACGTAACCTCGAACAAAAATATTCTTTTGAAATAAGCTCTCGTCTGAACTTGGTACTTCCCCTATCGGAAAGAAGAAAGACACGATCGTACACACACATACACGCAAGTATGCGTATATACATGTCGTAGACTTATAGACTTGATCGTAGTGTTCGATTCAGAGGACTTCTCCTTCTTTCGATTCTCCTCTCCTCTCGCATTACGAATTCCGAGGCAGCACGAGAACGGCAGTACGTTCCGCAACTTGCGGATAATCCCGTCTCCACACACACTTGTATGTACATACAGGCATACATGGACACAGCTTAAATCGCGAATTAACTACCACAGCGATTTTATAAAGCAGAGCTCGGCTCCACTTTCCGCAAGTTTCCGAGGCGCGCACCTGTCCCAAGGGGTAGTCGCTTGCTGCAAGCAGGGTGGTATGGCGTTCCCATTATCGGGAAAACACAGTTTCATGGGAGAACGTTCTCATGGAGAGATAAGAATCGACTCTTAGCTGTCGCAAAAAGAAAATCTTACGTAAAGTGTGCAAGGCAGAGAAAAAGTGAAAGAAACCAATTCTATCAAAAAAATAGGACCACTCTTTATAATTGCGAACCAAGAAAATAAATAATAATATTATTGATAACAATTAATAGGAAATTAAAATAATATAACAATTATTATTGTATATAATAATAATAATATGAAATAATACAACTTTATAATAATACAATTAAACGTAATAAAATAAAATAAAATCTGTATATAGATATAAAAATGTATAAATAAGAAAATTAGATCAGGTAAGTTACGGAATAAAAGAGAAAAAGAGCGCGAGGACCGATGAATACTCCTGGAAATGGAAGGAATGGAAAGAGTTGAAAAGGATGGAAATAGAGACTCCCTCGAGAGCTTGCTCGGCTCCCGCATGTTACACAACGTAGCTATCCGGCTGCGTCTCCACCTACGGCGCGATCTATTGCACCATTGACCGCTACTCTATTATCAGGATAGTAATGCCGTAACCCTCCTGCACACCTCGCGCCCTACATTTGCTACTCAACCTTCTCTTCTATGCTCGAAACATCTCTTTGTTATCAGGACCTGGACTACGTCCTATATATTCCCCTTATAAGCTTCGTCTCTGAGATTTCTTTGAAGATGCTTCACTGATCTTTATAATTGTGTATGATATATCACATTGACATTTCAACGAATAGAATGAAACAAGTCGCAAGAGAAAAGTCCTTTTGTTGGATAAATCCTGTCGTAAAGCGAATAAACTATCATCATTTCGATGTCGATGTTCATAACTAGTTTTGCTATTTTTCCTTGTTTCCTTATTGAATTCCAATTCTCGGAGGGAGAATCGAAACTCGAAATGCCACTCTGGAAGCATTCTTTTTGCAAACACATCAGAGCCCCGAGATTGAAAGGTATTTTCGGGTTGGGATGCAAAGAAAAGGGTCGTGTGCGAGCGTTCGTGCAGAGATAGATCGTTCTCGTGAATGGACTATTATCTTTGGATTGCTCTTTGTCACGAGCTACGCATCCAATGTTCCCTTTATGATGCGACTTTCGATCCGTCGAAGGGTGCGGATCTCGAAAAAAATTCATAACCTATGAATTGATACTGGACGGACGATATTACCTATTATATCAAAGAATCCAGATCATCGAAATAGAACAGATAATAAAAATAAAATCCCCTTCGATTAGGTTCGGTATGTTGTTCGCTTTACATACGTTTATATTCATATATATATATATATATATATATATATATGTATGTATATATGTATATGTATACATCTACAAGCCAACTTTACATAGTTTGCGCACGCATGTACATGCATAGGTCGATGAGACTTTTAAAAGACCTTTAAAGTACTTTTTTAAAATACTTTCAGCTGGCAAAAATATCGGACAAGCTACGAATGAAGTTTTAATTAAACGATATTCAGAACATAATCTCGATAAAGTACCTTCGTGACACAAAACGAAGGGCTCGTGGTCGAAATGATATACAGACAAAATATAATATGATTTTCTCTTATAAAGAAACTTTCGAATGATTAGATATACTTCTTTTAAGATTTTTAATAATTTAGTTGAATAATAGTCTAGAATAAAATTTTCAATTATTCTTAGCGGTTTTTTGTTTTATCTTAATTTAATTACACCGTAAACTAACTATTATAACTCTGATAATGCAGTCTGTAGATTTAATTAATTTCTTAGAAATCGACAGGATAATTTCACATACATCATCGATGGTTTTCGATCGAATCGCTCCCGATATTCACGCTCCCTTTTGTCTCTTTATCGGAAAATCCGAACCTCTAGGCGTCGAAAGATTTAAAGATTAAGCTCTGACTAAGAGAGAGAGAAAGAGAGAGAAAGAGAGAGAGAGAGAGAGAGAGAAATAGGAGGAGGGGAGGAGAGAGAAAGAGAGAGAGGGTTGTTGTTGGCCGATAACTTCGAGTCTACTTTTTTTTCTTTTTCAATATTTTACACGAATCGAAGATAGAGAGCCGCTGGTAAAACCCCGAGAAAACGTACCAGGCGTAGACATTAAATCAATAAACACGATACGGATTAAAACACGTTTACGTGAATCCTCCGCTCTAGAAACTGTTTCTCGGTTATTACATACATACATATATACGTAATCTATGATTTATAACTATCATTTCCTATACACATACATTCTTTTTGGACTTCTTCTTACTTCTTCCTAAATTTTTCCGATATTGAGCAAATTTATCGACGATGAGGAAAAAAAATATGAAAATATGGACTATTAGAAAAAAAATAAAACTTACAATTAGTAATAATTGACAAATTAAATATTCTTAAAAGGAAAAAGATGTCTTCGTGTGAAGAACATATTGGTATTTTCCAAATAAGACTAACAAGCGATATTTAAATATACGACAATGTTTTATTTGTATTCACGAGTAGACACGTAGCCACTGAAACTCGATAAATATTTAATAAATTTACAGACACTGTTGAGATATAGCATTTTTTCTTCTTCTTTTTTTTTTATTTAAACGTATATAAGTATATATGTAAACACACATATATATATATATATATATATATATGCTTTTTATTAACAATTCAACTATCACTATTGACGTCTCTATGCAAACGATTGGGATAGAGCGAAGTACAAACAAAAGGACCAATAAAAAATCAGAAATACTGATAAAAAGAGAGAGAAGGAACGAAGCAAGTGAAACGAGAGTGGACGGGGTGGATGCACAATGGAGAAAGGAACGATGAAAAACAAAATAAATAAATAAAGACAGAGATATGCGAGGGACAGGGAATAACGCATATGCATTTGAACGGCGAAAGAGTAAGATAAAAAAGAAAAAGGGAGAAGTCGGGTGTAAAAATTTGTATGACCGGTACAAGAACTACTCTAGAAGCAAAATTTGGAATATATTGAATGCGATGCTTTTGTTTATAGTAGTTTCAGAAAGATATTCTGAAACCATTCAATTTTTCGAATTTGTACAAATTTCTACATTTAATAAAAATTTCACGTACATAATCGGTCAGAATAAAAATAAATGTTCGTTGAATATCATGAAGAGACTTAGTAATAGTCTTATAAAACTAAAGAATGCTAAAGAAAGAGAGAGTGTGAGAGAAAGAAAGGTATACAGAGTGGAAAGGGACAAGGTAAAAGGTTGAGTCGTTCACAGAAAATGGTTGAGAGCCTGTGACCGCCTGGATGCTCAAATTAATTACAGGCTCGCTTCTGATTCTATGACAAAGTAGACTGCGCAGCGACTGTAATTAAATTAGATGTGGTTACTGCATCCTTTATAAAGCTCATAGAAAGACAGAAAAAGGAAGGGAAAGAAGCTTTTGCTAACAAGGGCCGAACTCAATGCCCAAAACAGTGCAGCTCGCAATCTGTCTAATTACTATTGTTGAACGGAGTATCATTCGGCTATCGATCGCGTTCCCCTATTGTCAGATAGCGACAAACTTTGTTTATTCTTACTGGGCCGCAAACTATTGTCCCGGATGTAGTATCCGCGGACCAGGTCATTTCTCGCTCATTTCTCGTTTCAGTGAATCAGATCTTTGCTGGGCGGCTGGCCGTGCTCGTCCCTCGATAATTTGGTGCTTTTATAATTAGTAAACGAGCTCATCAAAGAGACTCGCTTAATTCCGAGATTATGTCCTTCAAAATAGTTATCATCCACGCGTGTATATATTATAACATATATCACAAATCTGTTTTCCAACGAACCGATGAAATATTCGACATAATACGAGCTTGAATAAATCGCGTTGACCCTAATCGCACCAGTCCTCGGATTAGCCAATTCTCGTTATGTTCGGAATAAATTTCATTCTATTAGTAACTACAGTAAGGTCCGATATTAAATAAACTGCTCTATCCTGATTGTCTGTCCTTTAATGAGCGCTGTAGAAAATCACCAATTTTATAACTGTTTCGTAATGTTAAGTAAATTTTTTAATGATAAACATCGTTCGAATGTATTCTCCCAGTTTTTTTAGATACCGTTAACTCTACGAAAAATTTTATTTGCGAAAGAAAAATAATGAAAGAATAAAGATCTGTGGTATAATCAATATTAACGATAATACGTAATTACAGTTAGATCGGAAATTTTTTAAATTCTCGAAAATGGCATACTGGATGAATTTACTCCGTAACGAGCTGTCATTTATCTAAACTTCTACAGAAGTGTGACTCGATATGTGGTTATGGTGATGACTCTTTCAACATGTATGTAAGTTTTTTTAATTTTTTCTTCTATTTTGTTTTTTGTAATACTCACAAGCAACGAGGCTAATGACTTTCCTATAAAAGCTAACGGCTGACGTACTTTGCTATCTACCGAACTACTTTGCCACCGTCAACCGGAATATATACACACATATATATATATATATATATATATATATATATATATATGTATGTGTGTGCACAGAGATGGACCAATAAAATGACAAACAGATAATTAGCAATTTTGTGAGATTAAGTTCTCAGGAGAAGCTTTCATCACTTTTTTCATACACATGTATATCTTTGAAAGAAAAAAAACTACACAGAAAATGTGAATTTATGAAAAGGTTAGATAAATTTCTATATGGTACTTATCAAAGCGATCAAAACATAAATGCCTCTAATATATACTTAGATATATCGAAAAGCTATCAAGTACCGAAGAAGGCCAAGCTTTCATTGAATGAATCGATATATCTACTGTTCCCAATCTTTCTCCTAAAGGAACGATTCTCTCTTCTTTTCTCTTTTTAGAGTAACACCCTATGGAACTATTCGTATATGAATTTAATAAAACATAAATAATAGAATTTTCCCTTTGCGAGAAATATTATGAAAAACTCGAATTCCATGAATATTTAAAAGAAAATTTATCAGGACGATTTGCGGAATCATTTTTACAACGTTTTGGAAGAGCCAGTTAGCGAAATGGTTAGCATGCATGTGCGATATGGTTCTTCGAGCAAAGTGCGACTCCCAGAGGTGAAAATTTCGATGCCGTGCAGCCAGCTAACACGCGTCTTATCCTAAATCCCGCTGACACGGCCCCTCTTTCGCGATAGAGTCGAACTGTCGGACGTCTTCCGAAGCAAGCAAGCAAGCAGGCAAGGAAGGAAGGAAGGAATAGGTACAGTGTATTCCCAACTGAACTACTTGAGCGGCATGGAGGCCATGCAACGAACGCGAACGAGCTCACGCGCACGCTTCTATCAGTCGAGATTTGCTGAGCTACGTGATCGGCCTGTCGATAGTTCCTCTTCTGAGAAATGTCGAAACATATTCCTACCTATCACGTTCCACGCAAGCCGCCGCACTTCGTTTTCCCTTTCCTAGTCGAGCAATAGTCGAGTTAAATGCATATCGAACGTTTATTCGATCGAGTCTTTTGATGCTTCTTCCCTATATACTCTCCTCAGAATTTTTCTCTAAATCGCATCTCGTAGATGGACCATTTCCCTTACCCGTTGATTTTAATCTCATTCCGATCGACTGTTTTATCATCTTGTCCTACCAGTTTATTACACCAACACCAAGAGTCTCTACCTTCATACTAGCTTTACTTCTTAAAGCAATAAAAAGATTATTATTACCATTTTTATTATCATTACGCGGCTTTCTACTTACCTAGATAGAGAATTATATAAAAAGTTCTATCTCGTAAAAAAAAAAAAGTCATAATAACGACGGAAGTTTAATAAACCTATACACGTACATTAAAGCATCGCGCAACGCATTAGGATCGGGATGGTCTTTAAATTTATATCGATATAAAGTTACGACCGAACCGAACATCGATCCGAAACCGACGTATTTTTTCCCCTCTCTCTCTCTCTCTCTCTCTCTCTCTTTCTCTCTTATCTTTTTTTTCTCACTCGCTCTCCTACGAAGATCCCAATTGATTTTCCTTGAAAACGCGCGGGTAAGACATTACTCAGGCGGCTATGTAGGTACATAGGTACGCGAGATACAGCTGTGGCAAGCGTCGACGATTTATAGCGGGACAAATACAGATGGGAAACTTCTTGAAGCGTAAGACGTCGGAAAAATGCTTCCGGCTTTCGACAGGCTTTCCTTTCGAACTCCTTCGCATGTAAAGTAATAATGGGAAATCGAGCGAGAAAACGTCCGTTCGGTTTCTCACGCATGTCATAGGTATCGTTTCTTGAGACACGAACTCCGACCAAATATCGCGAAAATATTCTTGCAAATATTCGTAGAGATGCCACTACAAAGTAAATACTCTACGTTTATTCCAATCTTCCATCCTCTTTTTCCACGGATTTTATTCTCGTACGTACTTGACTGAATTCTAAAGAATGTGAACGATGATAGTAATACTTTCATAAGATTTTTACAAACCTTGAAAATTAGATACAAGTACTTCTTATTATCAATCATGTACTACTTCATTCCTTTGTCATTAATTGTCATTTTTTTACGAAATGGATTCAAAGTTTCGAGATTAAAAGTATCAAAGTAATCTTGGAAACAATGTAAATATCGTTTGAGGAATTTGCTGCTTAGGATTGGTAACAACGATCTATCTTAGTATTCTTATAGACTTTTATTTGAAAGGAAATTAATATTAATATAAATCACTTGCTTTTGTAAAAAGGCAAATGGGATTCGAATCAAGAGGATGTAAGAAAAAATAATTTGACGATTTTTTCACATAATCCAATCGGAGACATTAATAGACATGTTTAGGATGATAATTCGACAAAGGCCAGTTCTTAAGATATATCTATACTAAAGTAATTATCATTAATATCCATTTTCCTTTCATTTAATTATTTTTATATAATTAATGATTTTCAAATTTCATTATACATACGATCGACGTTTTTTCCTTTCATTAGAATCTGCCTTCAAAAAATGTAATACAATTATTCGACTTCGCATTAAATAATATTATGCGTTTCCATGCATCCAGATAACCACTATTATTTCATTGTCAATACATGCAATTTATATTGTTATATAATATATTATTCATAATATCAACACATCGAAAGCTTCCTTTCATTTATTTGCGAATTTAACCATTTTACTCGATAAATACGATGCAATTATAAAACAGAATACAGCAAAATTTACAATGGTATAAGCAAATAAAATATAAATCTTATGTTAGATTAAACATGTACATTACATTTTTTACGTAAAACTAAAATACATTTTTCACAATTTCATTTCAGTTGCAGAAATAAAATTACAAAAATAAAAAAATCTATATAATAATATGAGGTATACAAATATCAGAAAATTTAAATTGCCATATGTTATTATTCTTAGATTTTTATTTTATTTTTTTTTTTTCTAAAACTTGGTATCGGATAAAAATTAACGAATAAATATAAAGTTTTGATGTTTGAATACCAACAAAGGGTAGTTCTCTACATGATCATAAATAGGTTACAGACGTTATGCTAAGTAAAGAGAAATATTTTTTATATTTCGAAAGACTATTGTATTAAAAATATTAATTGAAACTTATACAAAAAATCTATAATTATAATTTTAACTGTTATATAATAATATCTGTCATTACCAAGATGTTTAGTGAAATCCTACCTTACCGATAAACTACTAGAAATGAAACGTAGCGCAATCTAAACGCAACTCAAAAGAAAAAATTGAAAAAACTAGAGAATATAGCGGTCGACTATTATAGCTGAAACGCTATTTTATCGACAGTAGCAAAATATTTTGCTATAGAAAAAAATTATGTTAAAAAGTACTATATATAAAAAAAATATGATCTACGTTTTCTCTTAGAAAATTTTCACATGACGTTATATGAATAATGCCTAAGTATAAAGAATTGTTGTAATCATTGTAATTAAATTGCTTCATTGATGAGAATGGAAATTATAAAAGTGCGACTTCTTAATACGATACGTAACATCATGTTTTAAATCATATATCTAATTTAGATTTGTATCTAATTTATTGTTGGCGAATGACGTTAGCTGGTTTTATAAGATTTCTTCTTAAATAAAAGAATAATTATATATCTCAAAAAATTGAAAGGTTTTATATTCTATTATATAGAAATATAATTCATAAGATTTCTGTTCATTATAAAATTCGATTTAAACAATTTTTAATTAGTTCGCGATATTTGGAAAAATTTGAAAGTTAATTAAAAGAATATCTAACAATAAAATCCTGTTTATATTCTATCGAATGTTATACTGCTTCGATCTCACCATATGGAAGTAGTTAAAAAAATCCACGATCTAACGATGACTCTACTTGAATATTATTATTCTTCTAATCTAAATCGCGTTCAATGGCTTTTAGAAGGATGCGCGAAAAACTGGTAATCTTAACTATATCGCGTGATCAATGTACTCAACCAAATATAAAAGGATCCTTTCTATATTTAATTTAATAGAAAGATCATTTTACTTCCGCATAAAAATTAAAACCAATGTGTTTAGAAGATATTACAATAAATCAGGAACAAGAATAAAGGAATTAGAATTTTTCGATACTTTTCTCAAAAAGGAAAACATTTTATCATACCACTTAATTTAATTATTTATTAAAATATAATTACGCATGTTCAACTGAGATATATTATGTTTAAGTATTTACTATCGAGTAGTAAAAATTTTAGAAAATGCGAAAATATATCCAATCATTCGCCCGATAATATTTACGTTATATAATCTAGATATATATTTCGATATATCGTAAGTAATACCGATCCAGGTCTCACCACGTGGAGGTTGCTACATCTAGAGATCCACGGACTATCAGTGACTTTATTCTAATATCCGCATTCGCGATTTTCTAATCGAAATTTCGAGCAATAAAACGAAGCCCACGGTAGAAGTTTTAATCGCGTTCACGAACAATCATGTGACTGTTAGAATAACAATGATTTGACTTTAAAATTCGCATTCCCGAGGTTCCCATGGTAACATGAGTTAACCGAGAATTCATTGTTAGCGATACAAACATTCGATTATATCATTGCTATGCGCGCAATTGCAATGAAGTTCTGAAATAGAAATATAGAAACAAAATTATTAATATTATCGTTATAATAAGAAACTGTTGAAAATATTAAAAATGTTTGATATAAAAATATATTTACCTTAAGCCTTGGTTGTTGTTGCACGACGAGCATCTTATCAAAAAATGATATAGAGAGAGCTTTTAATAATGTTTATTCATCGGAATGCAAAACGAAACTAACATGGTAAACATAAACTCAGATAAAAGTTTGTTTTTGTTGACATTATGCGTAGCCAACAAGATAAATATCTTTAAGTATTAAAATTTTAAATTAAGATTATTTTACATTTAACGCGTATTAGGAACGCGTGTAGTGATCGAGCGAATGTAATATTATTTAAATAGTATTTTATTGTACTCCATGTACTTTAAACTTTATTTAAATAATTATAAAATTATCAGAAGTATTAATTTTTAAGTATTTCATTTTTAGATAGAGAGAGCTTCCATATGTACTCGTCGTAATGAAAGAGAGGACTGACCCGCTAACCCCTCAAAGTCGGTCAAAAGTCTGTTTTTGTAAGTATTACGCGAAAGCAATGACTCCGAGTTCAAAACCTAACTTTGTTGAAATATTAAATTAAAATTATTTTATATTTATATGCTATGTAATGTTTAAGTAAATGTACTATTGTTTGAATATTAGTTTATTTTTGAAATGAGATTTTGTTCATGAAAGTCGATCATGAATTATGCTTGTACTCATCGTTTGCGTAAAGTATTATAAAACCCAGAATGATGTACAGCCTTAAGCGTCTGCTCATTCTTGATTACACGCTCATTAATATAACGTTAAAGAATGGACATTAAAATCCAGAATAGCCACTCTCTAACATTTTACATATTTACAAGGCTCTTATTATCTCGTAATCTCGTTGCTAATTTCTGTAATTACACGTAGATCAATAAAAATAATTAGCATATTAGCATGATCAACGTTTAATTTGTATTCATAATGCATCGTACGAGTGACGCTCACACGAACCTCTCAACGGGTGGTGCCGCGCTTTCGTCGACTCATTTCAAGCCGTTTCTACGCTCGTGAAAAAGGATACAGTTCGTTTCCTCTTCCTAGTACCCTGTTTCAACTCAACGAGATATACGAGCGGAATTACGATCCGCTTCGGTGTTCTAGCGAGTTAGATCGGTTTCACTATATTTTTTCTTTTCATGTTCAAGAGACAGAGAAAGAGAAAGAGAAAGAGAGAGAGAGAGAGAGAGAGAGCGAGGGAGAGAAAACAGAAAGAGGGTAGAGTGACAAAGGACGAAGCAATACGATTGCTTACCGCGATGTTCACCGGAACAAGATGAAATCGGGACGCGCAAAATTGCTGGTTTACGCTCTCAAAATGATGTACGTTCAACGTATAGACTACATGTCTCTATATCTATCTCTCTCTTTCTACACATACCTATATATTATGTCGGTACATACATATATGTGTATATGTAAGTACAGCAAGGTACGTAGCTCGTGCTCTTATTGAATTTAATGATAGTGCGTGGAGGTGAGCGCGCTCGCCCGTTCGCTGCTCGGTCGCACTTACGAGCCGTGTCACATAAATTACGGAGGACATCCGTGCCATTTACAAAGCCGAGCCTTGATGAGTCAAATCGCCTGATTACCATATGTTTACCCTGCGCGGAGAGTTTCATAGCTCTCAGTGCCGATCCTTCTCTCTCTCCCTCTCTCTCACTCCCTCTCTCTCACTCCCTCTCTCTCTCTCTCTCTCTCTCTCTCTCTCTCTCTCTCTCTTGCTCATTCGTTCTTGCCAGCTGAGCGCGCGCGTGCAAGCTCTAAACGTAGCGACGCGTCGGGATAAATTATACGGTCATAATTCATCCCACGTAGGTCGGCCATCCGACGAGCGATCGTTCAAGAACTTTCGCCGAGACTTGTCGGAATCATGATAAAAGTCCGGCTCGATTAATTACGAGAAATATCGAAAAAAGAGAAAAAAAGAGAGAGAGAAAGATAGAGAGAAAGTGAAAGGAAGTAAATACTTCTTAATTTCTAACGAAAATCCTAACGAAATGTGTTAATTAACTTAACTTAACTTAACTTAACTTAAATAATAAATGTAGAAATTGATCAAAAGCAATCATACATGAGAAATCCGATGATTTCATATTAAATCGAGTAATACTGAATAATTTTGGAAAAAGTGAGAAGAATATAAACATTAATTAACTATTCTTAAGTTATTGAATTTGATTAAAGAAATTGATTCAATTGTTATCTTTCATGTTTTAAAATGGTCGAAAATGAAAGAAAAATTATAAGATAGAAATCAAAATGATTCTTTCATTTTTAGCTTGAACAAGATGTCGTTCGTTTCTTTGTTCATCTAAATTATACAGAGATCCAAACATAAAAAAAAAATATATATATATATATATATATAAATATTTATATACGCTACAAATTCAAAATATTATTACAATAGAAAAGATATCAACAGTGAATGAACAAAGTTTTTCTATCTTTGAGAGATTAATAACGATAAACAAACGAAATGGAACTAAATGGAAAATTTAATTTTTTTACTTTGCTCCTTTACTACGTTTCTCGTTTACTACGACCGATTTGAATAATTTATGAAATCAGTGTGCACATGACGAAAGGGTGAGAGAAGAAAAAAGAGAAAGAGATGAAGGTACAAGGGGATGTTACGAGCACGCTTCGGAAGTTAAAATCGCGGCCGCGACTAAGCCCGCCGGGCTTCACCTTTTATAATTAGGTAACGAAACGAATTGAAGCCGACGTCCATATCAAGTGTGTAACTCAAAACCTGACTAACGAGCTTTCCTTTCGTTCCCTATACCCACGTATATCTATAAGTCTCTTTCCCTTTCCATCTTCTTTCTTCGTGTTCGTATGTTTTTAATACATGTGGTTGAAAATGTGAACGTGTATATGTACATATATACGTAAACATATATAGAAACATCTAATAAATCTTCCACTGGTATCTTCGTCATTATCGACCACGTTCTCTAGGTGAATGGAACCACGTGAGCTCTTTCGCACACATTCATTACCGTTCAGTGATTTATGTATTTTCATACTAAGCTCGTTCAAATCGCACAGGATAACGATTTGTATAACCTGACTCGTCTTACATTGTAACATTGGTAATAAAAATATCGTACTGTCTCTTTCTTCCTTTCTCTTTCTCTTTCTATATATTTAATTAACAAGGAAATAAAGAATCCATTTCGAAATTATCTACAAAAATAAACAAATAAAAAATAATCTCATCGACTTACAACTGCGTATCGAATATTTCAAATTTGTAATCGATACGATTTCATAATAACATTTGTATTTATCATTATAAATGTCTCGATTAATGTAGCCTTTGTCAGAAAAAAAAAAAAAAAAAAACTGTTGAAGAATATATCGTAAATTCATAAGAATTAATACCCAACCGTGGTCATTTAAATCTGGCGATAAAGCGATAAGATGCGAATATATGCGTTCAATAGAAGAAAGATATATGGTGGCATAGAAAAGACGTTTTCGGAAGTTGCGTGTACACCTTGAATCCAAACGTAAGAGATAGCAGTAAAGGAAGCAAAGGGAATGATTACTCGGCTGATAGTAACTACGTGCGGGTGCGAGCGTGCGACATAATCGTTAAATGTATTCGTAATCCGCATCATTTATAAAGGGTGACAGGTAACGACGAGTGTGGCGGCCAGTCGGTCGGTCTGCCGCTTGCTAGCTCGTTGAAATAAATTCTCCCGGGTGTGCGTAGCGTTTATCGATAAATTAATTGACCCGTTTGCCATGCGCTCGACGCAAACGTCTATCGTTCTCTCGCACTCTAAAAACGGAGGAGAGAACCGCAGAATTATTATTTGCAAAAGGTACAAACGCACCGCAGCCATGGCCGAAGCGGTTGGGACTTGTTACTGACAGCAAACATGGCCTCCGTGCCTCGACAGCCTTCGGCGAGCTCAACAACAACTTTTCTCTCTCTCTCTCTCTCTCCCTTTCTATATCTCTCTCTCTCTATCTCTTTCCCTCTCTCTCTCTCATTCTCTCTTTCTCCCTCTCTCTTTCTCTCTCTCTCTCTCCTTCAACTCGTGATACAATACAGCACCTTTTTGTAAATCGCTCAAGCATTATTAATCGCTTGATGTGGATTTCAAACTTATTACCAAGACTGACATGACGGATATGACCTCCGGCGGCAGTCTTTCTCTTTCCTCTTCCAAATCTTCACCTTCTCTCTCTCTCTCTCTCTCTCTCTCTCTTTCTCTCTCTCTCTCCCCCGCCTCTCTTCTAACTCTCTTTCTCTCGCATTCACTCTTATTTGATGTCCGAGCCAGATGCTCCTCTCTCATTCGTGAACATTTTCCTGCGCGATTTTAACCTCGCAAGTACCGATTATTTCGCTCTAAACTCGCCAACCCTTCGACTTTTCAATATCCACTGCCTGCTCGCGTTAGGAGTACCATTTTATCCTCCATAAAAGCGAGTTGAAGATTGCCTGGTAACTATTAGAAAACGTATTATCGGATATTCAAATCTTCTGGCAAACATCGATCTAATTTGAATTTCTATTGAATATTAAAATTTCTTTTTTGTTATATTATACTGTATTATTTATATATACTTGTGTGGGGAAAATATACTTATATAAAAAGCATAGTTAATGAAATGATAAAAAATGTTAAACATTTTAAACGGTGAGATTATTGATACGATATTAATTGCTAATAATTCTTTTTATTCAATAATCATTATGCAGTAGGAAATTATCAATAGGAAAATTTGTTTCAATATCAAAGGAAGGTCGATGTAATTTTTTCTTCATCGATTTAAATTTTACCGACGATGATTCGTCCTGTTCCACGTAGTCGCGGTTAGATGGCAGCAAATGTAACTTACTGCACACTTCTCTTTCAAGATAGAATATTAAATAAATAATAATCGTTTCCATTTGAATTAATTTTAAAATAATCGTAAGATTTCTGTAGAAGAGAAAGAGAGAGAGAAAAAGAAAGAGAGAGAAAAAAATAAAGAGAAAGAGAGAGAGAGAAAGAGAGAGAAAGAGAGAGAGAGAGAGAGAGAGAGAGAGAGAGAGAGAGAGAGAGAAAGAGCAAAACCATTTTGTAGGTAAATGATACCATTAACAAATATTGACGTTACTAATTGAACTATTTTAATAACAATTGTGTAGCGGTAGCAATGACCATAATTCTTCACAATGGCATTGCATTGTCGCGTATAAAAAATATTTATCCTCGATATTAATCGACGCGATACATACGCACGCGCTCTCATATAGCATATTTACGATCGTTGGAACTATCGTGCAAAACGAGAATTCGAAATTGATTGTGAAGCACGTAACTGACTTCGACGATGGAATTGATTGAAGAAATGAAATAAAAAGTAAAAGAACAAAAAAATATGAAGAAAAAAGATCACTTTGAGATCCGTAACGCGTCAAACTAAACGGGGCTTCGAAGATGAAGCAAGGGTCGGACAGCTAACCAGGGCTGTCAGGAAGATACAGGACGTAGGACAAGAGTAGGGGCGCCCCCAAGAGACGTGTTCGCAGCGAACGCCCACGAAACGGTGACAGTCGGCGAAGATTTATGACGCTATAAAATATCATTTGTATTTGATGTCAGAGCGAGGGCTTGATTAATGCACTGCCGGGCGCACAATGAATAACCGACGTGTTGTTATAGTAACATCAATCTGAAAGAAGCACAGGGCGAGCCCCGTACGTTGATAAATTGTGTAGATTGGAGTTGCCGTTGCTGAGATACGATCGGCGAGCCGTCTACGATTCAATCATTAATGCTTCTCTCCTTCCTCCCAACCCGCTATATCTCTCTCTCTCTCTCTCTCTCTCTTTCTCTCTCTTTCAACGGAATCGCAATAACTCCGACATATATTTGTTAAACCTTCGTGCTCCCAGGGCACCTTTCGAAGATACGAAAAAGAGCGTATGCTATCCAGCGAATGAATTTATCGGTACATTTTTAACAAACGTAGGTATATCACGTGCATAACGAACATGGATTTCTTTTTTTTGTCATTTAATCCGTTGACGGTCGATTTGATTTTACACAAATCAACGATTATATACATATAATGAATCTTTTATAGATTTTTTAGAACAACGATAAAAAAAAAGGAATCATAATCTTATGACTCTTTAACCTGTTTCTAGAATATATCGATTAATTTAAATATTAATGAATATAATTTATATAAATAAAATTTATATAACATCATTGACTTTTATACCATTCGATCTGTTAAAAACCAAAAATTCTTTCAACGTACCGGTCGAACTCGTCGAAATATTTTCAAATGGTCGACTCTGATAAACTATCCGCGAAGTGTTACGAAAGAAAAGACCTTCGGACGAACGTTTCGCGATATCAGAAGGGACAAGTGATGCATGAATCGTATTTTTCGCTCTCGCGTATTTTTCACAAGATATCGATCTTGATTTTTATAAATGGAGTTCGCGTACTATACTATTTCGTACTATACTAGAAACCACCACCAACATCACCACTACTGCATCGGCCTTTCGATTTAGATTTTAAAATAGCCAAACGTCTGCCTCTTGCCTCGCATAAAATCCATCAAACATCCACCGAGCTGCTACCGCGATTCATAAATATTCCTTCCCGAGCACTGATAATTAACTCCCGAGAGATAGCGTCTTCTCTTGCGTGTCATTAATAACGTTCCAATTTCTATAATTCTCCCTAATAATATCCTAATTAGAAAATTTAATAAAATTTCATCATTCTATGATCATTAATAAAAATTCTACTTTTATATGATAAAAGAAGACAGAATACGAGGTAAGTAAACAATTTTATAAATGGTACGACTTTTTTCGAATCTTGTCTCTCACTCTCTCTCTCTCTCTCTCTCTCTGATTTTTTTCAGACTAGAAAACAAAAATGATACCTATCGAAATTCAACGAAGCGCTTAATAAACGGCTCTTGCGGTCGTCCAATTTTCCTCGATTACGTGCGGCAGGAAAAGGGCCGAGAGTAGAATCGATCGTGGTAAATATGTCACAAAGTTTACGACGGGCGACGTTCGCCGTGGCAAGAGAGAAGAAAGGAAGCGCGCTTCGTTGCTTCCTCGTAACACGATCATTAATCACTTACCAACAATGATTTTATTCTTGCCGAGCGGTCGGTGCGTAACGTACCGTGACGAATCCAGGCACGGAGTGGACGATACATCACAGCGATACGTAATATTGCCTTTCTACCCTTCTTCCCCCGTCCACCCTTTGCCACTGTCTCCTCTTACAAAGGAGTGCAACGATAGAAAGAAAAAGAAAGGGAGAGAAAGAGAGAGAAAGAAAGAGGAAAACCACCATCGTACGTGTACTTACGTGTATTGCACATATCCATATAAGTACAAAGATGCATATATACAAGTACGTCAATACATACACGTTGAATCACGTTTCAAGTATCGAAATGTTCGAAGAGTCGTCGGAGCGCTTCGAGCTTTACTACACAGGAGATCGATTTACTCTTTCGCGCGTGCACATTGCTTTTCAAGCGTGGAAAAGAACCCCCTCGAGCCTTCGTGCGGAACAATCTTGTACGTTCAATGGTAACGCTGTAAATAATCTACGTCGAACGCGCTCTAATCGCGCGTGCCCTCGAAATCGAACGGATCAGCTTCGATTCGATTCTCTTGCCTTGACTTCTCCTTTCGTCCTCTTGCTTTTTCTTTCTTTTGTTCTATATGTAGCCGGGGAGAATGCATTGAGAGAATCGCTTGATTTATTTGCTCATATGCTCGCATTTGGCTTTCACCAGCTCGTAAATCGTCGAAATTTCTGAAGTACGTCCATTACTATTTCACGAGACCCGTGACGAGGTCGTGTATATTTTTCGAATATGTGCTACCTCGATGACGTATTTTTCTGATTTCATTGTCATTTCTGTCCTTTTTTCTTTTCGTTTTCATCTCAATTACGTTTCTACGACCGTGTACTTTGAAATTTCAAAAAAGCATATGAAATAAATCTGTCCTAGTTAGATTAAAATAAGTTAGATTATAATTGAAGTGGATGATAAATAATCTAAATCGATGTGAAATTACCGTTTTAAAATTATATCTACACTGTATATTTCTTTACTTAACAAAAAAAAAAGAAAAGAAGAAAAAAAAACAAAGAAATGTGCCGCATGTACATGCAAATCATCAAACATTCGTGTAAATTTTCCACCTTATCGCCCTTTCACAAAGCTTACACATATAAGCAAACGCACACAAATATGTAAATATGCATGTAAAAAAAAAAGGTTATTCCGCGTCGATTTCCGGAGTGTAAAGCGGTCAAATCGATTTTCTCTCCTGGCTCGCAAAATGCCAAGAGTGGATAGGACAAAAGAGCATAAAGCATTCCGTGACAAGGTAAGAGAGGAAAAGAAAAGGCTACTTTATTATATATGGGTTGATTATGCGCGTAAATATTTCACTTGGAATGATTTGAGAGCAACGAAAAAGAGAAGAAGATAGAATGAGAGGGGTAGTCGTAAAAAGAGATCGAACGCGTACAAAAGAGAAAGAGAAAGAGAGAGAGAGAGAGAGAGAGAGAAAGGGAGAGAGAGAGAGAGAATGAGAAAAGCAGAGGGGTATATAGCAGTTAGAAAGAGAAAGAGAGGGGTTGGTATGAGGAGACAGGGATTTACGCGTGCGAGTCTGAACGCCCTTTATACGTCGTCGACGGCGTAATATATGACACCTATAGATCACAATTACGTGTAATGGCGCTCACTCTTGTATTCATGGCGATATTATTTCTGGTTGCCTTCCACGTTCGTCGTAGTCGTCCTCCGCCATCACCTCCTTTACCCCTCCTCATCCTCCTTCTCCTCCTTTTCGTCGTCGGTCGTCGTCGTCGACGATGTCGGTTTCTCTCTTCCCCCTCGTGTGTTCCAGGCGAGACTTCGGTCCGTATGCTAAGCAGGCGGTAATTCTAGTTTGATTTACTTTCCCGCCCACCAAAGGCACCACCATTCTGCGGCGGAAGGAACTCTGAACATTTTCAACCCACTGGGAAAAGTGATTACGACGGGATCGATGATAAGTCTTTTATGGCAACTCACTTCTCTTTTTCTTCATCTTAAACTTACAATCCTTTTTACGCGTTGTATACATCCATATATATAAATATTTGCATGCGAGATATCTCAATGAATCTAATTTTTTTTTTTTTTTTTTTTTTTTTTTTTTATAAAAGGGATAAAGTAGGAAAAGGAAATGTTCGTTAATGAAAGTAAAATATTTTACAACAAGGAATTAAATAAAATTGTAAATGGAGCACTGAATTGAATTAATGTTAAGTAGACATTCAACGAGAACATCCTATTTTTCTCTTTTTCTCTCTTTTTCATTTTATACATTTATCAACATTGCACCGAGCATACTTACCGGCTAATTAGTCCATAACAACATCTATGGTATTACGGAATATGATGAAATGTTAGAAATCGATCGATATCTTGTTCTACTCTGTATCGTCGAGCTCGTCGTAATTACGACAACCGTGTTGCTTGTCTCCCGCTTCGACGACATTGCTTTGAGATCGAGCCAAACGTCTAACGATACCGATACCTACAGCCAAACTATCGTGTATCGATATCATTGATTTTAACTCGACGACTAATAATAAACCTCGACGAGATACGTTTGTTTTTTTAATTAATTACTAGTAATTGTAATTACTCTTCGTATGTCGATTAAATTACATTTCATGTTGCCTTGTCATTTAGTGTAATGTAATACATTTCATTACATGTATAACATGTTAAAACAACACGTTATATTACGTAACATAATATATAACATTTAATTAATTTCTAAAATAAAAGATTCAATCTCAAAACATTTCCTTTTTTATTCTTTTATCTATGTGTTAAATTATTCATCAAAAAGTAATAAACATATAATGTAATTACAGCCAGTACAATAAGTATAAGCTGTAAATTATCCCTTAACTTCGCTTGGTTTATTAACTAAAAAGGATTAAGTGTAGTACTTATGTTAGAGATAAAAATCGGACATCATCAAGCCCATGAAATGACGAGGAAAAATCCACGAAGGGACATCGATACGACTTGAAGCTTATGGCTCATCGTCCGAGGGTCGGATGCTATTATTTTTCGGATGATGACTCAACGTCATCGTGAAGTGGGTAATGGTCGACGGACTAGGAAGGGAGTATGCTGCGTCCCAAAATGAAATAAACTAACCGCCGGTTTCCCGACGACAGGCGATACGTCATGGTAACGGATTCACAATAGGACATTACTCTCTTCGTCCAGGACAATAGCTATCCCCGGCTCTGTCCGCATAAGTGTGTATACAGGGTCATTATTCGCACGCGCGCACGTGCCGACAACGACGAAAATCAACGAAGGAATCTGAATTCCATGAAAGATACCAACTTTCCTTCTAAATGATCGTTTATACTATTGTATTTTATTGTTAAACGTAACGATACATTCTAATCTTTATATATGTCTATTCTATAAATAAAAAAAAAAATAGAATATTACAATAAGAATTAATATGTTAAATTTATATAAGTATGACAAAAGTGATGTTTTTAATTCATTTTCAAATAAACTCCATTGGAAAAATAATATAGACTATCTTTAAATACGATAGAAGACTTAAATCTTTCTATTATTGTATTAATTATAATTTTATTACAAATATAATATTCTGTAAAATATTTGAACATATTCGTCTATGACTATGTACGATGAAAAGCGTTAAGTTTCGCTTTTCGAATTTTCAAAGTTTGAGTATGCTCTCGTATACAGTGGTTATACAAAGGAATCACTCGTGTTTCCTGTAAATTGCGGATTCATGGTTTATCGCGGGACGGCCGAAACGTTTTACTGTTCGGCGATATGCGATAACGCCGCGATGACAGCACTACATTTTCAGTAAAATGAATCCAACGAATATGTGCTACACGAGGACAGTATCACAACGTTGCGCATATACGAGAAAAACCTACTCTTTTCTACCCAACTGCGTTTTCTCTATCGACGATGAAACTCGAAATATCGAACGGGCCACAATCGGTTAGATTCCAGATGAAAAATCTCATACGAAAAAACGTACGCTCCGAAATTGACTCTTTGTACTGTTCTTTCTCTCTTTATTTCTCTCTCTCTCCCTCTCTCTCTCTCTCTCTTTCTCTCTGTCTCTGTCTCTCTTTATTTCTCTCTCTCTCCCTCTCTCTCTCTCTCTCTTTCTCTCTGTCTCTGTCTCTCTCTCTCTCTTCAACGCCGTCACATCAATTGATCAAATGTTTGTGATATTTTTCACTAACAACTCTACGATATCGACAACGTCGACATTCACACCTTCCAACGATAATAATCGGTTCGTCGAAATATACCATGCTTTTTCTTTTTATACTTATAATGCATTTTACTGAATTTGATAATACTTTAACGAATGTTTATATATGCTTATTTACATTGTAATATAAAGAATATTACAGAAGCGTAAAGAATAGTTACGAGAAGTTATGAATTCATTCATGTCATTATTTTCAAGGCGCAATTTAATTAACAATAATTGTATACATGGAACGCCCTTTTAATGCAATGAAAACGTAAAAGCGGTAAAAATTAACAATAGGATATTATAATAAAGAAAAAAAAAAGATCAAAGAAAATGCGTATGCATTTACACGTTGCAATTTTCAAATTTATCGCATCTCTTTCTCTCATTATTTCCTTGTTCGTATAATGTTCGAAGTTCTACCATGTTATCGATAATAATTTGTCCCTGATGCGTCCATTACCGTGCAGGCTGGTTTCCCGTGCATACGCGCAAAAGTAAATTAGTCGAAGGAATTAAAGGAAAAGAATGCTTAAATTATGATTTCCCATTTAAGCTCGAATTTATATGATTTCGTCCGATCGGTCGCGTACCGGCCGTTAATTTGATTTCCAATTAAGCGCACGCAGGCCTCGTTAAAGGCGTAATGTGACTCGTTAAATTTAACTGTATGGCATTCGTTTGACGAACGAGGACAAATATTTACGATTCGATGGAGTGCCAACCACCGTTCGCGAGCTAACAAACCGTAAACAACGAAACGTTTTTCAAAACCTTTCGTTACGATTTAACGTCGAATTACCCAAACATTTCGTTCGTATTCAGACTAACGAATGATCGGAACAAACGAAAGAACGAACGAGGTAAAAGGAGAAGCGAGATAAAAATTTTAGCCTACCCTAGAGAAAAATGATCACCCCCTTTTCAACTACATAAGTTCATGAAGTAATAATCATATATATTATTCAACCCCTCCGCGTGAAACAAAATATATGAAGTACTAAGATCGCGATATTGTTATAATAAAGCAGCTATCGAGTAGAAAAGGCTGCCGTTATTAATTCGCATTAGTTTAATAGGCAGGGTAGTGGAAAAGAGAGAAGAAGAGAGATGAAGGGTGGTAAGAGAGCAAAAGAGAGGAAGAGAGAAACTGAAGAGAGGGGAATAAGGTCACGCTAGAAAGTGAGTAATGAAGGCGGTTTATCTCCGAGGAGTAACTAGCGGTGTTCGTGTAATGGGGGCATTCATCAACGCGATCTCACATCGCCTTTCCGTTCGCATTTCGGAGTCTCATGACGATTCGCGCTACGAATCAACGATGAGAAACGGAGCTGAAGCGATTCCTTCCTACGAGCTAACTTGGAAAGGTGGAATAGGGAGAAGGAAGAAAGAACCAGGAGAAAACGAGAGAGAGAGAGAGACAGAGAGAGAAAGAGAGAGAGAGAGAGGAAGAAAAAAGGAGACCATAATATCAAGTGGACTTCTCAGCATCGTTGAAATATTAACGATTCAATGCCGGTAATGAACAAGCAGTCAGCTATCGAGGACTCATGTACTTCGCACCCTCTTTCAAAGATTGATTTTCTCACACTAGTTAAGCGTGCTAACATTGGCGTCGGCTCGTAAAATACTAAATATGTCCCGTCGAAAGCATAAATTTTCTACATCGATCTCGAACTTTACCCCATAAAATGGCTGATATATGGATTAGAATGTAAATCGAGAGCGTAAGAACGTTCGAATATCTATTTATCTTGATTTGATCTAATTAAATTATATCATAATTGTATTTATAATATATAAATATATACCATGAAAAGATTCCTAAGCGCATTGTCGGAAAAGATAAAAAAGGTAATGGACATATTCTCAGAGAAATCAAACGTCCAAGAAGTAATCGCTTGGATGTTATTTACAATCGATCGATAATCGATCATCTCTCTCTTTCTCTCTCTCTCTCTCTCTCTCTCTCTCTCTCTCTCTCTCTCTCTTCCTCTTTATTTTTCCCTTTCGAAGGTGATGAACCGTAAAGTAAATGACAAAAAGGATGGAGCAAAGCACATCGGAGAAACTCGAGATTTCGGTGCCGACGTTGAGATAAGTTTGAACAGGGTCGAGAATCCGGATAAAATTCAGGTAGGCCGTGAAGAAAGAAAGCGTTTTGGTTTATCCGAAAACCGCACAACGCTTCTAGCCAAGCAAATTCGGATTGACGGGTTTCCGGACCCCGTCGACTTATATCGTCGGCAAATACGCTATAACCGAAATGTTGTCTTTCTTATTGCACGTTACCGCTTTTAAATAATCACGAACATTTAAAATATATATGGTAGATGAAAAGTATCCTTCGAAAACACGATCGTATTTTATGTTACAGCATTTTTGTATGAATTCGTGGTAAGGCGAAGCATGAGAAAAAAAGCACCGAGTACTCGAACTTTCTTTATGGGGTACAAAATAGAATCGAAAGGACGAAGCACTATCGAAAACGACTGACCAATACCTAACCTGTTCCATGGTCCATTGATCCATCAGAAGCCGTATACCTAAACGGAACAAGACCCCATTCGTATGTCCCGTACAAATCCGTGCCAAGACGGGGCAAACAAACGGAGATGATCCTCTTGCCCTGCCTTGTATTCTGAGAATGAGGAAGAGGAAGTTAATAATGGTAGGTCGAGTATATTTTCCTTGTAATGGCCGTTAGACGGATATCGTATTCGAGGAATGCTCGTTATTGCTCGTTTAAAGTACCGAACTCGGTATATTTCCTACGAAGAGAGATACGATCGCGCGCAAACGAGCGAGAAATAATGAAAGTGAAATAATAATTATATCTTTTAATATCTACGTTAAAGGGAATGGTAAAAAAGAAAAAAAAAAAATAAAAAAATAAAGAGAAACGAAAAATTGCTGTTAACCGGTGACTCTTTGAAAAATATAGGCCATCCGATATCCAACGAGGAGAATTTCGAAGAAAATCCTATAAACCATAACGGTGGTAAATTATTGAAATTATTAAGCAGCGATCCTGTTACTCGCTATTAACGATATTAACACCGCATTATGGGCGAGCTTCGTGGCGACGAAAATGGCCGGAACGATGTCGACAAGAACGAAGAGAGACGTGCGAATTCCGTAAAAGTCTCCTCACATAAAGCCTTCTTTCTTTCTTTCTTTCTTTCTTTCTTTTTTTTTTCTTTTTTTTTTTTCTTGGATTCGTCGATGCGCATCCCATGGCCAGTCGTTCTCCTCTTCCGCTCTTCTTCGTCGTGTAGTACGAGAAGAGGAGCCACGACAACATCGAACGAGGCCGTCGACAGGCCGGTCCCTCTTCCAGTCCCTCTTGCAGCCCTCTTCGGACCGACCCAAGCTACGATATACCTACGTGTGGAACACGCAACGAGCACAGCGGGCAGCCGTATGATTACCGCCTTTTCGCAGTCCGCGCCTCTGTAATTATGATTTTATTTTTATGGACATAAATTATACAGGCTGCCTAGCTGTGTCATTATATGGCATTTTAATTCAAGGCTGCAGACATAATGGTAACCCGCGCTTCGGTTTCACTGCTCACCTGCCCGGCGGGGAGTGAGGAAGGATAGAATGAGTGGAAAAGAGAGAATGGAAGGGAGACAGATAAAGACAGCAAACGAAAGAGAAAGAAAAGGGGGAAGAAAAAGATACAAAGATACAAAATAAGAGAGACAAATGAAAAGAACAAAGATAGATGTAGGTAGAGAGAAAGACAGATAAAGACAGTGAAAATGAAAGAAAAAAAGAAGGAAGAAAAAAAAACAAGAAGAATGAAGGGAAGAGAAAAGCCGCAAAACATTTTGTCCGCTTATCGCTTTATTCTGTCCTCGCTCTTGTACTCTTCTTTCATTCTCTGTTGTTAAGCGACAACGACCAAATGGCATGAATTTTCCTAACTGATAGCAAAAGTGTCGATACGAGAACTCTGCGTGTCATAGTACTTTTACGAATGTCCTCGAACCTTCATACGTTACTGTATTTCTATAAAAAAAAAAAAAAAGCATTTTTCCGATTTTATCGATTTTTTTTAAAGTACTCGAAAAATCGATGATAGTTGACACTTTTATTAGGAATTATGTTGTATGAAATTAATCGAAATACGAATTTTTTACTAATATATATTATAAATAAATTTTACTTTATTCCTACAGAAAATTATTCAATTATTATTTCAGCTCTACAGAAAATATATATGTACTCGAGAATTGATAAGATGTTTATGATACACGAGTAATCTTCTACGTCAGCTAAAATATGAACTAAAATATGATCTTACATAGATATACATTTAACACCATCAAGAATACTGAAATGATATTCGTCAAAACCTTGTATATAACTGTAATTTAAGTGCAATTTCACAAGAGTCACACAATACTCTCAGGGTCCCAACAATTACGTTACAATTACACAATTACGAAGTAAACTGTTGTTATATCCGTTGAAATTATACTTAATTTGTAGTATATAAGTATACAGTACATGGGTTTGTTTTTGCCAATAATCTCCATTTCTCGGAACTGTCACCCTTGCCATACGATAATAACTGCGCATTAAAAGTGATCTTCTGATAAGGAAGGCTAACTAACTCACGAGTTTTTCCATGATCATATTTCAACGAGATATTATATTACGATGATACTTTGATAGACGTCGATCAGTAAATTGTTCTTAACTCCTTAATGTCGTAATTTTCTTAAAATTAACTTAATGACCGATAGTATGAATTAAAAAAAACATTGATATTGTATTGTTGAAAAAAAAATAGCATCCGCAAACTGAATATATATATATATATATCTTTTTCAAAAATTGAATATCAATTTTGCTCTTAGAAAATAGTAATACAATAAATATTTTAGAAGTATTTTTATTAAATCAATGAAACGTGAATGTATCATACGTTTTAGGTTATATATACTCGCTATACTAAACGAAAAGTATATTTATTCATTGATGTAACTAAATGCAAAATTAATCATCAATATTTTAAATTGCTATGAAAAAACAACTACATTTATCAGTTGATAAATGCAAAATTAACTATTAGAAAAGATACCCGACGAAACGTCACATTAAACTCACCTTTCCAAGATACCTTGCGAAACTACCTGTCGATTAATCGATTTTCGTGTTTAACATAATTAACGTAGCACAAGGGCACACTCTAACTCAAACGTTACACGTTGGCAAACCACGTAGCAGATATTCAATAAGCAAACCGCACGTAGACAATGCTCCAACAGTACATTAGCTTCCGTTTGCTGTTCTAGCAACGACAGCGTTCCTATAATGCACCAATATTGTACCAACGGTAGCTACATTAAAGGTTTTCCATCGCAGAACTTGTCAATGCCAAAAATTTGGCACCTTTAGTATACAAGAAAGCATACATATATATAGTTACGTTTAAAATCAATGTTGGTTATTCAATGTCCATCAACATTTTTTAACTTGTCTGGACAAGATCGTAACGTGTTGAGTGTATATAAAATATCATTTATCTCGATGTATGCTTTGAGGATATAACAATGGCTTATTTCTTGCCTTGAAAGTTTGATTTATTTCATAAGTCCTTCTAATCGTCCGTTTAAATATTTTCTCTATGGATAGAGAAATCGCCATTGGAATCCATCTATTGTTCGCAAATACATAAATCGTAAAAGAATGTACATACTTGTTTACACAATTTACATATTTTCAAAATACTTTATACATAAGGTATTATGTTCATTTCATTTAACCAATGAAAAAGTCTCAAAGATTCCGGAGAATTCTCCAAAAACGATTTAAACCAATTTGGGAAATCTTGTGAAAATATTCTCTAGATATTATCACTGCGAAATGACCCGATTTGCAAAAGGAACAAAAATCATGGCAAAAGATGAGGGCAAAAACGGGAGTTAGGGCGCTTTTTGTCGGTGAACGGGATGAGGATCAACACGTACGGTAGCCCGTAATACTTGATGTTACGAACGTATGGCAGAGTGGCAAGCTGTCAGCCCGCCGCCGCGCTGTCAGTCTCCTGTCTGGTTGCTGTCCGCCTGTCATTCACTCACTCAACCCACTCATTCACCCGTTCCATCTCCTGGAATTTTTCAGTCCTACCTCTTCTCTCTCTCTCTCTCTCTCTCTCTCTTTCTCTCTCTCTCTCCTTCTCCCTCCCTCTATATCACTCACTCTCTGCTTCTCTCTTCTTCTCTCTTTCAGTTCTACCTCCGAGACCTCGCACTCACACTCTACTTCCTTTTTTTCCCTCTAATCTCCATTTTTCGTGACCGATGCCCTAACTCGTTCGTCCCATCGTTGCAACGAGAGCGTGCGCTCATCTGACTGCTAAAATATTTTTCCTACCGGTGCCGCTGGCGTTTCGTTGCGATATCCAGTACTACCGCCATAACGATGCATCGCAAAAAATTCGTGTCAGGCATCTATGACGATTCTGTCGGGAAATTTATCGAGACGGATAACGCTACCAAGTTCTATTTCTTTTTTTTTTTCTTTTTTTCCTTGTTCTCTGTCTATCTATTCACCTATCCATACCTCTTTTTCTTGCTATCGGTTCTCAAAGTGAAACCCGTCGAAATGTTAGTCGCGTGTTAAATGATCGGTTTTTCTCAAAGCCTAAACACTTTATATGTACGTCGACAGATCTTATCTCTTACGAAAAAAAAAAAAAATTGCGATCTAATTACGAGCTACGATAATTTCGTTTCGCATAGTGACAAGATATAACATTTCTGTTCAACTTTTGTATCTAACCCATTTACTGTGCCATAGTAAAATATAAATTTGCATAAAAGTAAACGAATGACCAGACTACTTAATGAGCATGAATAATCACCATTGAAGGATAATAGCGTGACTGTACACGATTAAGCACTTTGACAGCTAGATTGTCGATCGATTACGTCCGACTTCAGGAAATATTGGTTATCGAACGAACCGACAACAGGATATATACAAACACAAATATATACAGATTCATTTTAACGTTGGCTCAATTGTAGTACATTTTACGTCTAAAATTAGACATAAATACTTAATAAAAATTCTCTAGATATTGTTTCTAAAATAATAAAATTAATTTAGTCTCTCTCTTTCTCTCAGTCGTCAACCATTGAGTATTTTTTTAAATCATCGAGCTGTAGAAAAATTGTAATTTTTTCTGTATCGATTATCGATAACATATCATATTCGAAGCAAATCATATTCGAGATATAAAAAACCATTTTTATGTAATAATTTCATTAATACTGTTCCTTTCACTCTTGTTCGTGGCTTTAAACGGTAAATGAAAATCCACCGAAATTAAATCCTATTTTCAATGTTTTCTGCGTGAGTGTAAAGCGGTAAACGTTCCTGGACCAGTGTCGAACGATTAAACCGATAGTTGTTTGCATATCCGGTTTATGTTTCAATCTAGTTCCATCAATATGAATAAACACCGGTACGTGAGTTGGTCGTAGCACAGCTATGTCGGCGGCATTAATATGTATTGGCAATAAATCGATATCGATAATTAAAATCTGTGTGCGGTTCGCGCACACAGATCGCCTGTCCCCTCTCTCTTTCTTACTCCCTCACTCACTCACTCTTTCAAAGTCTCTCACATACACAAACTCACATTTATATAAAAGTTCAATTTGTTATATGTAACTGCGCCAGAGACGACTATAAATATCGGCTTGCTCTTTTTAACGCTGCTCGTAAATTCGTGTGATTTATGCCACGCCGTCTGAGCGAGAGCAAAGGGTCGACGCGCGACGTATTCCCGGTGCTGACTGCAACCGAGAGCGTGATTTTCACGATTCACCGAGAGGAAAAAGCGTTCATACTTTTCATCCGCAGCCACTCTCTCAAATCTCGTGAATACAAATACACGTATATTCAGCGCACTGATGAGCGAAATCATCGTAAAATTCAACTATCGATTATTATTATCAGAAAGTGCCACGTGTACTTGTGCAATCGGCGTCCTCGAAAGTTCACGGCAGGCAAATTCAGTACGAAAATTGCGCGTTTCCTTTCGCGTTTCTCCCTTCGGCCACAATTCGGATGGGTAATTTGCGAAACGTCGGCTCCGCGTGTAAATCGATGAAATTATGGAGTAACGAAAATATAACTTACGAGAATGGAAATACGATGTGGCGAAACCACCGATGTTCCATCTCCTTCTTATTTTCTGCCATATGATTCGAACTTTCGACATTTTGATATTTTGTACGATAAAAAATGAACGTTTCGATGATCATCAAGCATCTGATCGTGTACTATAGAAAAAAGAAACAAAAAGTACAAAGATAGAAAAATCTCCTTCTTACGGTTGCAACAATCGTGTTGTCCCGTTCTTGACCTGGTTTTTCAATCGAACAAAGGGAAGAAGAGGAAGAGAAAAAGAGAAATGGCAATCGTGATAGAGCGTATTCGCAACGGTCATTGCGAGCGACGACGTTTAAGTATCGCACCTGTCCCGAGCAGAAAAGAAGAATGGAGAATGGAACGGAAGAAGGAAAAGAGAAGTAGGAAAGATGATGAAGAAAGAAGAAAAAGAAGAAAAAGTAAAAGAGCAAGAAGCAAACGAAGAAGAAGAGTTAGAGGGGAAACGAAGGGATATCACGGGAAATTGGTCATACGAAGGCGACAGAGGGGAGTGGAAAAGCAGACGGGGTTACTTGGCGGCGTAACCAAGATATACGAGCACTTTTCCCGAAAAAGTGTTAAGGAATTATGCTCGGCAGAGTAAATGAGATGTGTCTGCGCAGGGACATAGATCACCAAGACGCTATCCATTCTCACCACCGTGGAAATAAATACGATCTTCTCCGCGAAAGAGGCTGCTGCAAGCGGAAGGAGACGCTGCCGGAGGGTAGGAGCAAAATAGAAAGAAAGACAGAGAGAGGGAGAGAGAGGGAGAGAGAGAGAGAGAGAGAAAGAGAGAGGGAAAGAGAGAGAGAGAGAGAGAAGAAGAAGAGAGTAAGGAAAGGACGACAAGGCAGAAGGGGATAGCGAAATCGTCTCCTGGCGGCCCGCATCCCGCAGCACATCTTTCTACCCGACACCCGGGGGGATCCACCGAGCCATTTCTCTGCCCTGTTATACCACCGCCTATATACGTATCTACTACCTCTTTCCCGGTAGATACCTACAGCCAGCAAATAAATTGATCCATTACTCAACCGAGCAGTCATCTTCCTTCCTTTTCTCCACTCTCCGCCTCGATTCGCTTCCTCGGATCGCCTTCAACGACGCCTTCACGTTGGCTCTTTCTTTCGACGATGTCTACGCTACCGAGAACGTGCTGCATCTTCGTTCTCCTTTAGTAAAGTCTTAAATTTTGAAATAGCTAATTCTTTCAAAATTGTTTACTTACTTGATAAATATTTAATTGGTTATATTTTTCTTTAGAAATTGTAGTATATTAATTAAATGTATTTATTTGAATAACCTACCTCAATCTCGGCTTTAATTAATCTATGATACTTGAGGGTAAATGCTACGCCCTCAAGTGTTTCAAATCGAAAGTTTCAGGATCAATGGCGCTCTCGGCCTTTCGTTTGATAACTCAATCGCCCATTAAAATATATAAATTTTGTTTCTTGCGAATTTGCTGCGAAAATAATGAAAATATTAATTGTTAAAAGTTCAATCTTTTCTTCACTTTATGATCTTCATCTTAATTGTGAATTTCATTTATGTGATTATTCTTTTTCCTTTTTTAATACCCAAGAAAGATAAGATCTTGAGCCTTTTACGCAGAAAATGTCATGTTCGATTTAATAAAAAAATTACTCGCTCATATTAATTAATGTTTCCTTACGATCTATATCAATACTATTAAATTATATTGCTTTTAATCTTGATTATTATTTTTTTTTTTTTGATTCGAATAAAAACAGATATTATGGTCGTGTATTTTTCCTACCTTCTTCAAATGTTTTCTGCAGTGTTATACACCTGTCTCTAAAGAGTCACCTGCAGCTTTGTGTAATGTACTTTTTTGAATTTGTAATCAATTTGATGTTACTAAATTAAATACCTATGCGAAGAACTTAATGGAATTATTATGTCAATTGTTTCTTGTTTATGTTATCTTCTTTATTTTTTTACTACTTCTTTATAAAATAAAAACATCGTTAGTAATATCAACAATAAAATAACAAGATTATATCTATATAAGATTATATATATATATATATATAAAATTATATATATATAAAAATTATATATATATATATATATATATATATATATAAAACAAATCAAAGACGACATCAATAAGGCCATCTGAGAATAGAAGTATGCTAAAACCTTGTATGCACAATGGCCGACGTATACGGTCAGGTCATACGTCGAATAGTATTGACAGACCATCGATTCCTGTCACTTATACTTTCGGAGCGTTGCAAACAACGGTAAATACGAGTCTGCGTTGTTTCGATCAATTCCGTTGAAGAGACCAAGAGCGCGTACCTAACGAAATAAACAAAATGTCACTTCGAGAGATTTTCTCTTTTATCTCCAGCTATTTTTTTACTTGTCAAATTTATCTGAAAAAAATTTTAGTAAAGAAAAATTACAGACAACCATTTATAGTATAATATTAATTAAAAATCTGATAGAGAGATAATCGAACATTTGAAATATTGAAAATATATTATAAAATTTGGAGGGAAATTTTTAAAAATAAATACATTTCTTCGATCAAATTGAAATTTGGAAAAAACGTCGATAATATTCTCAATTAGACGTTATAACCGACTAATTCATTTTATCGCTATTGTCGTCATACAAATTATACAATTTTATCATCTCCAGATGCAATGAAAGCAGAAATAAATCGATAGATCGGTTAAAAAAAATATCAACGACACGAATCTTTCTTGAGACGAGTTCTTCGCCGAAGAGATTTGTTAAGGAACATCCACGGCTTCTGGTACGATGATAAGAACATAAAGCGTGCAGCGGGAGACTTTATACCTCCATTTACCTGCGCGATAAAGCTTGTAGGAACGAGTAGGTACAACTTGGAGCAACAACAATATTCACAAAGAGAAAAAGACGAGAGCGAACGAGCAAACGAGCGGTCGAACGTACCGTGCAGGGAACACGTTGACGCGAAAGCACCGGTGCCATCCTGTCATGTACAGCAATAAATTAATGGCCGGTCATCATTGTACTCATATACGCTTGTTGTACCTCATACCGACACATCGTAACGCATCATTAATCTTCTCATTATAAATGCGCGCCACTGCTTTACCGCAGCCTGACAGTCCAACGAAATAAATGACCGTGCATTACGTTTGTACTTTCATTTTATATTTAAAATGACCTCCCAGTCTCCTTCTCTTCTCCCTCTTTCTTACTCTTTCTCTCTCTCTCTCTCTTTCTCTCTTTCTTTATTTCTCTCTTTTTCCATACATACGTGCACGCACGCACGCACGCACGCGGGTACATATACTATAAGTCTATCGCTCTTTTCCTTTCTTCTTTCTCTTTCTCTTGAGCATCTCTATGGGAGACAAATTACCCATTTGCATAATGCTGTTATTTATTAATGATCGTGATACAGGTACTTCTGATTCTACATAAATACTCACCTGCGGCGTTGACCAATCGACAGCCTTCTAATACAATCTCCGATTGTCGCGATACGATGCGGACGTACCATTCAAAAGCACCGTAACGCCGGCGTATCGTCTAACCATGGAACTTGTTTCGTTTCACGACTTAACCCGATCCAGGCTCACGGAGAATTTAATTAAAATTATAATACAACTCGTATCGCGGCGGTGCGACTTTCACGATCAAAATTTAGTACCTCCTTCCGTTATTAAATGAAATTCAAGAGTACGACATAAAAAAGAGAGAGAGAGAGAGAGAGAGAGAGACCACACAACGACTTTATGTCAATTCGTGTCGATTGGTTCGAATTTAACAATTAATTTTTACATAGGTTATCCTTGTAATAGAAAAGAAATATATTATACTTTCTTATAAAATCGTAGCGTACTTTCATATTAATTAAAAGATACTCTTGAAATTGTTCTTTTTTTTTTTTTTATCGATTATCACGCAAGTTATGTAAATCCTCGTAAAACATAAACGTTCCTTCGATTTGTAAACGCTCGATGCCTTTCTTTAGTTAACTTAATGGAAGAATAAATTCACATGTGTAAGTATATCGTGGCGTATGTTTATAAAAAGGTAACAATAATGAAACGTACGATTCCGTTTCACGTAGCGTGGAAAGAAACAGAATGTACACTATATTCTGTCGGCCTAAGGGAAGATATAACGGGCGATACATCACGCCCGTATCACGTTAACGAGCATACTCTGTAATTAAGGGAATATTCGCTCTATTAAAATAATCGTAATTTACGTTGTCTGCTGTCTCTTTCTCCCTTATCTTTTTTCTTTCTTTCTTACATTCTCGGGGCGATCAAAGATACAGAGAAAGGCCAGGGCTATCGTTACTGAGAGCATAGAGCCGTAAGACAATAATTAGGCGGTAAGGTAGATATTATTAAATCAAGTAAGCCTGTCGAGAATACTACAACGATGAGTATTTAAATACAGACATGAGCCATGGTGCAAGAAGATGCAAATGAGAACTCGGTATTCTTACTTGACTTCGATGCTTCATTTCACCTACTTCCGAAGAAGGGGCAGGAGAGAGATATAATAATTAATTGCACCAATCAAAATGCATTACAGAACGATGCTATCACGTTGTTCGTTAAATCTACAGTGAACTGACGTAGCTCTGCTGTTGATTCCAACACCTTTCACTTTGCCTCTGTTTTATTTCTACTTTCGTTTCCTCTTCTTTCTCTCTCTTTTCTCTCTCTCTCTCTCTCTCTCTCTCTCTCTTTCTTCTCTTTTCTTTCTATCGAAAGCGTTTTAATGGGAGTCCTCTCAAGCATCTAACAGTTAAGTCCTCGTTTATGGATATGTTCGCATTTTCCATCGAACGACCATGCGGGTGATTACGCGGCTTGTAAAAGAAAAGTTAGACGATAATAAAACATTTGACGAGCCACAGAGATGTCGTTAATACCAACGATGCGAATCGAAGTGTCATTTCTATCAACGTTTTTTCCACCCTCATTCGTGAGGATACTCGATCGTGTATTTTCGTGCTCAGAAATACATAGATACTTGAAATTCTCACGTAGACCTTCGCTTGAATTTATTCGACGAGTCGCGTAAAATATGAGGAATCTCAGTCGTCGCTTTGGCAAGAATTCTCTCTCCCTTTCTCTCTCTCTCTCTCTCTCTCTCTCTCTCTCTCTCTCGTCTCTTTCTTTTCCTCTTGCGTATGATTCTCGCTATTCGGCCGAATGATAAAAAATCTACCAGCGATGAAACACAACCCGCTTCGAGTAAAAGACGAAAGACGAATGGGTCTGTTAAAGTTATTATTCGTATTGTAAGCCGAAGAAGAGTTACTCTGGCCCCAGATGTATTATGCCATTCGCCTGAGGATAATTTATATCGTTGCCCGCCCTAATAAATTTAAGCAACGGACTTTTACTATGAATACTTGTTTATTACCGGATGCGGACGCGATAAAGAAGTGTATATTCTTGCGGTGACAGCTATTACGGTATGATTATAGCAACCGCGATATTGCTCGGAATATTACCGTTAAGATACGTAAGATCAAATAATTCTTAAAGAATAGACAAGAGAATTCACGCGAAATGTCGCTAAAATAATAAAAATATTACGTATTTAAGCTTAATATTTGTTTTCTTTTACACAGTACCTATAAATTCTTCTTTCGTTTATCGTATCATAAGACTCAGAAAAACGATAACAGAAAGACCTCGAGTCATCGTTGTACATTGGTTAACGTCAAATACAAAAAAATTCAAGTCAAGATATATAAGTATATTATTATGTTCCACTTCACCTCCCAGCATTCTTACATTTATATACTCCATTATTACATTAACTATTATTATTATCATCATTATTATTATTGTAGTTGTTTAATTTTCATTTTTATTTTTTATTATCATTATTATTACTACTACTATTCTTCTTATTACTATTATAGGTATGTTTCTGGGATGCCGAAATGGCCAATCCTTTAAAGTATTTGTGAGAATTAATCCAAGACGAAAAAGTCTTGCGAAATATTATGAATAAATACTCCAACCGGAAAGTGAATTATTATTATTATTAAAGTGAAAATAAATTAGTAAGCTATTGCATTGCTATGATATGGATTGGTCAATCTAAGTCTACCGATTTAAGACAACATCTGCCATTTTTAAAATCTCAAAAATTACTAAAATTTAGTAGACGATAACTTGTTACTTATTAAATGGACCTCCTTTACAAATAGGCAGCATTAATATAAGCAATAATTATAAATAATTAATTATGCAGTTTCATTAACTATAAGTGTATAGCGTAAATTGTATATTGTAGCTAGGCACTTTACCAAAAACCCTTAAGACGGACATGTTTCGATATTTAACAAAGCAAGACCATAGATAAAAGACGATCATTAAGAGCATTATACAGATATTCAAACCCTAATGCAACCCATATAACTACGATAATTGATCTACTCGTTCGTAACAATACTGAATCTAACAAGCGCCTAACGAGTGAAAAATAAAAAAATATTTCTCCGATTCGTTATGGAGTAAAATACAAGAACTTCTTTTTTAACGCTTTTTTTGTTCAAGTATGAAACTCAACAGAGGTTACCGACACGTTTATTATAATAAGTTAACACGTCGTTGATTCGATAAATATCTACGAAACGCTCTGTGTGTACTCGAGACAAGGCCTGTAAGATAACTGAATACGATAAAATTATACTCGTGGATAACGCACAAGAGAGAACGACAGTAATGATTTATTAACGACATTTCGTTATTAACTACTTAGTCATTATTTACATCACGTCTGTACTTCGATCACATATTTAAAATCGATTACGCAAATAGATTTTATAACATAAATTCTATCTTCAACATGCTTTTCTTTTTTCCTCGTTTTGCTTTTAATCGTGATAAACGCTTTATCTCATAATTATTTATAAGGAAGCATTGGTAATCGAATGATCGATGACTGTTTTACAAGTGATATAATATGTATGTAGGTAGTTTCGCTAATTGATCGAAAATTTGTTTCTTTGTAATAAAAAGTGTCACAATGGATCGATGTATCTAAACAAAGATATAATAAAGTTATGTATAATAACTAACCTTTGATTGAATCTTAGATAAAAAAAAATCTACTACTATATGCATAGTTTCTTATTATTTAAACGTTAAAAACATCTATCTCAGTTAGAATAATATATAGCAAATATGCAAAGTAAAAGTTATTTCAAAATACATTCATATGCGCAATTTGTCCAGTTCAAATTAAAGATCAACAACGTTTGATTTCTCACCAACGAATAATATGATAGATTATTCTATTGATTTGAAGAATCAACAAGTTAAGTTAAGTTAGATTTAAAATGTAAAAGTATATATTTTTTTAAAACGCAGATAAAATTTCCTATCATTTTATCACGTTTACCTCATTTATTAATGCAAAAACGTATAAAATTATTAATATCTGCTTATTATTTCATACAATTCCGCTTCCTATTGTATTAACTATAGCACATACCCCAACTATGTTTCATTTAAATATTTGTCTCATTATCACAATTTATTGTATACTATGTTCGTTGTTAAATTTAGTTATAGACGTTCATTGTATATTGTTCATGGAAGAAGAAATATGTCCTTTGACGATATTACTTTTAAGATAGAAAGAGTCGATTGAACATGATCATCGTTATCGTCAAAGTGTCATCGTCTAGAACTCTATAAAGAATTTCACGTCGTCAGGTGCAGGTTTATCACGTTTATAAACGGTCGTCTTTTCTGAAGACCCAATAGGGATAGTTCCGCAGAAAAATAAACCCCAATCGTAATTTTCTTCGTCAACTCGAAGCCGGATGTTTGCAAAGAACGCGCCGCGTCTGAACTAAAGTTTACGCCCCTCATAAAGTTCTACCACCGATTCATAAAGGTGAATGGTACCTGCTAGGGAGAAAAACAATTTCCGGTAAAGCAAGGACTTAAGTAGTCGTGTTTATGAGGCGTCGTGTGATTTTATGAAAAAGGATACGCTCCAGCACTTTCTCTATTTATTTCGAAAGAAGCTATTTGGAAAAATTTATTACCAGTCGATATTGCTTTTCGAGAATGTATTAGACTTATAGATTTATTCATTAACTATCTTCGTTTTCTTCTCGAGATGATGTAACAAATCGTAAATTAATAATTATGTCGATAAATAGTAGATTTTACACAGATATTAATCGATTACCATTCATTAAACACGATTAATTAGATGGTATAATCCTTTGAGTAAAGATAAATCAATGTTCTCGTCATATCGTAATATCTGATAAACGATCACCGATTAAAAAAAAAAAATATATATAGGTAATCTAAGTTTTTTTATTTTAGTACGCGTTAACTAAAATTAGAAATGAAGAGAAGACGATTTCCTGTACTGTACAGGATGCACGACGTTCGAATTTTTTCTTTTATTTTTTTACTCTTTTCCTTTTTTCATTTCAATTAAAACGAAGCGTCGACGAAGCGCAGCAAATTAGGGTATTCGGTGCGGAAAGACACGATAGTCGTCAGTCGAAATACATTCCTGATGCACACTGGTAGGAACCAGTTGGCCAGAATAAACGTACCGACCATTATTGGCAGCATGCCAGAGTACCTATCCTCGTAAGCATCGGTCTTTTCATCGCAACACGCTTTGAACGAGGCGGATAGATTGATGCATACCTTAAAAGACGGGGACGAGTGATCCGAATGATTTGAATACTCCTAATGCGCGGCGTGATTGAAATTTTCGCAACCTTAATAGTTGGCGAGCGTTTGACGAGCACTCTCGCCATTTCAAAGTCGTCTCCCTTCTTCTTCAGCCGACACAAAGGAGCCAGAAAATAATGCATCCAATACAATTTCAGTTAATGATATATGAATAAGATAGCTTGTTCCGTTCTTATTCTAATTTGATTTATTATACGCATTTGTGGAAATATAAAATTATAATTTAATATACATATAACAAGAAATTATATAAAACAAATTTAACTTCGGTGAAAATATTGCGCTCACATATTGTCTCCGATCTATCCTGTATAAAACATTGTTTTTTATTTGAATCATATTGTGGTCGAATATCCTTGTCCTCGAGGAATCGATCAGAATCAAATCGCGAACGTCAATGAAACTCTCGATTCTTTGAGACGAGGAAAGGCAGATCTAATACTCGAACGTAAGAATATTTTACCGAAGAGCTATCGGCTTACAAGGACAAGAATAACGTCGTTTGGAGTTGGAGGTGCATCGAAGAGAAATGTGGGTTAGTACATCGAGCATGCTCCTTCAGCAAATCCAGCTAGTTCGGCGAAACGTCGAGTACGACAACTAATAAATTCTAATTTAAAATCAGTGTCGCAAGAGAAGGTCTTCTAAGAGCGGGCCATTTCTCAGTGTGTTACTCGTGCAGCTCATTCGTTTCACCGTCCCGAACGGCGTAACCGTCGCTCCTGACACCGTGATAAACAGCCGCCTCTGTCGTAAGTCAAGTCGGTATAAAATCTCGGACATTACTCGTTCTAGAGTTTACTAAGTCGGAACGACTTGACAAGGCGGATATAGTTAGCGTTAGATCTTAAGCAGCACTGTCTGTCTCTTTCCCTTCGCCGTTTTTCAAATTCCGCGTCGGTGGTATTCGACTTTCGTACGAGTAATCGTGCTGATTTTGCTTTTACAAAGGCATTTAAAGAGTCAAGCTACATCTCGTAAACCATCCAATTCTAATGAAGTAGACGATAATGTAAATGACTCGGAACGAAACTACCCAGGGAGTCTTTCTTTCTCGTTCGCTTCTCTCGACTTCACCGAGAAAATTAAAATCCGTATTTCTATCGAACGCGAAGAGACTTAAGAATTGATTAAATTACACTTGGTAATACGGCTGCTACCGTGATTCGAAATTTGTCCGTTTGCCGACACGTAATCCGTTTCGAGAGATCGATAAGAGAGTGAGTTACACGAGTCGCTTGTAAATGAGTAGAGATATCGATCAGGATCTTAGATAGTAGCGTTCGCTCATAGCAAAGAATCATCCGAAGACGGGAGGAAGAGAGAAAAAGTACTGAGAAGAGGAAATACGGATTTCTGTCGGTACAAGAGAAGGAAATATATGTCTAAAGACGGCGGTAGAGAAACGCGTTCGTTTCGCAAGAAATATTCCTCCGATCTAGAGAAGTAGCAGGGCTACTCTTTGTGCACGACGCTGTGGCAGCCATAAAATCCTTAAAATGCATAGCTACAATGAAATTGTGGGCACGAATGTAACCCTCGGCTAAGGTTAATCTGGCGAGAGCATCGCGACGCCTGGCTAATGGCACGTCCGACGGTTGCGTGCCAGCATTTTCAGCCAAGCAGTCGTCGAGCATCCGTCCTACTCGGGAGGGAGCTCAGCCGACTGAGTGATGAAGTGAGTGTGGAGTGAGGCCTATTTTTGTGCTTACCGACAAACAGCCTCGTAGATCTCATGACACGTCGTTAGAAGCCCACGAAAATACACTCGATGTTACTCCAAAGTGCTACGAGATATCCACAGAGAGTTTACCTCCTTAGTTTATTCCAAGAAACAACAAAAACGTTCCTTTCTTTCATCCGATTTTTTCCGCATACACATTAACCTATCGTATTTACCTACGCTCTAGAGTATTTACCGCCTTGGTTTATTCCAAGAAACAACAAAAACGTTCCTTTCTTTCTCCCGGTTTTGTTCGTACACACATTAACCCATCGTATTTACCTACACTCTTCGATCGTTGTAATCATTCGATTAAACGTCCGACAATCTACAAACGAAATATATTGTTCTTAACTTTGTTATGTATCGAATAAATCGTTCAGAAACTTTCTGGAATGAATTTAATCGAATCTCGTTAATCTTAAGTTCCACATAGATTAAATGTCTCTATTTGGATCAACGACAGCTTTTCTCCCGATTATCAAACTCACATAAATGTCTTGAATTCGCACGATATTCAATTACGTCGAACGCTCATGCGAAGCGAAGCAAGGCTCCGAAATTAGCTGGCATCTCGACCGATACGGATACGGACCAAGCATGAAACCGTGTCTAACGAGCGCTCGCTCACCCGTTCAAGGGGTTTTGTACGAAACTAGCCTGCAGACGTTGGTGGCAAATGATCACTACGGTCGTAGAAGTCTAGCGGAACTAGGATTATCCAGTATGTGTTGTAATCTCTTTCATCTGTAAGCATTCCGCCAAGTTATTCCTGACGCCGCGGGAAACGGCACTTCGCTTAGCTCGTGTTAGCTCGCTTACACGCTTTCCTCGACCCCTGCTAGACGATATTCCATCGTAAAAATAAATTTTATTAACTACGAAATACGGCTTTGTAAAATAGAGAAAGTAAACCCATTAACGATTGTAATGCACATAATGAGATAATATTTACGTAGAAACGAAAATCTTTCTGCTATTTTTTTTTAAACAAAACTACTTATTATTTCTCTATTTTTATCATATTCACAAATTTGTATAGATAGTAACGATAAATTTAAATATATACATAAATGAATGCACGAAGGATATCTATCGTTTAACAACGTCTATCAAATCCGATTGTTTTCCCTTAATCGATAATTACGTGAGTCTTTTGTTAGGATACTGTCAGGCAAATTGAGTTACAAAATACGAAAGACGATAAAAACTTAATCTTACTTTAATTGGACGATTATTAACTAAAGCTTTCATTATATATTCGTTTTCTTCTCGTAACTCTTTGAACTCGACTATAAACAACGTTCTCCTTTCGTTATATCTTTATAGAATGAGTCATAGATAGAACCAAAGGATTAAAAATTTTACTATTTCTTTTCAAGGATATCTGTGGAAATATCTGACGCTTAGGAACGTGACATTTTAACATTCAAGAAGATCTCAAACACTTAATCGACGTCGTATCACCAAAGAAAAAGTTAAAAAGGAAAGATTTCGAAAATGACTACGGACAGGCGTTCTCTCTATATCAGCTTTTACACTGACTCCCTTCGTGACAGTTACCACCGTGCCATTCGAAGATGCTCATTCTACAAAGTTATTGCCAACAGCTGTACAACTTTTTTCGATCGTTTCGTTCGCGCTCCGAAAATTATCGTCTACCAGGCGAACGCTTTACGATGAAGACGCAAGCATAACCTTCTCTTCCGATCGAGCGTTCTTTATACGTGTATGTATAACTACATATATATGTAGATACATAAATATATGTAGAATTCTATCTGTGAATGTGTGTGCACATATACTTACTTTTCCTTCTCGACGGCATAGAACTAATGATAAACACGATTCTTTGAAGCCATAAAGGGAAATTAATGTTCTGGATGGTAATGGTAAATGGAGTGGAAAGAAGACAAGAAATCGTAAGATAAACGACATCGGGATGTGCCGAAGGCTGGCATCTTTTATCGATGAGAAACGAAAGAAGAAGGTGCAAGTGAGAGATCAAAATTTCAAGTTAAATTTTGATCTTGTGGAAAGGTCACTATAAAGGAAATTTCACAAATAGTTGTTTATTTGATCATTTATCTTATAAAAAAGGAAAAATTTATATATTACCGATGCATTACATGTATATAAATGACTTCTTAAATGAGATAACGATTTAACTAGGATACATTTAACTTTTCGATTTTTTAAGCAAACACGAAAGAAGCAACTCCGTAAATGAGAGTGAAATTTGAATCGATCACAAAGGGAGCTCTCTACGGTGAAAGGAAATGCACGAGGAAGCGATCGTGGATGATGAACGATCGGGTCGAGAGAAAATAAAGTGGTAGATCGTAGAAAGGAGGAACGTCGATGGGAAGCATTCCCATCTATCAAGCCCTTCCCCGATAATCATCGGTTGCCGACCGAACTCGAGTAGAAACAAAATCTCGTGAAACGACTAAAAAATGAGATCAACGCGGTATTCCCGCTTCATCTCTCGCCATTCCTTCGCTCCCCGTACTTCCTTTCCTCAATATCTCCTCTCTCTCTCTCTCTCTTTCTCTCATTTACTCTTTTTAAATCTCTTGTAACGATTAGCAAATTGAGAATATTGAAGATGAGATGATATAGTAGATAGGAGATAATAACGTTGCAGGTAACACCCCGGTTGAAACGTATTTAACGCTCTATATTTATCGAGAAGGTGTAGCTTCGTTAGTTCTTTCAGCATCCGAACATTTATCATCAATTTTAACTTACTCAAGTACCTATTATTACCATATTGAAAGAAAAAAGAAAAAAAAAAAACGCACGAACTATACAAACTATTTATTATTAAAATGATTCGCTTGTTCTGCTGATACAATATAAATTTTCGAACATTTTTATCTATATCAATAAAATAACTGGATATTCAATAATCGACATCTGTTAGGTATGTATGTAATATCTCATAAGAGTTTAGAACAAAAGTTACGATGGCAATAACAATAAACGTTTCACCATGATGAAGAGAGTTATCATATCTTTGATCATCAGACGAACTGGACACGGCAAAATGTAGTAGTTTGTTCGCGTTGATCTCGATAACAACCACAACGTAGAAACGCATGCATGTTGGAAAAAGGAAGTTATATATATACTCTTCCTCACTAATTCTCCACTATTATTCTGCATTGATACGATGTTTCTTCGATACAAGTTAATGTCAATTAAATACAGAAAATGATTAATACAGCTAAAACAATTGTTATACTTTCGAAATTTATCAATGTACGATTGAAATTTGGCCGATTTGGTGAATATCATAGGATGAAACACTAGGCTTGATATATAAAATTTTAACTTTTAAAAATTAAGCGTTTCAAAAATATAGGTCTCTATATAAAATAGATCTTCACAGCTATTAAATACATTGTTCGGAAATTAGTATAACAATGTGAGTATGAATGAGATATATATATATATGGCTGATGAATATGTACGTATATATTATGCTTGAAAATACTCAATGAGTGAAAAAAACGATCAGCTTCTTTAAAAAAAAGGAGTATCGGTTTGATTTGAGTTACATTTTATTAATACCCCAAACAAGAAACTCTTTTTAAAGAAAGACAAAAAAAAAGCAAAATTTCTTATCTTTAAGTAACTTTACACATATATATTTCTTCTTGAATTACTACACGTTAAATATAAAATCTGGAAAATAAACGTAACATTGATAGTTCATTAAGGTGAATTTTTTTATTCTTTCTCTCTTTCTCTCACTCTCTCTCTCTTGCTCTCTCTCTTTCTCGACGTATTTCCAAATTAATACATCTTACCGTAACAGCGTACGAGGCGAAACACAGAGGCACCATCATTTATCACCCCTGAAGGTGTGTACTCGCATGTACCGGTATTATACGATCGTACCTAGAGAGCGAGACGTATATCCAGTTAAAGTACGTGAAATCCAAGTGCTTTCAACTCCACCGCAGCCCACAACCATAACTCAGTACACTCGTCAGCTACGCTACATAGAAGTTAGAAAAATTTCATGGCTGACATCACAGCAACGCTGAGCTTTACGTTTATGCCATCTGTGCGAGAGGGTATGATCTCTAACAACGTCACTTTTGGATGCCCCTATAAATGAGTAAATTATGTGCGAGCAAGTGAACACGTTTGAACAAGTTAATTACTCGCACATTGTGGTACTGTAAGGAAGATTCTAAATTTATTTCGAGAAAGATCCAAGAACAAAGATACGTTGAGATCATTTATAACATGTAAGAATATCTCTCTGCTATATCTACATAGTTTGAGAAGACAATTATAGCGACATGAATCCAATACATATTTGTATCCTTCTTGTAATCCAAAAATCATCTTGATCTCTTCAAAATAAAAAAGAAAACATGGCGTAAAATATTGAATATTAAATTAGTTAGATCATCAAAATTCGCAAGAAGACATCCATCGAACGATGATTCGAAAGAGCATGGTTATATACCAGGTGTTACGTACATACATAGGTGTGTATGTATATATATATATATATACATATATATGTTATATACTCATACATATATAGCGGTACGTAGAAACGGAGATCAGCATACGTCGCGTATTATTTACAATTGGCGGCGATTTATGTCTTTGGGCCGGATGAGGGCAGGCAAAACAGGCAGGCTACGCCATGCAGAGGCCGAACAGAGAGAGAGAGAGAAAGAGAGAAAGAGAGAAACAGAGAAAGATAGAGAAAGAGAAAGAGAGAGACGAAGGGAAGTTATAGAGAGGAAGAGAGTCAAGAGCACGCGCGAGCGTTCTCCACCTAGCAAAAGAGAAAGAGACAGATGAAGAAGGAATAGGTGGGGGTTGAGACGAGAGAGAAAGAGAACGAAAAAGAGAAGGGGCAGAGAGAAAGAGAGAGACCGTGGCCGCCTTGCCAGCCAATTCCCGGCGGCCCGCTATATTTACGAGGCCCATAAAGTAGCGGGCACGGCCGCGTATATTGCCGCGTAAATATCAGCTTATGGAAATATAGAGCTCAATATCTGCCTGCCTGCCTGCTCGCCTGCCTACCTGCCTGCCCTCCTGCTTGCCCTCCTGTCTGCTGCTTGCTTGCTCGCTTGCTTGCTTGCTTGCTTGCTTGCTTGCCTGCCTGCCTAGCCGATGCGTTCCATTGCTTTTCTTCTCTCTTCCCACATTCGATGGTCGCCCTGGAATCGAGATAGTTTTTCGCCTAGCTCGTTCATAATCGCCTATCTCACACTGGAAAATAATCCTTCGTGTTAGCTCGCGAGAGTTTCCGTTTTTAAAAGGACGTATGATTTAGATGTCTCTCTCTTTTTCTATCTCACTCTTTCTCTCTCTCTCTCTCTCTCTCTCTATCTCTATCTCTGTTTCTCTCTCTCTCTCTCTCTCTTTCTCTCTCTCTATCTCTCTCTCTCACTCATTCTGTCTCTCCTTGACATGAGCTGGTCCAAGATAAAGATAAAGGATAACCCGTTTGCTACGGGTTCCTACATTAAATGTCCTACGCGGACGCACGCATCGTAAATTTCGCAAATCTTCGATAAACGCCGGTGGTACGGGCCGTCTTACGAGAGGCAACGCGGCATGGAATGCTCGTTAAATTAAATCGCCGCGGATAAGCAATGTTGTTCGAACGAGTTATGATAATTCGTTTTGCAGCGGTGAACCGTCGATACAGCCAATCCCTCCGACTAAGCGAAAGGGTTACGTAAGCTTTTGAGATGCAAAAGGAAGATGAATCGCGATTGGAATCTGTCATCGATAGCGATGTGCGTGCGATATCATTTCTACTCACATACATACGTGTACATATATATATATATATATATGTGTGTGTGTGGCATGTACGCATTCGCATACCTGCGAGAGTCGCTCAGGATGCGGCTAGTAATTTAATTACGAATCGACGATAAGTGAGAGATATCGGCGGGAGTTAAATCGCTGAAGGGAAAAGACATCGCGAATTATCTTCGATCGAATCGCGTACGGATTTATTAAGGCGTACGAAACTTCTCGCGATAATAATTTACGCGATACTCATTCAAAGAATTATCATGCGCTAGTTTTACTACCTACGGTGGTTGTCTCTCGTTTCTTCTTAGTCTTCCTACTCTTCTATGATTCTCGCTCTAAGTACGCGATCATTTCGTATGTATCGAACCGGTTGCTATTGCAAAACGAAGTATTTAATGCTTCGCTATTGAAGACTGCTCCGTTCCCGCTTTAAATGCCTGCTACTTCTACTACAACCACTTTATTTATACGGTTTATCGATACGAGATCGACTTTGCTTTTCCTTTTTACAAGTTTCCTAATCACTAAGAGATCTTTACGACGACGCTCTGACATTAAATATTAATTAAAACTCGACGTATAAATGAGGTTAAAGAAGAACACCGTTCTTTTATGGGATATGGTCTTTTCGATCCGTAAAACAAACGATCTCGAGAGCTTGAAATGTGCCGTATCAGACGACAGTATAACTGCGTTATATCGAGACAAGGCCAATGAAACGCGCGATCGCATGAAATCAGTCGTATCGTACTGAATGATTTGCGGTATACACATACTCAAGCAGATTCTAACGAGAGAGCGAGAGCGAGAGAAAGAACGAGAGCGAGAGAAAGAGAGAGAGAGAGAGATAGACAGACAGACAGACAGACAGACAGACAGACAGACAGACAGACAGATAGATTGGGGAGAGAGACAGACGAACGAAGCTAGTACGGTAGCCAGCACTAGCGAGTCCAGCGCGCGGGTGACCGAGAAGAACTAGATGAGGACGCCTGTCGCTGGCTGACACCATTAGGGTGGCCATCCGTCACCATTAACACAGATGTCCGTGTGTTTCCGCGAACATCGCATTAATCACACCTATCCACATAAATTTCCGACGGCGCGAACCGAGCAGCGAAACCCGAGCACGCCCTGACACCTTAATGGATGATAAATCAGGAATTCATTAATGGAGAAGGGCACCGACGACGTATTTACCAAATTGAATTCGATGCAGGCAAATGATTGTATTTTAATTTCACAATGGTCCTTCGTTATGACGAATACGCTTCTTTAATTCTTCTTTCCTATCTTGAGGCATTTTCAAAAATATCTTTTATTCTCATTATACAACTCATCGTGCCTGTATCACAGTTATTATTAGCGTTAGAAAAGCTCGAAGAATAATCTACGCGAGACAAAGAAGATAAAACGTGGTATGAGTCAGAATTTAACATCTAAACATTTCTTGGAAGCATTGTTAGATGATAATGAATCAGTTGGCTGATTCGTTCGGAGTATTATACTAGAATTAACGATGAAATGCACGCAACAATATAAGCTTTACTTGAATATCAAAGAAAAATATTTATCGAATTACAACAACAAAAGTTTAGATAATTGAGATACATTTTTTTAAAATATCATGAAAATACAAACTTTGTAATATTGCTTACATAAGTTTTATACTAACGATAATAAGTTGTCCTTAGAAGCAGTGTTCTGATTGAATGTCTGGCATATATTTCCCCAGTGTGTTGTCGAGTAACCTGCTTTGAGCAGGAATTTGCAGAAGGTGTAACGAGTATCCTCCCACGGTGACTATTATCCGTTACCCAAAATTAAACCCCTCTCACATGAACTTGAAATCCCAGATGTTATTACCGTACAATTGCTTATATGCACGGAAAATGCAATCGTCCCTTGTTCTCAAAAGATTGTTCGTCAACTTATTAACGGTGCAAACTGAAAGCATTTAGATTCTTTTACTAAAAAAAAAAAATACTGCTTGCATTCATTAATGAAAACGTTCCTATTTATGACGAACAACTAAGATATATTCATAGAAACATTAATTCGCTAAATTAACCGACATCTAGCTATCCCATTTACATCGTCTACGTGAGAAATATCTCGTTTTCTTACTATTTTCACGACTGTGCCATCTAACCACATGTGAGATATATTCATACATGTATAATGTATGTGGGTCACCGCATAAACAAGTTTGTACGCATCAACAACCGACTATAAAGCTTTAATGTGGACCCCTAGAACATTTGCTAGGAAATGATGTAAGCCGTTGCGAGAGACGTGAGAATTTATTTGAGCAAGAAAGAGAGAGAAAGAAACTTGCAGAAGGCAAGGAACGCCGAAGCAACAGCAAGCGAGAGAGAGAGAAAGAGAGAGAGAGAGAGAGAGAAATAAAGAGAGGGAAAGAGAGAGAAAGGAAGAAGAAACGAGGACCAGGTGAGGCGGACAACCGGTGGTAATGGAGTCGAGAGCTGACTGTAAATAATGCGGCTTATTGTTAAATCGCCGCGGTCCCAGCATCATTAACTCTATCGCAAATCTCACAGGCGCAGCGGGTGTCATGGTAACTCTTACCTCGAGTGCGTATGCGTGTTGCGGACACAATGCTGGCTAATGATGCCTCCAAGGCGGTACGTAGTCAAACGGACACGAGAGAGACGGAGGCATAGAGAAAGGAAGATGAAGAAAAGAAAAGAGAAGGATATACACGAGTGAAAATGAAAAAGATAAAGAATCGTGTACATGAAAGTAAATATAAACACAGTGAAACAAAAGGGAGGTGATAAAGAAGAACGAAAGAGGCGAGACATATAGGAACAAAGGTATGGCGAAAGAAGAGGAAGAGTTCGACGACAGAAAAGAAAGGACAAGAGAAACTCAGTTCACATTATTGAGAGGTCCGTCAGGAGCTCGATTATTATGTATTTTCGTCTCTCTCTCCCTTTTTCTCTTTCGACGATGCCGACGCTGGAAGGCCGTTGGTGATATGCCAACGTTCGTTGGTGGTACCTTGTATCGAGCAAATAGTCATGCCGACCGTCATGGATATAACAAAGACCACCGCAGGGGATGACCCTTCATCACCCGTCAATGGTACTACTCCCTCTATGAGATCTCTTCACCCTCCTCTCTTTCCTTCTCTTTTCATCCTTCTCTTTTTCTCTTTCTATCTTTCACACTCAGCTTCGCTTAGTCTACCACATCTTTTCTTTCTCTCTCTCTCTCTCTCTCTCTCTCTTCCTCTTCTTTAACCGCACGTAGTACTACTTAACATGTCTTACACTGTGAAAGCGCACTCCGTGCTAATGAACATCTTAATATTCACATCAAGCGCTTCCTTCTTACCGAGCATATAACACCTGCCTATCGGTCCACTTCGCACATACATGTACTATTCTTAGGTCAGGATTGTCGCTGTCGTTTATGCCGACTACCGTCATATGCTTGAACTTCAAGCAGATATTCTAGCTTTAGAAAGACGAAAGAGAATGAGATAGAGAAGCTGTTAACCCAACAGTCGATCCAACGCTTTTGGGATTTTTTTCGGTCGTAAGGCAAATAAATGCTATAGCTTCTGGTCCCTTCATATTTCAAATAAATAGTAACGCTTCCCGCTTTCCAAACCCTTACGAACATTTAAACTCATAGACCTATAAAATCACCCTTCACGATCGAACTTATTCTCTGGAAGAAGTCGGATCGTTTTACACGAGAAGAAAAAAAAAGAGGATTTGAAGGTGAAAGTGATGTCTTTTACGGCCGGCAACGGTAGAAAATCGAAAAACTTTCGACTCTCGGGAATCATAGCGATAAGCGTGATCGATAAAGGCCGTTGATATGTGAACGACACCGCATCACGTGGAATCATGCCCTGGAGATATTTTTGCAACGTTGCGATCGGCACGATCCAAAGTCGTCATTTCGTGTTATCGCGGAGGAAATATGAGTTCTCGTTCTTTTAACTTACTGTGGATTTTTGAAATGTCGAATTTAAAACTATCTTACCGTCTATGGTTGGACGGTAACATAATAAGAAAAAATATATTACATGCAAATGGACAAACATGTCGTAAATAATGATCCTTGGCTTAAAAAGCAATAATAATAAGACAGTTTCCAAGAAACATTTGGGTGAATATAACATTTCGAGAATAGTCTTTCCCCGTTTCCTCGATAAAAAGCCGGGCAACATGACAGGACATCTGTCCATTATGGAGAAAAGCCAAGAGCTTTGGCTCGAGGATCATTTCCCTGATGAGTGGCGATCAGTTTCGTGGAACCAGTCCTGTATTCGTTTTATTCCGCTGGCATCGATCAGCCGCTTTCTGCTTATCTAACTCGATCCAATTCGAAAGTCGAAGAAATTCCAACGTAAGGAAGCAATATCGAGCGATTTTATCTGAATGGCGTTTTCTCGATGGTATATCGCTGCACGCTTAAATAAATCCTCCAATAAACTAACGTCAATATATCTCGATGAAAACGAGAATACTTGTTAGCAGTCTGTTAAAATAAAAGGAGAAATGAATTCGTTAAGTATTGAAGAAAACTGTTCACTCTGTTACCAAAACCTTTTTCTTGTTTTGAAATAAATACACCACTTATGATCATTCACGAAATAAGACAAAACTCTAATCGAATTTTTACAATGATCGAATAAAACAACAATGATTACATTTTATTCGCTAAAGATAATTTGAAAGGAAGTATAATAAGGTAACGGCGAGCGAAGTTGACGTTATTAATATATCGTCGGGAAAACGTCCGGACAGGTCGTTTCAAAGAATTAAAGGAATGGTATCATTTGGCAAAGTTATACCGTTATATTTGGCCGGCATGTAGCGTCGTTTGCCGATATTACGTCGGTGGCCGATGTACTCGCGCCTTCTATCTCCTTCTCTCTTCCTCTCTCTCTTTTTCCCTCTCTCATCGCCAACTGGCGCCCTCTTTTCCCGAGACGACGTCCGCCATATACTCCAACGCCCTTCGAAAAAAGTGCTTCTGCGCCGCACTGAAAGGAGAGTGAGAGAAAAAAAGTGAGCGGAGACGATGTAAAGAGGTCTCCGGGAAAAAGAGCAACCGCAATTTCGCCGCACAATCGTGTTTCTACCGGCGTAGAGAGAGAGAGAGAGAGAGAAAGAGAGAGAGAGAGGAATCTAAAGGGGAGAAAGAAGACAGAAAGAAAGAGAGAGGATAAAGAGAGAGAGAGAGAGAAAGAGAGAGAGTGGGCAGAGGATGGGGGTAGTTTTTGCCACGGTCAACGCTGACCGCAGCACTGGACACAGCAATACCGAGTTCCCGGTTTGGCATTTTACGGAGCCATTTGAACAAGATGGTGCGTGATAATGGCGCCTTATAGAGGAAAAGCAATTTCTACCCGCAGAATCGTGGTGCGGCGAGAGCTTGAAGCTCTCGCACTCCTGCTGTTACTGCTGCTACTGCTACCACTGTTCGGCTTAGCTTTCGGCATGCCGCTGCTATTATGTCAATTCGCACTCTTCGAACTAACGACGAATACGAGGATCGTTTAGCCTCGACCACGCCTTTAATAAAAGGTCTGTTAGCAAAAGGATGCTCTTTCTGAAGAATCACAGGCTATTATCCTCGTTCTTTATAGGAGGTTAAGGAGGTTGTTTCGAAGCTAGAAAATAAATCGATAAATTCTAGAACAAAATCAAGGATAGTTTCTCGAGAAAATATCGATGCTGAATCGAGCGGAATATTGTACTAGGCGATGTTTCAAGAGCATAGTTGTTTTATAGAAAAAAAAGGAATAAATAAATAAATAAATAAATAAATAAATACTTTAATTATATACCGAATGTCTACAATGGTACGCATTGTCGGGAGATTGTTGACCGTAAAACAGTGGCACGAAGATTGCAAAAAAAGGAGAGAAAAGTTAGAAAAGTTGGAGGAGAAAGAGAGGCGAGAAAAGAGCTTCGGCGTGAACGTGCGGCTTTAGCGATGTTCACGAGCTTTACGAGCGCAGCAGTCATGGGTACTCGTCGCGCGACAGCTCTCAGCCGTCGTCGCGTGAAAAGAGCGACGTGTAATATTTCTTTCCCCGCTCGACGCTACGACGCTGTCGCTTCGTTTGCCGCCATAAATCTGGCATTTATTACGCGCGGCCAATGTGTTTATATCCTTTATCGAAAAAGTAGACGTGTCGTCCTTTAAAGCCGATTAAGATCAATACGGATTTCAGATTATTGTATTTCACGACAGATTTTTTATTAAAAAAAGAAAAAAAAGAAAAAAAAGAAAATTAAACAAAATAAAAAAAAGTAATAACAAAAACGAAAATATCTTAACGTTCCTCTCGAAATGAATTCGTATTAACAATAAATTACGACACTTTGGATTTTTGTACAAACTATATGTGTGAAGTCGATTATTATCTTCGACAATTTAAAAAAGAAAAATGATTAATTCCATATAATATTTTTCTTAGAATTAAAAAAAGATTTGTTACAATTAACGAACTATTATTGTAATAATAAATATTGGATATATTATTACAATAAAAAATTTAATTATTAAATAATTAATATATTTCTAAAATAACATAGTTGGTATATTAACAACAATGTTTAAAATTTATTTTTAATTTCTAATGTGTGTCGAATCGTATCTATTTTAACTAAAGACTGTTATTAAATTAATGAGAATTAGATATAAAAATTATAATCAATACTCTATGTCTGTCTTCAGAGGTACAAATAGGTAAATGAAAATAGAACTATTATAGCCTCTTATAATTCGTATGAACGGAAACGGAAATATTTACGATAGTCATTTTAGACGTTCTATCTTCGAAAATCGACTACAGATGATAATTTCTAAAGCCACGACGTTCATCTGGAACAAAAAGAATACCAATATTAGTCATACAACATTAACCTACAATAAATGTTTCCAAGCATATAAATTATGGTTATGATATATATAATGTTTTACATAGATATGAATAACAGAACTTTTCTATCCAAATATTCTTCCTAATCCAAATTGTTATTACCATGATCTTTTAGAATATATGTAAGTACATATATGAGAGAAAAGATAAATGTCTACTTTCTAATTATTACAAATGATACATACATCACTTTTACGACCACTTCTATTAATAGAATTTCTTTTTATCCATATTTTCGACTTTTTCAAATCGAACTAGATACAGTATCTTAAATAGAAAGAGAGAGAGAGAGGGAGAGCGAGAGAGAAGTATAATGGGCAACCTCGTCGTCCTCGTCTTCGTCGTCGCCGTCATAGTCGTATTTGGCCGATCCTTCCTGAGTCGCGGCATTTCGAGAAGTAGAGAAGAGAGAAGGAGATAATAGAAACATGGTGCGGCAGAAGAAGAAGGGGCATTGGTATGGAGGGGGATGTGGAAGGCTACCAGATATAAATTTCCTGATATTCGACCGTTCGTGTCGTTTGAAATGGGGCAGTTTTCTCGGGACCTAATGGTTATTGCCTTTCTCGGCGGACATATTGCGTTCCATCCAATGCAATGTGTGCGGCCGATATATCAGGGCTCTTCGTTCTCTCGGGTCGTACTCTCTCTCTCTTTCTCTTTCTCTCTCTCTCTCTCTCTCTCTCTCTTTCTCTCTTCTTCTCTCTTTCTCTCTTTCGAATAAGGGTAGCTGTCGGGGGCGTGGATGGGAGAGCGAGAAAGAGAGAAAGAGAGGGATGGAGGTATAGGCGGTGGAGGTGAAGGAGGAGAGGAAAAGGATAGAAGTGGGAGAGATGTCGAGCGCGCAGTTACCGGAAAGCCTTCCACAACGGAGCAGCGGCAGTCCGCGCGGTGGTCGTGCCCTGCCAGACTGCAGACGGGAAGTGGCCGAGGTGTGGCCGCGGAGTTGAATTATTACAAGCTGCCCCGCCATTCATACAGGATGTATGCCCCCGGCCCGCGACCGTAAATCTTCGATGCTATGTCAGCCCTCGACTTCTCGCATGCCGCCCTCCTTTTCACCCTCATCCTCCTCACTCTTATGACCCCTTATTATCGTACGTCTCAAGCATGGATTCTATGACATAACTTTGGCCCATCTACTGATCGCCCATAGTCGATTTTTCAATCCCCATTAGCGAATTCCACAAGTTCTACTACTTCTACTTTTTCTTCTTCTTTGAGTCTTTCCTTTTCTTTGGACGATTCACCAACGATGATTAATGATCCAACGAGATGGCTCGTTTTCACCGATATCGATTGATTGTCATTTCATGGACATAACCCTGTCATTGGAAATACCAATGGAAAAGTTAAGAATGGAAAATGATTGCACGTTGTCAGCAGTGATAAGATAACGAGATAAAAGTATGTGGAACATTTGGAAAAAGTTCCGTGAGCCGGTTACCGACCAACCTAAGATTATCCTTTAAAAATCGATAAGCGATGCTTAGGATCGCCCTTTCTCATTACGATAACGCACTTCTGATATAGAGGAGGGAGAAATGGAAGTCTCGTTTCCGCTTTACCGCTCACTACCGGCCAAGTTAAACGGTACAGTCCGCGAAAAGCTTTTAAAGTCTGAAATATTCAACGAGTCGGCGTTTCCATCGAATGCACTCTCAGAAGCAGATCGTCGGATAAAAAGGGGATGGAGGAAATGCGGAACGATGGAAAAGAAGGAGAAAGATCGTCGTACCGTTCCGAAACGAGCTGTCCGGCGAAGCGGTACCAGTTAGCAGATTCCAGAGATCCGGTAGCAAATGCCGTACAATCTTAAGTTCTCTCTTGGTGGAATAGGACAGGATAGCTGTCTAGAGATGCCAAGCACGTATCGACAAGCTGGTCACCGACGCGCGCTCGATCCTAACCTCGAATAGAAAAAAAAGAGAAAGAGGTTTTCCCTGCCGCTTACACACAAGCTGCCACCTTTTCCCCACTCCATCTTCTCATCCACTTCCTCATCCACCTTCTCCTCCGTCTTCTCCATCCCAACCATTCCTATATCCGAGAGCTTTTACAACGGTCAGCGCTCTCTGATGCCCGAACAAATCTCAACGGCGACTACTCCTCGCGCGTACTCCAATTTAACTAAATCCTTTCCGTTCTTCCTCCTCCCTTTCCTCTTTTGCTTCCTTTACGGCGTAACCTACCGCTTCTCCCCTTCCGCCACGCTCGACGAGAGAACCCATACGCGAAGATAAGATTGGAAAAGTTGTATGAGGGGCAACTTTAACAGCTATATAACCATTACAGTGCCGATAAAGTGGAATCTAGTGTCTTAACGGTCTGGAACGAAATTCCAGATATAGCATCGTATATTCCAATGGAGTTAAACACGACGTTCAGATACTGCTTCCTACCCGTTCCCTCCAAGAGTCTACGCGACGGTTTATTGACCGATAGATCCCTACAATATCGGAATTCTTCCGTCGGTATCTCGCGTTGCGCGCCTTTTATGAATTCCCCACTCCCTTGCTATAAAGGTCCCTGACGAACATACGTCTCCTCGAATAATTTTGGTCAAAGATCGCGATCACTTCCCAATATTTCCACTCCCTTCTCTTTTTCTCTCTTATCGTAAAACCGTTATCAAAGAAGTTCAAACGATCGTAACGATCGATGTCTTTTTCCATCGATAATAAAAATATCGTTTTTAAGATCACATTGATTTATTAAATGTTAAATATATTTCAGTGAGATCCTGATTTCGAAATAAAACATAAACGCTATATTGACGTACATGTATATGTATCTAGATACATATTTATGCATAAACATAGTGACTATATTATATGTACATACAAACATAGATAGGAATAAAATGAGTGAAAGAAAGAGAAAAAGAGATATAGAAATAGAGAGAGTATGGGATATGGTAAAACGTGTTTGTGCTTCGGGCTAAGCTTGCCATAACTCACCAACGGGACTGACAGCTTGCATAATACCCGCGAAATTGGTTTTATAAGACGACGCCGAGCACTGCTTCACAACAATGCCATAAACGCTCTGGGTAAATTACGATTCAGTGGCGCAAAAACCTTGGAGGGGAGAACGTTGTGTGCGTAGGTAGAACGTTATTCTCGGTGTGCCTCTCTCGACAGTCTTGGCTTAACAGAGAGGAAGAGAGAGAGAGAGAGAGAGAGAGAGAGAGAGAGAGAGAGAGAGAGAAAGAGAAATCGTTGAGAAAAGAGCGTTAAAAAAGAAATATTCAAGAATGGCGCTCTTCGAACATATTCGCGCAATGAGAAAAGTGTTCGTTCGTTCGTTCATGCACATTGTATATCATTTCCAAGCCGCATGTACTTGTAATCTTTAACGCAGGCATGCGCGGACAAGCATACTCTTTATGCCTATTTCCTTTTATCTCCCTTATCTTCTTATCTAAGAACGAAAAAGCATCGTAAACGCTTAGAGAACCACTTTGAATTTTAAACCTCCTAGAAGTGAGTAAAGACTCATGCGAGTTCTGCGATTTATGAATAATCAGTGAGCAACGATGATAATAGAAAAAGAAAGAAAGAGAGAGGGGGAAAGAGAGAAAGGAAGAGGGAGGGGAGAGAAGGATAGAGGGGAGAGAGAGAGAGAAAATAAGAAAAGGAAAGTAAAATTATGTTATGAAAGGAACATGTCTTTGTTACGAATGAAATGTTACCAGACGATTTCGAGTCATAGGACTTTATGCCAGTAAGAGACGCCGAGTGAAAATTTATAGTTTTGTTAGAGAGTCAATGTTTTCCACAGGATGTGCGCACGCACGCTGAGGGTTCTATGATTAATGGCCATATCATAATTCCACGCAGGTGAAGTCATTCGGTATGTTGTCTTACACATTCGAAGAGTCTTCATTCTCTTGTCATACCGAAGAGTTATTATCTCTCTTTCTCTTTTACTGATATCACAGTTTTAGGATGGATTCATAAAACATTCACGGTGGCGTAAAAGAAAAGAATCAAACGTACGATATCCACATTCGTTCACTTTGATTTAAGCTTGTAAATTTTACGCTTTCTACACGAGAATTAGATGGCAAGGCGTGAATGTAAATTCGTGAACGCGATAAAGCCGCCGGCTGTGGGCGACAACAAGTCCGATTAAACATATCGGCAGACTTGCATTCGACAAAATCGCGCGGAACAAGCTCCTACTGAACGTGGGCGTCTCGCGAAATTCGTCATAACATTGATTCTGTTCCTTTCCAAAGTTTGTAAAAGCGAAAATTAAAACAATACGATCTATAAAAGATGACGTTAATTTATATGATCTCTCATATTTTAATCAATTTCAAACAAAATTAATTCCTATATAATCACTGAAGTACATATAACGTCATAAAAAGAGAATCACATAAATTAAAAACGAATACTATTTGTTATCATTAAAAATTCCAATCAATCATACATGGTTCAATTGAAATGAAATATCCAAATAGACCTGTAATAAGTTATTAAAAGGAAAATAATGACAAGATAAAAATGATATATTACGGAAACGAAAATTTTCAACACATAAGATGAAATCTACCCAACCTGCATATCCAGATAATCTCAAAGAAAAATGAAGTCGGAAAGAGGCACTCTCGTCGTAAACTCGTGATCTCAAGAGCTATCTCTTTCTCTTTCTCGAAGTAAGGTAGAAAGCGGACGGAGGTCGTATCGGAGATTACAGTCCGTCGTTATTTTGTACACGCGCGATAATCATAAAGCTCGCACAAAGAACCATTATAGTTAGGCGCGCGTGCGCGCTCACGGCCCATCTTGGAGAAAGGGCACGGTAAAACGCGTACGAAAACTGCCCGAAGATCACCCTTATACTCGTGGTAAGTAGCGGCTATGAGTCGGTTGGATGTGCACGGCATCGTTGTAAGTCCGCCTGCAAACGACGAAATTATTCAAATGCTTCGTGGTTGCAAACGGTTCCGCGTGCGTTACCGTGGTGACGACAAGAGAGCGTGAGAGTGTGCATGTATACATGAGTGAGCAAGCGAGCGAGCAAAACGCGAGCGCGTTCCAACAACGACGAAGAAGAAGGCGAGGATAGTAACTCCGACAAAAAAAAAAAAAAAAAAAAAAAACAGGACTTTTGGGTATTTCTCTAGCGATAAATTGCTGTCGATATCGCGGCCAATTTCCTGAATGCGTTTAAGATGTACCCGTATCCCGGACGCTTGCCGTACTACCGGAGTCGATAATATATGACTTGACAGTTTCGACGGCATATTTCCTCTCCACGGTAAAAGCGTAATACAAGCACAAATCAACGAACTCACTTCGAAAGATTTCTCTCTCTCTCTCTCTCTCTCTCTCTCTCTCTCTCTCTCTGTCTCTCTCTATTTATCTATCTATCTCTTTCGCCTTCTCGTCTTCAATAACTTCTACTTTTTTAAACGAGAAAGAAATTAGCAAAGCAGAATTGTTTTTTTTAGATCTTCAAAAAATTCCAACTTCGTTCTCGTCTTAAATAACTTTTCTCTTTATATCTCGAACGTGCCAGACCTTTGAAAAATTAATCGATCGCGATGCCTGTGCGATTCCGAAACTCAGACAAAAATTCCATACGTTAATGGTACGTTTCAAAACGGGTCATTCATAAAAAAAGGAAAAGCTGTCTGGCAGCTTGGCCGACGTATATTTAAATTAGAGTTCGTGTTATGAGCATGTAAAGCGACGAAGCGCAGAGTCATTACACGGCCGTGCCCAGCAGTCATTATGTTCGTTCTGATTTGCTCCGCTCATTCACGATCATTTCGGCGTCATGTCGATGAAAAATGGACGATCGTCCGTCCCGCGATAATGGCTATTCCGCTATAGATATATGTACGTATGTATATACATACATACATACTCTATGTATAGGTACGAACGAATCGACATGCATCGATCCTCACGTTTCCACTTTGAACAAAACCGTTAACGTCACTCCGCGTGACTCTGCTTTATACGTCGTACGGGTAAATTATTCCGAATCTGATCGCTTATACAGCGTTCAGACTTGTTAACATGTTGAAAGTAAAGAAGGTACATAATTTGAAAAATATTTCAGGCGGAATAAAAGACAACGAGACAAATTTTCAAGATAAAAAGAAATCGAGTAACGAATGATATTTGTAAAAAAAAAATTCAAGTATTCATAGAAAATTTAACTCGAGTTGTAATAGGGATGGAATAGTTGAGGATAAAAAAAGAAAATCCGAAGAAAAAGTGAGAAAGAAACAGAGAGAAAGAGAGAGACAAAGAGAGAGACAGAGAGAGAGAGAAAGAGAGAGAGTAACGAAAAGGAGCGAGTAGTGAGAAGTGAAAAGCCAACAGTGATTTACCGAGGTATGTCGCGCGCCAGATTACCCCTACAACCCTTACATCACTAACCCCCTTTACCGTCCACGGAAAGTTGACGGAGAAAGCGCACGGCCGCCCACGCCGCAATAAACGAGCCAATTAATATTGTTTCCCTCGCCCGACCTCCGCTGCCCTTGACGCTTCGCCGGTTCATCCTTGCTCACGGCTGAATAATTACGGCAACATCCGGTGGATGAAGGATCGTGATAAGTCGACATTACCGACCGACTAAACTCCAAAACAAACGATCGAGAATCAAAGGGATGATGTCCGTCTAACTTTTCACTATATACCTATATATATATATATATATATATATATATATATGTATATATATATATATATATATATATGTATATATGTATATGTATATAGAAACAATGATCAACTTTTACAATTAAAATTATTCTTTCATAAATTGATATGTCCATTTAATATCTTCGATAACTTATTTTAGAAGTAAAGAAATAAAAAGACAACTTTTTATCATATTTTTTTCATATTAAATCTTATCTCTTTTGAAACATGATAATACCAGTCTTTTATACGTCAACAAACTAATCTTACAAAGATTATAAATAAAGTTTATAAAACCGAATGACGGTCACTGGCATACTCTACGGCGCTGAATCTTGTTAAGGCGATAATTAAGTCGCCTCGCAAATTTTCCTTGGCAAAACGAATAACACGAAGAAGATCGGCGCTTTCTGTTTTTCATTATCCGAAATTTTGGTGCACCTCACGAAATTTCACCATACCTTTGCTGAAACCCTACAATCGCCGGACGGTCTTTCATAAATATTTAAAACGCTTCCCCATCGGCGCTTACAATAAATCTACCTTTATGATTTCCAAAGGTATGCCTTAATCATATGGCATGGGCATAAAAATCATCGTACATTAAGAAATGTTGCCGAACAGTAGGCCGGCTTTTTTGATTCTTTATAGTTCCGACAAGCAGAAACATCCAAGCGGATAAATTTGCGTCGACATAGAAATTTTTTGTCTTGCTAATAATGTAATTTTTTACTTTTAATTCCAAGAGTAAATACTACTTTACCTATCTCTTTCTTTTCCTTTCTCTCTCTCTCTCCCTCTCTCTCTCTCTTGAAAATGAGAAAGAGAAAGATAATATTATTTGTTTGTTGTATGGAAAAGCTTGGAAGGGTAAAAGGAAATAAAAGAGAACAGAGGAAAAAATAGAAGAAGGAAAGAAGACAGGACCGTAACACGGCAGTGATTCTGGCACTCGCACCGATGTTAGTAACCTCCATCAGACCTGGCGTTGTTTTAATGTGCTGCGTGATTCTGTGCCGGTCTGCTTGATGAGCCTTCCTAATAACCAGTCGCTCACACGTCTGCCCTTCTCTTCCCTCGAACACCCTCGACATCGGGCTCGCACCACCTACACGAACCGACCCCTTCTCGACGAGCTGCGAAACTGTGGCATGTCGGCTTCGCATCAATCTTGTTAAATTACCCGCCGGGCCAGGAGTCGTTCTTTCGCTCGTGGATTGATAAATTGCCCGATCCCGTCTTCCGCAGACACGTAACGCTCGACCTCGAGACGAGAGAGCGAACCAACGAGAAAGACGAAGAGAAAGAGAGAGCGAGAGCGAGAAAGAGAGAGAGAGAGAGAGACAATCAGAGAAAGAGAACAAATGAGAGAGAGAGAGAGAGAGAGAGAGAGAGTCAAGTCCGAAATGCGGCGAAGAAAATCAAATTAACGTACATGGCTCCTCTGCTTTCTGACGCTCCGGATCTCCACGGTTATCCGCATTTGGAACCACTGCCAAACTGTCCTTCAGCGATCAAGACAGCCGAGTCTACGGTCGCGAAGTCGATGATAGATCGTAGCTTACTGGAAAGGCATCTATTATGGCCGTCGTACAGGATTGAGTGATTATAGGTTTAAGGACGTGACCTCTTTGCGTTCCTTTCTTCCATCAAACGTTCTTCCTTCATCACGTGGCTAACTTAATATCAAAACCACTGAAGACTCAATCGATCGATTTCTTTTAATCTTTCAATGACGAACGAACAAAACGCGATGTTGTAATTCCCATTATTGACATAAAATCATTCATATCTGATACAATAACATTAAACGTGATTTGATCGTAGGAAAGGAAACATTTTTCATTTTATCGCAATGGCTTTACGTTTACATTAGATGGAACGTATCTTGGTTACGTAGATACCCACTTTACTTTACGAGCTAGTATCCCACTCACGAACTCTGTTACCTGCTTACCTTAGATCTCAGCATCTTGGCCCCCTCGTCTGAGACAGAATGCGTCCAATCGCCTTCGGGTTCGCGATATGAAGATAACTATCGGCTCGTAACACCTCTTGACTGTGGCGAGAAGGAGCGTATGCGTCGCAACTAGAGAGGAGAGAAAGAGAGAGAGAGAGAGAGAGAGAGAGAGAGAGAGAGAGAGAGACAGAAAGAGAGAGAGATGGGCATCTACCTAGACTCGGATCACAGGATAAGATAGAAAGAAGGCCAACTAAGCCATTGCTGATAGCGTCTCTAAGCTCGTGTGGACCGAACAGCTCGTGAAGCGCCACTGGCTAATGGTTGGTCCGCGGCTTTAACACGACAACGCGACCATGTTGAGTCGGACCAACGTAATCCTTACATATGGCTCAGAGATTCCGTAGGATTAGGAAGGCGCGAACCCATTGTGTGTTCCCCTTCTCTCATTTCAACTTGCTTCGTTCATCGAACGGCTTCCTACACCTTGGCAAGTTCACGACATTACAAACACCACATTCGGGACTTCAGGACACCATTTAGAATCTTTTCTCTCTCTCTCTCTCTCTTTCTCTCTTAATCTCTTCTTTTTCTTCTTCTTCTTTTAAAACGTTTTACTTTGGACTTATTAATTTCTCACTGAGAAGTAGAATATCACGTTCCTTGTGTTATTTCGTGATTTTATTAGAACGTCCTTGTAACAAATTTAATTCACGCTAAGATAGAAGCCCATCGTAAAAGAATCTCGTACGATTTTATTAGTTGTTGAAATCCCAACATGACGGCGCTACAAGTATTTACATACGGATAAAGTAGACCGAATCAAGAAAAGTACCAAGTTTCAATAGCTGGGCGATTGGTTGGCTTCTCGAATCTTTCGCAGACGAACATGCACGCTCGCGCCTTCACAAATCGAGTGGTTAAGAACGGCAAAACGTATATTTTCAAAGCTCGTTTTTGCACAATACGCAAAGTGGTAGCTATAACGTATCGTAGTTGGTTCGTACAACCCCGGCAGGATTCTCGAATGATAAATGGCTTTTGGTGGACTAGTTAATGAGTCGGGCTAGACTGACTTATATAACGACCCTACCTTGGATTTTCCAGCGCGAAACGAGTCAGTACTCTCTTTCTCTTTCTCTCTCTCTCTTTCTCTCTCTTTCTCTCTCTCTCCCTCTCTTGCCTCTTGCCTTTTGCAGAGAGAAAGAGAGAGAAAGCGAAAGAGGACGCTATGCGATGCGCGGGAGTAGCCCGCGCGTATCATCGTTACGGCTCCCCGCTCATTATTCAAACTTACCGCGTTCCATCTATCTCAGTTTTACATCGCTGGGAGGATGTGAGCTGCGTGACGACGTCGTACCGGCTCGAGAGATCCCCCGCCATGCATTATTCACAATTTCATATTGAAATTGCACGAGCAACGACGGTACTCGGCTACTGCCGCCGGCATCGTCATCGTAGTCGTTATAGTCGTTGGCAGCGTGCGAAGAAATGGAAACACATTTTATCTTACGTCATGGCGACAGCCAGTCAATGTCGTCATTCTTGACAGGAACTGTTATTTTATATTTTACAAATATACTTGCCATCTTCTCAGCGCGTCGATTGAACGCTTCCCTCATAAAAACTTGGCGTTTGCCTAACGAACCGTTCATCCGATATTTTTCACTCCTCCCTTTCTCCTTTTATTCGTCTTCCTCTCTCTCTCTCTCTCTCTCTCTCTCTCTCTTTCTCTCTCTCTCTCTCTCTCTCTTTCTCTCTCTCTCTTTCTTTCTCTCGCTCATCGCCAATGCGAAGACGTACAGTAAATAATTAATTACCCATCTCCGCGCGACGCGCAAAAACGGTCCAGAGGAAACAATTAGCCCGTGAAACCGGTCGATTAAACGCTACTCCGAGGTGATATTTCACGCCAAAGAAGATGTGGGCTCTTGAATACCAAGTATATTTAACATAGTATACCTACTTAACGAGCATCTCATCCAGATGTGTATACCGAATCGAAGAAATTAGTACAATCTTTTACATCTGACCAAACGACAGAATAATAGAGACCGGTTCGTTCAAGAAAAGTGAATATCATCGCGATAGAATGGCGAAGAATAGGTGAAAAAAAATAAATACGAACTTTTCTACTTTCGCCAGAGACTCGCTTCGAGTCACTAAGGAGGAAAAGGTCAATCGCGAAATGGTGTCAGCATTACCGTGTCCGATTGAGCAACTCCGCGCTTCCATTCCTTAGTTACGGTAACGTATGCCCATTACCTCGTTTACTGTCCCCCGGTGACGTAATGCCAAGGTGCGTACCCATACCTGTTTCGAATAATGCACACGGCGAACAATGACATGCGGTGATGTATATGGGTTACGGGTCTAGCAGCTGTTGCTCTCGACAACTGGTTCCTCACACTCCTGTGAGCACTCACAATATCACAATGACGTGCGAGCACTTGTGACAGCATCGTGTGGGTACTACATACTACACTGGAGTTTGTATTACAAGCGCTTGGCTGCACGCAAGGATGGCGAGAGCGACTCTTGACGGTCGCCTCGTAAAACGTGCGCGCGCCCGCAAGCGAGCGTACGACCACTGCCTCTTCGTGTCGAGTGTCGGCCTCTCTCTCTCTCTCTCTCTCTCTCTCTCTTTCTCTCTTTCTCTCTTTACCTCACCATCGTATAAGGAGAATAGATATTTCCAAATCAAACGAGCATGAAAAGCAGGGTGCACCTTCCATTTAGAGACTTACGTCTTTTGTTGGCCGCTATGAAAGAAGCATCGTTATTTTCGATTTGTCTACTCGAGCTACTTTGAAACGCGATGCTCTTGAAGAATCGTGTAGCCCCAGGGAGAAAATTTAATGTTTCGCGATATGCGTCACTCTTTCTGACGCTTCGTTGAGTACCAACTTTGAGATCCTAAAAGCAAAAACCATGGGTGGTAAGTAACGACGTTAAACAATCTTTTTTTCGAGTCCAACGATTGTTTCCACTGATGTAACTTGAGAATTTACCATTATTGTATTTCGATAATTTTTCAGAGTGTTTAGGTCAAAGTATCTCAATTTAAATATCGAATGAAATCATTTATTAAAAAGAAAAGAGTATACGCTCTTCTTCTTCTTCTTCTTTTTTTTCTTTCGTTTTAGGACAATTCAACGTCTCATCGATTAATGATTTTAACAAGACTCGCGCGCGAATTCACCGCGATTCAACGAGAAGTTCAATTTAGGTGGATACCACAGATAGACCCTTTCACGTCGAACTTAATGTACTATGGTTTGTAAACCCTTGACAGCTTTACCCTTCTCGATAGCCATGCGCACGCTGCTGTAGGGTCGTATTCCCGTGCTATCGAGCCTGGATCACATCACGTCGCGTCGGATCGCGTTACGCTCTCGACACTGATCGGAGATTAGCGCTCGCCCAGTTCCTCTCGTCTCGTCTCTCTTTCTCTCTCTCTCTCTCTCTCTCTCTCTCTCTCTTTCTCTTTCTCTCTCCCTTTCGCTCGCTCTCTCACTCTCCCTTCTCTACCGTCATCCTCTTTCTTGCACTACCACCATCCATCCAATCGCATTCAAATCACGTACAAAGAGCTCAACTTGAGAACTTCTCTCTTGGTAACCGCACTGCTGGTGCCTTGCCTATCTGACAGCCATATCTAACGGATTTTTAACGACCCTTTGTTAGCCAAAAAGAGCGTAAGCACCCGATAGTCCCGAACGCCGTCGTTTTCTCTTACCTTACCCCGCTGAAAAACCTCACGGAAAGAAATAGAGAGAAAGAGAAAGAGAGAGAGAGAGAGAGAGCTTGATCGGATGCTGGAGATCTCATCCCGGATAGCCACTTAGATCGGCTTTGAAACGCGAGACGCGTAAAGAGTCCCCGACATTTTTTCTTTACGCCTGAGAATTTAGGCGTAGACAAGAAAGAATGAGAGACCGGTACCAGCTCGAATCCGTCGAAGAAATATGCAAAACAAGTTGAGAACCGATTCTTTGCGTGGTTTAATGTCGATGCGATTCGCCCAATGGATTTATTAATCTTTCGCTTTTATGCCTTTCGCGAGAACTGGCATTCGCTTTTGAATTATCCATGGGAGAATTATACGAAACAAGTTTTAGGGGGAACTTCTTTCGGCGGTTTAATGTCTCGGGAGAACGACTCAGCGGAATTCTCGACGTCGTGTCTCGAACCGACTCGATGGAATAGCTCGTATAACATAACTTTTTTTTAAATTAGTATTTCCGTAAATTTTAGTTGATATTTCGTCGTATTAACATGTCCTCTTTCATATCATTTCTAATCTTTATCTAAACGAAGATAAAAATTAATACGCAATCTTTTTTATTAAAATTGATCTTCGTAATTACCGGATAATAAGCCAATATAATTAATAGTATGAAATACGTCTTAAATAAAGTCCCCAATATTGAGTCGCATTAAAATTTTCATGGGCTGTGGAATGATAGGTATTATGACAAAGCAAGAAAAATGATTCATTCGTACGAAATTTTTAGAAAGTTCCCATAAAATGTTTTTGCGATTTAGCGAAAATACATAAAACAATATCTTCACAATAACACGTAGTGATTTCAGTCTACCAAATTTTAAAAAATGTTATATTACAAACATTATTACAAAGAAATGTATTGAATCGTACGGCAAAAAGGTTGAGAAACGCTGCTATAAACAACTTTTATACATTATTCATTAGGTCAAATAGTCCTTGACTTTCTAGTCAAAGCAGAGCGATATTAATTATATTTACAAACAAAAAGTCTGTGGTCCTAGGTCGTTAGAACAAGCGACGTCTAGTACTACCTTCGTCCCAGAAGAGCAACGTTTTGTGGCTTTAGAAACAAACGTGTTACGTGTTAAGCGACCAGTTTAGCGAAATGCTAATTGCGTTAACAGCTTTCGAAATATTCGCTTTCTATGTTAAAAATGATTCTCGTCGTTTCGGTTATGGTAAGCTTACCGACGCCATAGTCTGCGTCGTCTCGAAGGTATCGTCGAAAAACTTGGAGTGTTTGCGTTCTTCTGAACGACGAAAACGAGGACGGCGACACGAAGACGAAGACGAAGACGAAAGGAGCGTAGCTTGAAATTCAATTGTTGTCGACAGGTAGGTACTTTAAGTACGTCGGGTGATAAATGACTTCCGTGGCCGTACCTCGTCGTTACTGCTCGTTTTGAACTTCCTCGCCGCCAGAGCGTAGCTCGTTTAACGTCACGACGTAGTCCTCAAGATGGCGCGAACGACAGAGAAGCGATTTTGCGAGAGTCGTTAGCACGGTTCCGAGCCACGCCTCCGTCAGCTCCGTACTCTCCTTTAAAACCATCGAACGTGTCGTTCTTCCAACCTTCTCCCCAACCTTCAACCCTCGATGCATTTCCTCCTGATGAGAAAAAAGGAGAGAAAGAGACGAAGAGGAAGCATCAAAAGCACTCGATGCCGGCATTTTCTCGTCGAAGGACTCCGGCAATGAGAAATAATCACCCTATTATTAAGGCTTTAACGAGGTCCCGCTTATTTTCGATTGCCGTTTATTTTTCCAACATGTTGAACGATACTCGATGGGCTTTCTTCGTGATTCGACGAAACCAAATTCAAATTTTTTTTCTTTCGAAAAACAAAATTAGAATGATTTGCGTCGTAATCAATGATATTCTACCGAGGTGCTATTATTATTAAGATGACTTATGAATTAGCGGTTAATATACTATTAACAATTTTGTTGTTTATTTTTATTATTCTCTTCCCTAAAAAAAAAAAAAAAAAAAAAAGGAAACAAAAAAAAAAGAAAGAAAGAAAGAAAAGTTTCATCATCTTCAGAAATTTTTTTTCTAAAGAATACTAATTACAACACCAATGGAATAGTCAAAGGTTCCAACTGGTTCTCCTACACTCAGAATCTCTTCTCAAACATCTTAATTGGTAGAGGAGTAAAATTGATAAATCACGGAACCTGTTTGGTGATTCTCTATCCTCTCGTTTTGGTGAAATTTTTTCTTTCCCTCGCCAACTGTTTTCGATCTAAATCGAGTTCCCTTAATTATTTTATCTCGCCACTTAAGATCCGCCGGTTCGTTAATCACCGTCGGCCAAGTCTTGGAAAGAACGACATCCGGCCGGTACGTCGAAACTCACAGCTCGAGTTATCGAGGCAACGTGCCCCTTTTTCGTGGCACTTAAGTACATACATATATACATACATTTATATGTACCTGCATATACATACATATGTATGTACATGTGTGCATAGGAAGATTGCGGTAGCTCGTTATAACGTATTAGCGAGCGTTTAAAGCAATTATTTTGCAAAGAAAAACGCGCGTCGCGGCTCGTTAACGAGCACCTTATTAAGCATCTCAAATTTTCTTTCTCATGTTCTTGTTCCCGTCGTCCTCGAAGTGCAAAAATATGATTGTCGTAGAGTAGTCATCATAGATCATAGTAATCAAGAATATCTATCATTAATACCGAGTATAACATTGAAGTTTGATCTTTTTTGCATAATCCGTTGACGTAGAATATAGTTTTTCTACGAATTACAATGTAAAGATAATTGACAACTGAGATATACGATCACTTAAGGACTTCGTTGAAGCGTATAAAACATCGACTAAAAAGAATTTTCGCAATCGTCGATGAGAGATTTCGTAATAGAAGATATGAAAGAGAAAGAAAGATATACATATATATATATATATATATATATATATATATATATATATAAAGAGGAAATAATGAGTTACGCCTATAATCCTCGCCATTGAAATATCTCCAGGCAATGAAGAGTCTCGATCAATATATATGGGACAAATATTTTTGTTTGCCTTTTCTATTAAGATAGAGACAGAAAATCCTCTCATATCGTCGTCATCGAATTTAAGAGAGGATGAGTTCCTTTTTTTGAATTGTAAATTGATCGTAGAATAGAAATGATTAACCGGTTCTTAAATATATCACGGATTACCGCCAAGAAGTCGTGCCGCACTCCATTCGTTACAGGGGAGCAATGAAAAATGACTTCGGGCTTGGATGGAAGCAGGTCGCGTCGGAAGAGATATAGATATGTAGGTAGGCTACTATGGGAGGATGATAGAGTGGGCCTATGCATTCGTCCGGTAAATAGCGTGATTGATCGATATTATATTCATAACAGCCAACGACTTGTCATCAATCATGCCCCGTCGCGCATAACTGCGGGTCTCTGTAATATACCTGCCTAGCTGGTATAATACATTATGCCTCGGCTTCGTACCGCGCGCTATGTACACCGGGTGCTCTAGAAACGCTTACCCATGAAACGTAATAACCCAAGCGAGTCGAGCGAACGTACTCGACACTTAACGATGTTCCATGTATAAGAGAGGCTCTGTAAGAGCGTATTAAAAGTCGCGGTGAACCGGAGGAACGGCGACATGGCCGACATGTAGCGGTAAATACACTTATCTATGCGAGCAAAGATAATTAATCGAGAGTCGCTCGAGATAACGAGATTTACATAAAGTTTCTGTCAGCTTCGTGTCACGTTGTTGTTTGGAACAAAAACATAAAACGACTGGCGGAAATAACGAGCGGATATATACGCGAAGTCGTTGAAGAAATGGAAGGGACACGTTCAGGAGGGAAATGGGAGAGAGGGTTTCCGCGTTGAATGTTGTATTTCTTTCAAACTGAAAATCTTTCACGTGTACACTCGTGGCAAAGACGAGACGTTTCGAGTGCGTTGTCATTCTAGAAGCCGTCGGATAACTCGTTTCTTTCGCTCCTTCTTTTCCTCTTTTTCCCGCCGCTTCTGTACCCATCTCCGGCGGTCAGTCTCCCTCTCTCTCTCTCCCTGTCTCTCTCTCTTTCTCATCGCCTGTGTTCGGTGCTGACACGGTAGCCTTCCCTTGCTGCCACTCAAACTCTCTCAGGTAACGCGATCCCAGTAGCCTAAATAAACGTGCTAGAATAAATAAAAGCTATTCTAAACGTCGGCCTGTTGTTTACCTAGCTGTCATGGAAGCGAAGGACATTGTCATACTTAAATGGATATCGAAGTGGCCGTTCACAGGCCCTCTCTCTTTTTCTTTCTCTCTCTCTCTTTCTCTTTTTATCTCTCTCTTTTCCTCTGTCTCTCTCTCTCTCTCTCTCTCTCTCATTTTCTTTTCTACCTATAAAACATCGTCGTTATTTAAATTATGTCAATATCATTATCCGATACGTCCGGAGTTATGTCGATTACAATCATGTACGGAAAAAGAATATAGCAGCTTGATACAATGAAAGATGTAACATCGCCGACTAAACGAGAGAAATCGAATTATGCGTCTTATTTCGAGAATCGTTTTTTCGATTAAGAAAAATTCTATTTTATTTCTATGTATATATGGAGGTATCATATGTACGATAATCTTTTAGAAAATTCCAAAAACGTATTCGCTTTTTATTTAGCTCGATGACTTTTATCTAGAAATGAATATCGTCCTTAATATTTCCAATTACTTTTGCTCAAGTACGAGGAACCTACGATATATCGAGTCTGTAGACCATGCATATAGATATGTATTATGTATTCTACTCAATCTTTCAGCATGAACATCAGACATCTGCCGCTTATCGATTTCTTTCAAACGATATGCAATTCATTTAGCAAGAGAATTAAATTCTCATAGATACGTACGAATTGAACGTTTTAATTTTTTACTTTTGTATTAATGTAGCACGTTGGCGCTGAGATAAAGGAAAGATAAAGGTGTGATTTGCAACGTAAAATCTTGTCCGGAATGTATACTATTGCCTTATAATGAATAACTCTAACATAAGTTCGAACGAGTAAAATTAAGTACAAGCATTCTGTATGATAGAAAAATTATACAGACTCGCAAGATAAGACCCAATGGATTGCAATGACTGCAAAAAATCTCTTCTTCTTCTTCTTCTTTTTCTTTTTGTTTTTTATTTAATCCTTCTTTTTTTCTTTCTTCTCTTGCCAGGCAAGGTGGCAAATACGTATTTATTTCGAACGCTGATCGCCCTCGGTAACATCTATTCCATCTTCCACATCACGAACAGTCGCGCGAGAGATCCTTCTGGAGAAAAGCAGACAGACAGCTCGTGCACGGTAGAAGAAGAAGCAAATGAAATTGACAGTCGACGTCTGTCTGCGTCCTGTCGTTCTCTCTCCCTTTCTCTCTCTCTCTCTCTTCTCTCTTTCTCTCTCGCTCTTTATATCTATCTATCTATCTATCTCACTGCTTCTTTCTTTTCCACTTAATCTTTCTCTCTCTGTCTGTCTGTCTGTTTGTCCCTCTCTCTCTCTCTCTCTCTCTCTCTCTCTCTCTCTCTCTCTCTCACTCGTTGATTCGTTCGCTCTCACTCTCTCGTCCTCGCTTGCTGTAGTATGTCTGTCAGCATGACACCGAGCGACGCCTTCTTTATTATACATTCAATTATTAGGCGCTGCGCATGACAAGCGCTATTGCATATTTATATCTGCCAGCCGAAGCGAGCTCAGCTGGATAAGGGGGTTCCTGACAGCCCGTCACGAGCATACGTTAACATTCTTAATAACGTGCTTGTATATATACTTTTACGAATATACATACGTATATATGTATATATGTATGTACATATAATAACTATACAAGGTGTTCCTCGTAACTTCGTACCCCCATTAAAAGCGTTTTACTTTTTCTTTGCCATTTTTCAGAGAGAGGTTATTTAAATCGACGTTACACGTCTTTGCCCGTCCTCGTTGGGTGACGAATATTTTTAGCTCGTTCAACTGCTTCTTACCTCGATGCTATTAAAATCGTTTCATGAATTCTTTTTATACTTAGTCATATTATTCTTATTATTTTTTGTTTATGGTTTAAACTTCTTTAAGAATGCTAAGAAAATATTAATTTATATATATATATATATATATATATATATATATATATAAAGGAACTACTTATCTATTATAAATTAAAAGTTGCGAGATATATTTTAATTTTATAAGATCAATAAGAAAATCAATAACAAGTGAATTATTTCAAGGATTTTGAATGGCATTCTACGTACATATTTGATATTATAATATAAACAGGAAGATATCGAAGAAAGAATGACGAATATAAATATATTCTATAGATTAAAAGTATTAATTCATTGTATGTGTGTGGAAGATAAGAAGTCTTCCCGTTGAACCGAGTTAAATAAACGAGAGTAGAAATCACAAGTTTAAATTCTGAAATTCTTTTTAATACTCTATAGATAATCTTCTGAATCGTAATCTATTACGTGTAAACATTATAACTACTTTATATGTACTACTGTGCTATATCACATCTTTTCTTCACTTTTGAAATTTTTCCACGTTTTGCAAATATATGACTAATAAATGCCAAGGTAGTATCAATTCTGAAGCTGGTAAATATTGATCATCACCTATTTCAATTCTTATATCTTTTTTATTGTATACAATCGATTCTTCGATTAATAAAAACTGACTAATCTCGACTAAACACAGGATGTTTATCAATCCTTTCTAATCCTTAACATAAAGTATTGATTGGTGTTATTATTTTTGGAACAAGTGTTGATCTTCCAAAGAACGTTTCTTTTCATAAAACTTCGTTCTTATGCTACCCTGATTAGGAGTGTCGACCATCTATTTCCAATTGATCCGATTATGATAGAGCTGATCCCGACCATTCCATCTGTTCTTATTGTTCAATAGCTACCGTAGTTGCTACTGTGTCAACTGTCATAAAATGTCATAATATGGAACAATGATAGACAAGGCGAATCTTTTTTAACAATGGATCGGAATCAAATAAAAAATTTTGTATTTATCAGCCGTCAGTCAAATATTTGAATTGATTAATTTGAAAAATAAAAACAAATTCTATATTTAATTCTTTAGTAGTCAAAAAAAAAACAAAAAAAAACAAAATAAGAATTAAACAATGCAATTTGATTTAAAACTATTGGGAAATTTGCTACTGCTTTTAAGATAATAATATATATAATATATAATATTCTATAACAGAATTGTTTAAACAACTTTACATCAGCAAATAAATAAATTTCCCATACATTTTGAGATTCTATCAGTAATGGAATATAGATAAATAATAACATTCTACAAATCTAGGAAATAATTTAAAGATTTTTTTGTGCTTTACAAATATTTGAAATCCCAATTTCTTTTATATAATTAATAAAACTATAGTTAAACTTTTTTCATAGTGACCCACAGGTCACGGGATTGCCAATCGCTGATCTAATATATCGACCGCTGTATTATATCTAATTTCCGATTCTAAATTCCATATGCAGTACCAGGTGTTTATATTGGATTAACTCATTGCAGTAAGTTTTTATATTATATCTCATTTATATTCTTTTACATTTATTATTATTATTTTTCTATATTTTTTTATTAATCAAGTTTATTATACCTTGCTCGATCATCGAGATCTAATTTATAATTCTGTTCTGCAACTCTAGGAACTGCCAGGAGCATTGAAAACCTATCTTTAACAGTAAAGAAAAACACCCGTCACAGAATATATGGACAACTTTATTGGAATTGTGATTCCTTTCACGCTCTTTGACATAATACTATGAGACGTCTTATCCGTGAAGCATGAAAAAGAAGTTAAGAGTGATAGTCGATCGACAGGAACAAAGTAGCAATTTTCCTGTTACAGTCACGTTTCATATAATTCTTTTTTCTTTTTTCTTCATTCCTTTACATTATTATCAAATGTGGTATAACACGTTGAACTTATTCACAAACGACGCGAATGGTGAACTACATTCCCAGTCGTCGTGGCAGTAGCTTTCGTCGTCAACAAAATGCTGACCTCCGATCATATATCAAACACCGCCTACGGTGAGCTCGTACCATAAAAAGAATAAAAGCTTTCTTATTTTCTCGTGGTCATGGCCGCCCGCTTTGATATACGATACATTTGTACCGTGTCGGGCAAAAGCCTTCGAAAAGCCGATCATCCAGCATAACAGCATTTTTATGCCAAAGTGCCCTATGCGACCGACGAGAATTGACAGAATTCGAAAAACAGCTGACATGCCACGATAGAAAGGTAACCATCGTTCTTTCCAATTTCTAAGTCACCTCCACAAAATCCTTCTCCCTTTTCTTTTTCATCGGTTTAAATAACCTCAACCAAATACGTTCGCTTCTACGAAAAAGGAAACTAATAAATCGCTGCTCCGTTGGCGATCATTTTCAACGTCCAATCGAAAATACATATGTACATAATTGCATCTTTCTTTCTTCTCTTTTCCTTTTTCTCTTATACGATGCAGCTGTTCGCTAACTTAACCATTAAGCGTCGGTTCGCGTAGACCATTCTTGCGCAAAAGTAGTAAAACTAATGTATGCCTAACGATAGTATGAATCATAGGTAATTTCTCGCGATCGGCCGAGATAATTCAAGCTGATCGCGTTAGTCAGTGTCAATGGATAACGTCGTGATCGAGCGTGGCGAACGAAGTTGTAATCACGATACCAATACCGCTGTCAGCTGCTGAGACTACATATGTATGTACATCAGGTGGCGGAGAAGTTACGTTCATCGATTCGTACATATGTATGTAAGTATGTATCTACGTTACTATATATCGTTTCAACATTTTAGGTTGCTTTACTTCTTTTACTAAATTCACGATTTCTTTCTATGTCGACGTACGATTAAAATACCGTTACTAAAACCATTACGAAAATTATGCAAGACGTTGAAACAGATTTTATGGATAAAAGACACGAGTCGTAAGTTTTGTACCTATATACATTCATACACAGAACGATTGTAATCGACGTTCACTTCTTCCCGGAGGTAGCAGTAACGTTGAACTACAAATTACATTCTGTAACAAATTACCTCATAATGTACTTATGTCGTTATAACTAAGAAAAATTTTACCGTCCCTTTCAAACCTCTCTCGTTTCTTTTTCTTATCCTTCAACATCAATGATGATACATGACATTAAGATACAATTTGTTATTTTACGCGATGCCTCGAACAAGTAGAGCGTCTCTATCCACTCGTCGAGAATATGAAAGAAAAAAGCAAAAAAAAAAAAGAAAGAGAAAGAAAAATCAGCATGATCGAACACATCGATCATATGGCATCGAAACTTTTTTCGAATTCCCGAGATAGACGAAGAAGGTATACAGAAAGAAAGAGAGAACCTCAACTAACTGGTAATTCCTTCGAAGCAGTCTTCGACTTTTTTGGATTTCATCGAGCTCTCCGGCTCGAGGTAAGGAACGTCGAATCGGCGAAAGAATCCGCGACAGAGCGGCATCTGTGACGGATATGCGGTACGGGCCGCCTATCCGCGGCATCTTAACGGCAAGAGCCGCGTCGTTATGGGCACGACGTTGACGGACGGCTCTCTTACGCACGCTTGACGGGAAACACAAATTGTAGGCGCAGCTGCGCCGATAGTAATCAAGAAACACGCTAGGTAGCAAAGTAGAGTGGCCGGATAATAATCCTACCTCTCCCTTCATCTTCTATCTCTCACTCTCTCTTTCTCTCTCTCTCCCTCACACACATTATGCGTCTTTTTTCTCTCGGTTACAAGTCTTATACGCACGATAGGCGTTATGCAGACATGCAGGAGACATCGAGAGAAAATGTGAGACAAAGATCGAGAGAGAGAGAGAGAGAGAGAGAGAGAGAGAGAAGGAGAAGACAGAGAGACAGGAGATGAAACAGGACATGGCTTCACAGGAAAATGATGTTGATACAGGTCGATACCTGTCATCCGTTGGCCGATCTACTGTCAAGATTGTTCGTAGCTTGGGATACTCCTCGCTTTATACGAATAGTCTGACGTTCGTGTGCGTAGTACCTCGCTAGGATGGAGTCCGGCCACGGTCGTGACAGTGACATACTATGGTAAGCCTGCAAAATGTACCGCGAAATGCGCCCCAAGACGAAAACCTTTTAGCCTCCTGACAATAGATGTGAATACCGTGACGGCGAAAGAAATAGAAAAATAATCTGACGAGTGCACAGTGATTTCTTGAAAAATATTTCTTGTGCGATATCAAAAATACACAGAATTGACTATTTCGTTCTAATCCATGTGAAGAAAATAAGAAAAAATATTAATTTGCAATCGCAACTTACGTTTGGTTTAAATCGCATACCAAAGAAACGACTAAATTCTTAAGCGTTAAAATCACTTAAAATACCTACCACTATGGTTATGTAAAAAAAAGAAGTTCTAACGACGAATTAAAGGTTGCAACACTCTAAGCGATGCACACTTGGAATAATCTTTTTAAGTACGTCTGGTTACTTGCCATAATTATAAACGCATACGACGTGCTTTCCACGCTTGCATTCCATGAGTGTCATTGTCGTTAGTGTAACATAGACGTCTCTTCCACCCCTCCATTCCTTCCCTTTCTACTGATGTCGGCCTATGTTCCCCTCTCTTCTTCTTCTCTCTCTCACACACTCTCTCTCTCTCTCTCTCACTCCCTCATCCTCCTTCATCGTCGAGCTGCTGCCCTCTGCCAGAGCTTCAAGGCGGACGCATTAATTTGCCGAGGCGTGCCTAATTCTATGTGACACGCTCTTTCGTTTGCCTTCGCTCATTCTCACTTCCCTTCCCCTGTCCACATCGTTTTCTCTTTCTCTCTCTCTCTCTCTCTCTCTCTCTCTCTCTCTCTCTCTCTCTCTATGAGTCAACGGTATTAAAGCGACAAGTTTACATGCTGAAGCTACCTAACCACCGACGTGCGTATACATACGCGAGACTTTGTTATCGTGGAATCATCGCAGGCGTATCTCAAACGAAATTCCATTCCCACTCGTGATTGCGAATCTAATTTTATCATGCTTTCGTAGAAACGACGTTGATCCTTCCTTGGATATGCGCTGAGCTATTACGTTTCTGCATGCTCGTTGATTCGCTGGTTTTACGATTTACGTAAACTTACGTCAAGTTTGGATATCACTTTTTCTGCAATTTAACAGATGTACATTATTTTATAAAATATTTTTATTTCACGTTTCTTAGAAGGTAGAAAATTATTGTACCTCTTTCTTTTTCTTAAGTTCGTTCATACAAAATCTATATATATATATATATATATATATATATATATATATATATATATTTTCACGCATAGGTAATACATATGTGATCGTTTATAAAAATTTCATGAAAAATTGATCATTGAAGATTACAGAAAATATACTTTGAAAGGATTGCGTTAGAGAATATAAAGATTGATATTTTGAGCGAAGGGATTTTTTTTTACCTCTTTCCTCTTACGACACTCATTCATTGTCCTCCTGCCAACAAGTACACCGGCCTTGAAACGCGAGTCATCGACCTAGACACAAGACAAAACTCATCCCACAACGCGTTACGATTTTGATAAGACGGAATAATAGAGCACGTAGACATTAGAATGTTAATTAATTTCATATTTCGCCACAATAGCTTTAATTTCGTTATGTTTACAAAATGTGTACAAGCGTTTACTTGTCAGTCAGTCACCCAGTCATTCAGTCACTCATGCAGCCAGCCAGCCAGCCAGCCAGTCAGTCAGTCAGTCAGTCAGTCAGTCAGTCAGTCAGTCAGTCAGTCAGTCAGTCAGTCAGTCAGTCAGTCAGTCAGTCAGTCAGTCAGTCCAGTCAGTTAGTTAGTTGACAAGATAGGAGAGACAATTGTGCTTCGTGGTTAAAGGGAACACCAACTACTGAGTAGAGATCGTAAGAGATATTATTTATGCAACGGATGTACCTTCGAAACTCTTTCAATTGGTAAAGTTCTAAAATAGAATGTTAATAAACTATATTCTATAGAATGAAAAATAACTCTCTGGAACGTTTTATTATCTAGAAATCTATTTCTTTTGTCAAACCCTACACATCATTTTCTATCTCTTAGATTACATACATATGTTCTATACAAATTATACTTTTTTTCTCTATAATTGAAAATGAAATAGATTCACAATAATTTAAACGAGGTAGAAGCAATTCTATAGAAAAAAATAAAAAAATAAAAATAATGATCTAATTTCTAAAACGATAATAATAACAGTTGGAATTATTTACTTGATCATATATTATATTAGAAATATTTTATAATACTCTTTAAAAAATTTTTATTGTTATCAATATCTATAGGTACAAATCTATCATAAGTTAAATATCATTTTGTTATTATTCAAATAGTAATTTGTTAAGATTAACACGACCATAGATTGATTTGGATCGCATAATTAGGTGGATCGATTGAGGCCGTTTATTGGAGTTCGAAGAAGTCCACCTTTCGCGCCAAGAATCTCGAGGCACGCAACCGTTCACAAATGATCTATCTTGCATGTCTTGCCAAGAAACATAGAAAATACATATTAATGAGTTGTTGAGTAGTCATCCGTAGAAGAGAAAATAAATATAGCATTTAAAATTGCTTGATAAAAAAAAAAAGTTATGGAATAAGAGAAAGGTCCTTCCTCGAACGAACTACAAATCCAATTCAAATTCCGTTCTAAACGCTATCAATAAAACTGTGCCGGCTACTCGTACATTGTTCTAAATCGCCCTCGGAGCAGCGAGTCCGCCGGCTATATCGGCTTTATGCCAGCGTGAAGCAGCCAACTATACGCCGCGCAAGGAAACACAAACTTTATACGTTACGGCGAAACTACCGCATCGGGGGGAACAAAAGACTTTCACAGAGACATTACGAAAGAGGAAAATATGTGGGCACACCGGTATGGTGGCTCGTAAAGTGGAAACGCGCAGGAGCTCGCCGACGGGCAACCTAAAGAGACTAAGAGAAAGAGAGAGAAGCCTACGCGAGAAAACGTTGCCGCGTAGCCTTTTTCTCTGAATTTTGCTAAATTAAACGCGGGCGACGCGGCTTATCGCGACTCAACTATCGCGCTTAACCCTTAACGAGGATATTATGCGCGTACGTTGGAACTCGATTATGGCATCGTCGATCAGATTATACCTTAAACCGAACCGTTCCTATGTATTATCTCTTGTAATTTGAATACCTTTGCGTCTGTTATTCGTTGCCGCTCGAACGATTCCATCTCTTGAATTCGAGTGAAATATTAATGAAAATATTATACTCGAGATGAAATTGGATTGCTATGGGATAAGGGGATAGGGGCAGATGAATTTATGTGAAATTGAATTAACAATTAGATATGCTCGTTAAAATGTTCTTTTGAAATAATCTTATACGCATTGTTTAGATATATTTTTTAATAAGAGAGATGCAACATTGTTGCCGGTTATGGAAACTTATTTTAAAAGATGAAAAGAGGTAAAAGTACTTACACGATTCCGTAGGGAACTGCCAAGAAGCAAGCGCTAATCGTGCCGATAAACAAACGGATCCGCATCGAGCATAATTTCGCTTTATCGCATGCACCGTTACGTCCTCTTGGCGAATGAAAGAACGGAGATAAAACCCGAGTTCTTTTGTGCCGCATCCTATCATAAGAATAGGTAGGGAGAGAACGATGGTTGGGGAGGGTGGATGATGGTAGTGGTTGGGGAAGGCGAAAGAGAAAGATTACATTTATTCGAATCAGAGCGAGATACGATACAAAGGGTTATGTTCTTCATAAAATACCTAGCCCCGTTGCTCCTCGACCTCCTCACGAATATATCCGGCGACATCTTGATATTATCCGGGGAACTTGCCAACTCTTTTATACAGACATTTATTTCCTTGCGTATTTGTTATAGCCAAGTTGCAGTTTCGCAGATTGTGCTACTTAGCTTTTCGACTACCACCCGACTTACCCGTGCTTTTTTTACTTTTTTCCTCGTGTATATTTTCTTTCTTTCCTGCTAGAAGCCTCTTTTCTATTCGACATCGTTTTTTATTTTTATTCCCTCGTATCTTCACTCCTCGTTCGAAGTTAATTTACAAAATGTACGGATCTTTTTAAAACTTCTGAAGAAGTTAGCAAACTATACGAAAGCTCGATGCTTTTTCACTTTAAACGTCATCCGATCGAACGCTTCGATGGAAAATTGATTTACGATACCTTCGCTGCAATCGCTAACGAGCGTAGAAATTAACCTTTAACTACGTATGGAGCGTGATTGCAAAATCGATAACGTGGCCACGTAAAAGAAAATCGAGAAGGAAATCTGGTGCTGTAGGTATGCTCTAGGTATGGGAGTCATCGAGAATGTCAAATTCACAAAAGCGAGCCGCCTTGGTCTTTCATGAGCGACAACGAAGAGCGATGGTGAAATTAGCGAGGTTACTTCCCGACGCCATGTCGCGACCATGACTGGGCAGTCTCGGGTCCGGTGACTGGCTATTGTGCTTCTATACAACCGTCATTAGTCATGACCTTTGTGCAAACGAATGCAAAGATTAGCCGATAGACGTTTGCGTAGGCGACCAGCTGAAGTCCCTCAACAACTGGACTGCCAGCACCTGGAGGAATTACATGGAAAGTAGAAAAAGAGAAAGCAAAGAAGTAGGCGTGTTGAAAGAAAAAAAAGGAAAGAAAGAACATTGTAGTGGGGAGAAACTTGGGAGTGTCTGATGTTGGCCTACTAATGAGATCCTCCATAGGATGTTCATCTTTCATCTCGGACACGTTGACACATTTCTGTCCCTCTTTGAGACGTAGGGAGCAAGACCCACAATTGCCTGAGCATCTGCGTGCCACTCAGTCATTCTTCTTCTTTTTCTTTTTCTTTTTCTCTTCGTTTTTCTTCGCTTTTCGTGAAAAAAAAAAGAAAAAAAAAAGAAAAAAGAAAGAGACCTATAATTCATCGATATTACTTCACTCTCTTTTAATCTTTTCATTTGTTTTTAAGAAAAGAATTTTCGAAAGTGATTACGTTTTGATTTCGATCATATTTTACAATGATATATTTCGAATCGAATCGGTGTAAAAATAATTTTGATTAATCTTCATAAGGACATCTTATGAAGATTATAAAGAGATATTATAAAAATAGAAAGGAATAAATTACGAATTCATATTTAATATCATATTAATTATGAAGATCGATTAAAAAAGATTTTAAGAAAAATGTTTCCTAAGGAACGTTACTTTCATTATATTTTTCATAATATTTTCTTAGGTCTCATTCAGAGAAGTAACACAATCGGTTAGAGATTTTTCTTTCTTACTGTATGCGGCCCGTCATCGTCAATAAATTAAAAGGCGATAACCAAACGGTAGGACGATGTCATGCGTCTTTGTTCAAACACAACGATAACCACGACGACCACGACCACGACGATGACGACGATGTCGGTGCTCGATGGCAGTCGAAGAAATCGTTATACGCGGACTGTCCTTTCATGCGGTTTGAATTATTACGCACGGCCTCGACGATATATGAGAAACTGACGCAAGCTATAGTGTAACGCGAAACAGTAGCGTACCGCGCGCTATACATGATCGTAAATTATTCGCTGTCGAGCGAGCATTCAACGCCGGGAACGCTCGCACGCTACGTTACGTTCTTGGGCTTGCTCTCCAGGGGCACGGCTAAAAATGTCACGACCATTAACGTGACTTCAAATTCGACCGGCCTTTTCTAATCCTAAGCGTGTTCTAAACTTCGATCGTGAGATAATTGCTTTTTTTTCCTTTTTTCTTTTTTTATCTTTTTAAAGTCCTCCAATAAATTATCAAACGAAACAAGATGTTCCTATCCTTATCGTAATACTTCGAAATTTAATATGTCATTATATCATTTTTCTTTGTTCAATCTTATAATGATACATGATTACATAAAGAATAATTATATAAGTTCGAAACTCGGATAGAAAATGAAAGATTTTATCACAATTAGTAATATCAGAAATTAGTCGATATTCGTTAATAATTTTTTTTTTTTTTTTTTATTATTATTAAGGCTCTATGAGTAAATTGCAAAATTGTAGTTAATTATATACAAGGATTTTTTTTTCAAATCTTTTTATAGATAAGAATGATAAATAAAGGTATTTTTATCTTTAAGAAATTCTTATCTATAATGAAAGATGTACAAGAACTGAGGACAAATTGTACTTAATTATACTAAAAATTTCTTGAAATGCTTTAATAAAATTCCTTCCTTTGAAAAATATTTTACAGCTAATCAAAATATTTTACAGCTAATCAAAATACTTCGATTTTTCATAATGGTTTTTTATAATGGCTATTTGCTTCTTTTATAAGATCGAATGTAATGCAAAACTCGAGAAGCATTTGAAACGATCTCTTGTTTCTCGTCGTTCATCGCCAACTCGGTAGGCGCGTCTTCATGGAAATACATACACTTGGGTATTGGCTTACGCGTATCTACTCGAGTCCATACTGAAAAGAAATGCGCGTTCTCGCGAAGATGCACCTGTCGCTCTTCTGAAAACGACTGAAATCGTCTAATGGCTTTGTTTGCTCGAAGACGAGTCAACCACTCGACGATAAACTCTTTCTTTTTCGTCTTCGTCCTATCAACTCCATCGTTCTTTTCCCACTCTTCTTCTCTCTTAACTCCGTCTCTCCATCACTCCTTCAGACGATTTACTCGATGAAGAAACACTAATACAGTCTCGTAGCTTGATATTATCCCGCGATTCTCGTTGAGACCGACCGTGGATAACTCGGAATTTATTATATCGCTCGACGACAATTTAGGTGTTCTGTAGAAGTTTAAAATCTTACGATCGTAAATTAGATTGTATAGCAATTAAGTTAATGTTCAGGGTTGATGGGCTATATGTCAGGTCTATAAACTCGAAAACGACTTGGAGGAACCAACCATTCGGGTGTTTCTACATCTTCAAAATACATTCGCATAAATGTTATGATCCTACGAATTTAAATAAACTTTCTGATCTAATCGATGGATACTTTTTCGATTTAAAATATATTATCGATAATGAATATATTGCAAAATCGATGAACGTATCGTATTAGCAAATAAATTAGTATTAATGAATAATGAAATAAATTTGAAATATGATATTTCAACCAGAATGTTCATAAATTTACATTTGTAAAAATCATATAATTATAAGACAACTATGCAAAAAAGATTTCTTCTATCTTTATTCATGCGATTTAGGAGTAACGGCTAAAGAATTTATCTTATCCATCAAAGGACGAACAAGTGGCAAGCGAGCGAAGGGACACATCAGAGAGGCCATCCTGGATTGGATGAAAGAGGTTCTTTAATCGGCAGCACGTACACGGATCGGTACACGCGTCAGTACGCGACGACGTAGTTAACGGCTTCCAGGAATGGTTTCTCGCTCGGTCTCGACACGCTCTTGGCGACCATATCGAGGCTCCATCTGCGGCTACCGTGCCACGCCGACAGACGTTTTGCCGATCGCCGATCTCTGCAGGATTATTATGCTTGTCCCCGCTGACTATGATCACCGCAGACACGTCGGTATGCCTGGCTCATTAGCCGTTCGGTGCTTGCCATCAAAGCGATGAATAATAGCCTCTTCCCTCTCCTCGCTTTTCTCTGTTCATCTTTCTTCTTCTCTTCCTCCTCGTGATGATCGCAGGTTATTCGGTATATGTTTTCCCCTATCGAATCGTTTTTTATATATGATCCATAATCGTACGAAAGGATAGTCATAAATCTGTACTACCTGGACCTAAAATGTTTTCGTTGAATTTCTTTCAAAGAGAGAACATTTTTTAATCCATATAAAAATTGATCTTACGTATGTATTGAATGTATCAATAAAAAAGAAAAGAAAAAGAAAACAGAAAGAAAAAAACAAAAAAAAAAAGAAGAAAAAAGAAGGTAAACGAAGAACATTTAATAAATCTTTCTTTCCTTTACGAGAAGCGAGAGAATCATCAGATAGAAATCGTAGAATTATGCGTGATAGGTTGCGGCGAAGATCGCGAGGTAAGAGGTGAATTAATCAAAGTCGCTCCTAAAGAGGAGAGCCATAATCGCGTGAGAACGTTAAGCTTAAGATAGGTAACATCGAGTTTCATACACTTGGGATAAGGGCTTGCGTCCTGTTTCGGTGATGAACATCGATCTTCGATAGTTGTATCACGTTCGTTCGCTTCGAGAGCGAGGACGCAGCTTCAAAGACTTGAAATATGCGCCTTTCGAGTGAAAGAAAGAGAAAGAGAGATAAAGAGGGAGAGAGCGAGAGAGAGAGAGAGGAAGAGAGAGAGAAAGAGGGAGAAAAAGAGAGAGAGAGAGAGAGAGAGAGTGGGAGATACGTTGCTCATAATTTATAACGGTCGTTTTCGCAACAAGAGCACGTCGAAATGACCACCCGGTGGCAGGCTAAAGGATGTTCGGTCATAACATCTGACGAAGCGAAACATTAGCGGGAGGATATATCAGCCGGCTCTCTTATAGACGGAGCGTGGGCAGTATCTTGGATATCACCCAGAAGAACGAGCACGAAATGATATGTGAAAGAAGTCGTTCCTCCGCTTCGTCACTTCCATTCTCCGCTTTGAACGCCCAAGGAGATCTTTTCGAGACGTTTTATCGGTATGTATGAAAAGTTCTTAGCATTGTAATTTAGTGAGAATAAAATAACAAAAAAAAAAAAAAAAAAAAAAAAGAAAGAAAAACATTTTTCTATATATTTTTAAATTATGTTACTTTAATCATCACATGTCTTATTAAAAAAAAAAAAAGTGCTTCTTTTTTTATCCCTGCCAAGTACATAAAGATGTTATCGCGTTGAAAACAAATCTTAAATCTTAAATCTTAGACTTTCTGAATTTTATTCTGTTTTTCTAAGAGCAATATTTGGTTCGACAACAAATTCTCTCAACGGTGTATGGAATATTATGCTAAGGCGAACAAACACACGCATGTTTATTTGCTTTACCAAGGGATAGATGTGTACGAGCGTAAACAAATTACGATGATTCACTGTCAGAAAGTCGAGATTAATAACTCATGTAATCGAAATTTATGCATTAATATTTATATATTGATAATATTCGAAAAATTGAACTGAATGTTATATAGGATGGGATACTTAAAATAGACAACCTGAATAATTCCGGTTATTTTTGGTTTTTTGAAAAAGAATACGATCGTAAATGTATAGTCCATCTTAAACCATTCATCTTTTCTCGCTAACATTTTCTTTTCTAACCAACCAAAAAAAAAGACTTATGGCTTATTACAGTTGCGTGAATCATTAGACATTTTTCTCAAAGTATCTTGCGAACCTATTATTTTTCGACATTGTATCCTAATACTCCTTTCTTCAGAATAGCACGAGAAATCAATGTAAAAAAAAGTGTTACGTTTAAAAAAAAAAAAAAAAAAAAAAAACTGATCGCCTTTAAAATTTTTTAAAGAAATGATCTTAAGAAAAAATTTCGTCTATCATAAGATGTATCTCTTGAAATAATGTAACTTTGTCTTATAAATCAAAAATAAAGGAATTATTCAGGTAATCTTTTAAATAGTCCATCCTTTTGTGATAGAGAAACGAATTAATTATAAATAATAATAATAGTTAGAATATTACAAAAAAAAAGAGATTGGACAATCACAGAATCCTTCCGATTCTTAGGTAATACGTAAATCCATTCGATCTGTATGCATCTAATGAAAATCACGAGATATGTAAGTTTATCTTAGTCACGCGCATGCTCGACAAGCGAACAAATAAATGCATAAGCACGAAAGAAGCGATCCCCGCGATCCCTCTTTTTCGATCTTCACGATCTCTAAAATAACGGCTGTTGCTTCGGATATATCGTATTGAAAGTACCGATTCGTGAGCAGTAACCCGTTTTAAGGGTTCGCGGGAGGAGAATGATCCCGCGTTCGTATAAGCTATCTTCCTTCTCGTTCAATTTCCTGACTATTCTCTACAGCTGACAGTCAATCTACGTATTACGAAGGGTCCTTCTCGTCGTAGTCATCGTATTCGAGGGTGAACGTCTTTCCATTCCGTAAACCAACCATCCAATACACATCCGAAGAACGTATGTGCGAGTTCGCACAAATACACGTACATTTTTCTCCGCTTGTCCAAACGTACACATAGGTAAGAGTATATATGTACACACGATCAAGGAATAGCGTGGGATACGATCTCCGTAAAGGCGTCGCCGTTTAGATAATAACGCGCATTTTATCTCCCTCATAAAACCTAATTTATAACCGCATCCAAGTCTACAGGCGTGTACATATGTATGTCTGTCGGGAATAGAAAGGACTCCGACGGAGGTAGTGACGTAATCACGATTCGAGGAACCCTTTGGCTTTTTCGATTTACGCGCGAGTCCTCGCAATAAGTTTTTCGGAAAATTTCAAACTTATCATTACGCTTCTCAACGATATGGGAAATGTTCGATATTCGAGGAATGGTTTTTCGTAATGGTATCAGGATATTCATAAGTTCACGTAATTATAAAAATCTTCAAGAATATTTATGTTGTCTTTTTCATTAAATAAACACGTTAGAAAAATCAACTCGAATAAATTATTTGATTGAAACTTTTAAATAAATTCAATGTTTTAACGATATCTGTGTAGCTCAATTTATTTCACCGTCTTCCATTCATCAAACGTATTTTCTTGCCAAAGAAAATCCGTTTATCGTCGGAATTTATATCTGGATTATAGATTGTGGATATATATTTGGATAAAAGAGGGTAAAATCAAAGCGTAAAGAGAAGAGAAATTCGTGTTACCGTTAGATATGTGTTGCAATCTTGGCATCAACGTTTAGCCGATACGAAATATGTGCGATGTTACTCGCGTATACGCGCTTCAGCTCAGGATAGTTATCGACGATAAACCGAATACCTGTCTGTAACGTATAATCGTAGACGTGTGGCGATAAGTAGACGATTTATTCTTATTACCGAGCCTTTAAGCGAACGTTTGCAACGTATAGATGTAATATATATGTACGTAGATACGCCACATTGGAAAGCTTGATATAATTTAATTCCTTCATATTGGGATAACGTTTCTTTAATCGAACGCGTCCCACTTTGCCGTAACTGCATTCTAAATTATTGCGATTCATGTAAACGATGATGGCAATGAGCCGTATCGCCTTGAAACGTTCAAAATAAAATAAAGTCGAGTAATCATTTCCGGAATAAAGAGGAAGAGAAGGAGCCTATTTCAATAAAGAATCACGGATGCAAAATTGGCATTTATTAAGATATAAAATGATTTCACTAACGAATCCGATACATTTTAACGAGATAATTAATAACAAGCTTACAACTAGAAAAGAAAAAACAATTCGTAGCTTAATTTATTCAATGATCCTTCATAGCGTTTGAATTTGTAATAAAATTTATTTAAACTGGTTGGTTCATATGATTTTTTTTCAAAATAGCAAGGGCAACGATGATGAATTCAATAATGAAGGTACATTAAATATAAGGAAAGAAACATCAGGATGCAAGTTTATGATTCGATATCCAGACAAGAATCAATACTCGAGTATGCCGCGAAACGCGAGGAACGCATAAATGGTGCCTCAGTAAAAAAGTGGTAGTCGTAATGATGGTAGTAGTAATAGAAGAAGTAAGAGGGAAAAGGATGGTTAGGAGGTAAAGGAGATACGAGGCATTATGGCTCTTCCTGGCTCGTAACCTTTGGTCATAAAGCTACTGCACACTGAAATATTGTCCGCCGCAACGTCTCCACGCCTACGCTTGGCCTATCCGTCGATCTATCTCAATGCTATTACGCGTAATTTATTAGCGGCTTCGCGAACGATAAATCGATCTGAGCGACGTCCGACTGAAAACGGTGGTACCGCCGTGGCGTAAAGTTCTCTCCTAATGGAATCGAGTGGCGTAAATAATAATACCGAAGAGCCTTACCAAGCCAGTAGGATTGCCTCTCGCACGAGACGCGACGAATTTATCGTCGTCGTGCGAGAAGAAAGAGAAGGAAAAGTGCGGAGGAGTCATCGAAGGCACTCGCATTGGAATTATCGAGAAACCTTTCTTGCTTTCCTCTTTGATGATTCTTGGGTATCTATGGACGTTATTTTCATGTCCAAGTTAAAAGAAAGTTATTTGATTTCGCTGTTAAAGTATGATCATTATAAGAACCCTTACGTTGAATATTAATATAGATTGGTTAATTATTGTTATTGCCTTATTAGCACATTGAAAAGATCAAGAATATCCTATATATAACGGTGTCTCGAGTAGAGAATTCTCAGGTATTAAATGCGGTAACATTGGTGTTGCTTCCCAATGGTGGTTGTGGCCACGTTTAAGCGCGAGCCTGAGCGCGCGAGCGCACGCACGATATTATTATCTCGTGATTCATAGCGCGCATTCATAAATGTTCTCGGGGCCGTATAACGGCGCGGTGCACGGCGGCGTGTATCGATTAACGTCGCTTCCCCGACGGGATTTACAACCGGCGACTAAATTATTTAAAGTCTTCATTTGTAGGGAGACGGATGGACGGACACGACCACGGAGCCGCGACCACGTAGTCGACGAAGCTCTCCGCGTTTCTCTCAAGCTTGTACATTCGCTACAACAAGTTCCGTCGATTTTGTGATTAGTTGGAAGCCACGATTAAATTCTACTTCCTTCGAAAATGGACGATCTCAATTCTTTCCTTTTCTTCTTCTTGACAAACTCGTTCGTCTTCACCACAGATATATATATATATATATATATATATATATATATATATATATATAGAGCGAATGTGCGAGATCGAAGCTATCGTAAAAGAGAAAGAAGAAGATCTTGTCTCGAAAGAACATACGCGGTTAGCCACCTTACTGAAACAAGATCATCCGGTTGAGGAATTTTACAAGAGAAAGAGAAAGAGATATAGAAAGCGACAGACGAAGAAAAGGATTCTTCATAAAGAAGAAGAAGAAGAAGAAGAAGAAGAAGATGAAGAAGAGGAGGAAGTACTTTCCAGACGAACGAAAACTACGACTGTTCGCTCTGATGCTTGTATTTATTAAGAGTGGCAGAAGCACGATTCAGAGGCTACCGTAAATATTTTTGAACGCGAGTGTGCGCTACAAAGATCCAGGGATTGTGTTGGCGTGCCGGAGCTGCCGCCGTCCGCGACACGAATGTCCGAACTCTCTTTTGTCGACAAAGAAAGAGAGAGCAATAGTTAGAGAGAAAGAGAAAAAGAAAGAGAAAGAGAGAGAGAGAGAGGAAAAAGGATAGGGAGAGAGAGAGAGAGAGAGAGAGAGAACAACGGGAAGAGAAAAAGAGAGAGGTTAGAAAGACAAGAACAAGGATGGAGATGAATAGATAAATGGATAGAGATAGAGACGAGTGAGGGAGGTTAAAAAAGGGAGAGAAAGAGAGAAAGAGAAAGAGAGAGAAAGAGAGAGAAAGAGAGAGAAAGATAGAGAAGGCGAACGTGTTCCAAGCATCCATGGAAGGCACGTCGTGCACAACGCTGGCGAACTCGTGTGTGTTCCGTGTTTCGAATGCACGAAACAAGCGCTGCTTGTCCGCGGCCACCTGAGTTATGATCGCTTTCTGCCCACCCTGCGTGCTCGCTCGGTTGCCCACCTCCACGTTCGCTCGACTGCTCTCTTCTTCTTCTTCTTCTTCTTCTTCTTCTTTCTCTTCTTCTTCCTCTTCTCTTTCTCCTCCTTCTCCTTCATCTTTTCTTCTTCCTCCGGCAGTCTTCTCCCTCCACACGATCATCGGCCATCTTGATTCGAGAAAACCGGTTGGTTCTTTCACCAGAGTCGGTATATTCACTACCCGGTGGATACCGCCGCCGTTTCGAGTTGACTTCTTCGATAGCCGGCACGCACTACTCTTCTGTGAGCTCTTCTCGTGTCCGACCTTGTATTTCCCAATCTACTTGCTTCGATTAATAATCTTTCTTATCGTTACGCCGAATTAAATATCGAATCGATCGTTGTCGTGAGATCGTGAAAGAACTAATACCGATTTCATATAAATTTGTTAAATTATTATATATATACAGAAGACAAATTTTTATGTGGGAGTTTCTACCTTCCGTTATTTTCAAGTTATACAATGGAGGATAATATTTCGGTATGTTTAGAAAAATATCGCGTTACGTCTTTTTACATTTATCGAACGTTCCTGCTACTGTATCGCATGACTGATTCAAAAAAACTCATGTTTGTCTGATTCTGTTGCATGTATGTAATGTACCTTAGTGTTTATCAGTGTTCGGTGTAATACAAAGCAGAAGTAGCGAAGCGTTTCGAGCTCTCTGAGTTTATTTTTCAAGAATATATGTCAAACTTCGCATTCGCATCAATTTTATTTCGTTCGAATATCGAAAAGACGACACCCTTTGTTTTTCTCTCTCTCTCTCTCTCTCTCTCTCTCTCTTTTTGTAGAGAACGTTACGTGGTATAGGTTTTTTTGCACACAAATATTGAAATAATGCTTAAAGCTTTAACAAATTACAACCTATTAATATCGTAATTATGAATATTCATAAAATATAATATTTTGAAAATATTCGTTTATGACAAAAGAGATTTTTCTTTTTTTATTTATCTCTATTGTCAATATTTATTGACTTTTCATTATACACGACAATTCCTTATTTCATTCCCATCATCGAAATCTGAATACTTTCGAATTTCTTTTCAATCCAAATTTTTAGATCAACATCTATTGTAAATTCATTAAATATTAATGAATCAATTATTTAGAAATTAAATGAATTAGAATTGTTTTACTAGAGATATGCAAAATAAGAAAAGTATCTACTGTTGTTTTCTTGCTAAAAATATAGATTTTTCATGTTACCTAATATAAAACATTTTATTATTTGATTTCTTCTGTATCGAAAAACTTCTCTTATTATGTATTCTTATTCGAAGAACTGAGATAAATGGAGCGTGCGAAAAGTATCTGCAAGAAGAATTTTGATGGTAATCTTGATCTATTTCGAAGAAACTGTGATGTATTTTCAAACTCGTAAAAACGGCACTTGGCACGACTTGGTGAAAAGATGATAGCTTAGGCGCACATGCACGAAATTACGTTGCTCCAGTGCTTTATAGAACCCAAATAAACTATTCTTTGGAAAAGCACTCAGGCGTTACGAATTATAACATCTGAATTATGGATAATACATTTTAATTAATCCCGTGAAAATGTTAATAAATGATTACTACATAAGACTGAACCTGAAAAAGATAAGAAAATATAGAGATAATTATTATAATTAACTTAAAGGTATTTGTACTCTGTTTAAATGGTTGCTTCCTCAAAAACGAGAAAAGAAATACTCTTAGATAATTATATCGTAATTGATGATATAAAAAAATATTCAATATTAGAAGGAAGAAGATCTTTCGGTGAAAATGATGCGATATGTAGAATAGAATATACGAACTCACAAAATAAACTGGTACGAGTCTATAAATATTGCAAACATAATTTTTACTCACTTTTATAAGATTATAATAAAATACATCGACCAGTAGAGTTCTTTCCCGTGAAGATACACGACTAAATTTACATACCTTGCTCCATAAAGCGGGTGAAAAACGCACGTCGTAAAAATACAGCGAACTTTAAGCACATATTTCGAAACTATGAAAAAAACATGCGAGTTATACGAGCGATGAAACGTGATCGCGACAAGTTTATTGAGACGCACGCGTAAGCTCCACACGATACCTGTACTATTTTATAGGCTTCACGCCAACGTGAAAATTCGCAAATCACTGCCAGTAAAAACGAAGAAACGATAGTTCATCATTTACATTTACATTATGATACTCGTTAACGATGAGCTAGCTACCTTTCGTAATGACTAAATATTTTTATTTTTAAGTGCCGTTCTATAAAATTCTTATCTCACTTTCAAATATCATTTTAAGAAACGAATAATGAACTTCCAATAGTTTGGACAGTACATTACGTGGTTAGATTGCCCGTAATAAAAATATTTTATTCCTTTGAATTCCTTTAAAGTAAATAAGTGCAATAAAAATTCAAAATCTAACGAATAAATATAATTTATTGAATTATTACCATGAACAATATACGTCTTCTTATCATTAATAAGAGTTACATTCAAAACCAATTGATACTAACGATTTCATTTGTCTAATATTTAATAAAAAAATAATCACGTCTTACATTAAATCGAAACGAAAAGGCCGTTGTTCGTTCTAACTAATGTCAGAAAATTTATAAAATTATTTTACTTTGATACGTTTAAAGGTTATTTCGAATTGATGAAAATGTATTTATCGATGATGAGAATCATTGAAACGATAGCTGATAATAAAAGAAAAGGGAGCAATTCTAAGGGAGCATTGTCTTATTGTTGTTTCATCGAAGGTTCATATGCGATTGCTCTTTCGCTTTAATATACGCCTCCGTGCTGCGGGTTCTCGATGCCGCGTAAGATTTATCTTTCATTAGTGCATCGTTTGCATTGAATAGACGCGTTATGGGATAACGGGACGCTCGTTAATTGTTTGTTCCCGTTCGTTGGCCGGTTTGCGAACGTCGGCAGCGTCATCATCGGCACTGCTGCCAGCGCCACTGCCATTGCCTCTACGTGACGCTTTGACAAGGTACAACGCAACGAACGTGCTAGGAGATATTAGCAGGCGGTTCGTACTATACTATGGTTACATCGTTCTTTCTCTATCTCTCTTTCTCTCTTTTTCTCTCTCTCTCTTTATCTCTTTTTTTTTTCTCTCTCTCTCTCTTTCTCTCTTACTGCGGTATGTGAAAAGGTGTAAGAGAACTAACCGCGGCCCACAGTAACCAGGCGTGGTCGCCGCAATTACCTCGATAGAGTTACAAGACTCGTTTTATGCTCTCGCACAAATTTATTAGCCCCATTCGCGTCAGTTTAATTACCAACACGGTCCACCGTGACTTCTTTCTCTTCTTTTACCCCACTACTACTCATTCCACCTTCATACGGAATCACCGATTCTCTTCTTTTCTTTCTTCTTTTCTTTTATATTTTAATATAAAGAAAGCTTCATAGTAATAATGTTATAAGGAAAATGAGAACATATGATAAGGTAAAAAATTTTAATATAGAAATACGATACATATTGTTTTAATATTTGAATGTTATTTTGTATTCTTTGTTAAATATTTTTTTAAAGTTTTAATGAAATTTATAAGTCTTCGATGGTTTCAATTAGATTTAAAAATAATGTTCAAATATTCAATCGTTTATTTACTTTCTATTGGGATTTTAACAATGTTTTAATATCAATCGAACAAGATTTTGTTGAACGAAAGTCGATAGAGAGAGATTACGCTTTCCTCCGAATCGAGTCGGCAATTACGTCGAACGTTTTAATGAACCCGAAGAAACTCGCGGCAGCATGCTTTCGCCATCCCCTCTAGCCCCTTTCGCCACCCTCCTCTCCGAGCTAATTGCTCGCAATTAAGCGTGCCAACCAGATATCGTGAAATTAATTACGACCGTGAGAGATCAGTGAAGAAAGCGGTACGTCGAGCGTAAATAAGTCATTGAATGATTACGTCACGAAGTTGAATTACGCGAATTGAGATTGCTACACCTTCTTTGAGACGAACATCTCGAGAAACGATTACATTTTTTCCACTAAATGTCCTCTATCTATAATAATTTTGTAGTTTTATGACATAAGTAGGTAGATGATATCTAGGTCTTTATCTACTACCCGCTATTATAGTGGTTTCCTGCTGTCATATTTTTGGACAAAGTTGTACTACAGTGGCTATCCCTCTGAGTGACGTTTTTTAACGAGAAGCTACTTGTTTCCTTGCTTACTTTATAATAACATAAACTGCTAAATGCATAGTTGAAGGCACCGAAACACCGATCGTGGCATTAATTTCATTTACGTACACTTTACGGCAAAGTAGTTTGTATAGGCGATACAGGTCCACGTAACTAAAAGGCTAGTAACTACTTTATATTGAAGTTAGTATAAATCTATTATAAATGTATTATAAATCAATAATTAAATAATCTATAAAGAAATTAAAATTGATTGATGACACAATTTTTAATTAGTAGGTACAATTAATCCTGAAGTAGAATCTATTTAAAAAGCTTTAATGAGCCCTAATTAAACATCTCTGAGTAAATTATTAGTACTATTCTGAGTAGAGTATATAGTGAAAATAAATTGCTTTTATCCATGGAAAATCCTTTATTTACACTTGACACGCGATTATATAAACTAAGAGGCTCTATGGATCGTTCATGTTGAAATAATCGACAAAACAACAGCGTTAAATAAAAAGTGAACAGTGTTAAAGTTTGGAAGCATTCAAGTTGAAGAAGAATCTCATCACAAAGAAGACGAGAACAAGTATTTTAGACCTTTGACCCTGGAAACATCGAAAAGTCAAATGTTATCGATCGTAACTTTCACTGAGGCTGCTGAGAGATTCGTAAGGCGAGCTCCATCCCGATCGTAATCGAATGATCAGAAGAAAGAGAGAGAGAGAGAGAGAGGGAAAGAGAGAGACAGAGAAACAGAAAGAAGAAGAAGCTTCTTCTGTGCGCGATCATCGCGATCTCTTCTTACAAGCGTGTCGCCATCGGACACGCCGTCGGACAGCCGGCGGACGAAGCAACAAAAAGAAATAGAAGAAGAAGAAGAAGAAGCAGAGGCCAGAGAGAAGGTCGACGGCTAACACGGCGCTCGACGTCGAAACGCGCAGGGCCCCTCCGCGAACCTGGAAGACAAATCGGCCCCGGTGGGTGCAAACGTCGTAATTATCGGAGGCAGTAATCTCACGGCGTGGAAGCGCACTGCAAGGAGGAGCAGGAGGAGGAGAAAGAGGAAGAGAAAGAGGAAAAGGAGAAGAAGGAGCAGGATGAGGAGGATGAGAAAGAGGAGGAAGAGGAGGAGGAAGAGGAGGAGGAGGAGGAGGAAGAGAAGGATGAGAATGAGAATGGGAAGAAGTAGGAGAAGGAGAAGAAGAGGCGCTCAGTGAAAAGCGCGTGACAGAGTGACTCGACTCGTTCGGGCTCGGCGCCCTACGGGCTGGTACCCCTTTTGCCCGGAGTGTCGGCCATACATTACCGCTGTTAGAGCCCGCCGGCACTATATTATTCTCCGGCGCGGTGCTGCGTGCCGTGGCAGCCGGTGGAACGAGCGAGAGAGAGATAGAGAGAGAGAGAGAGAGAGAGAGAGAAAGAGAGAGTAGATGCGTCGGTTCGCTCGGCCGCTGATAAACTACCCTCCGCGCTCAGTCCGCAGGTATAATAAAATGATATCTGGCCGGGCGTATCGCGATTCTAGCTGCGAGTGGCCACGCCAGCACAAAGTCGCCGCCTGCGCGCCTACGGCGGCTGCGATAAATAATGCCGGCTTGGCGTGCTTGCTAGGGCTCAAGCGAAGAGCGAGAGGGTGAGAGAGAGAGAGAGAGTGAGAGAGAGAGAGAAAGAGAGAGGAAGGGAGAGAGAGAGAGAGACAGAAACAGAGAGGAGAGAGAATAGGAAGAGAAAGAGAAATAGTGGTAACTTGCACAGTGTACACTCTTACAACACCGCGACACCTTTTGTATCCGTAGATAGGTACTCTATACGCTCGTGCACAGCCCTCTGTCAACACCAGCAAGTAACAGTGATCGTAAGCTCACTCGGAGTGACTAATTCCAAGCTATCATTTTCTTCATCATAAGTCACAAGTCTTATTTGAGTTAAATCAAAATTTAATTGATTTATTCCCAATACATTGATTATTACCAATTGATTCCGAGTTGAAGTATGGTTCTTAGAAAATTTTCAATGGCAACTATCATGACACTTTGAACACAAAGAATTATTCCGCTGTGCTATTCAAGGACCTGAGAATTCTATTCTATTCTAAGTACTTATTTCCGGATATGGCGAGCCTATGGTCCTATACAATTAGTCTTCTATTCGACCATTCTATTTCTCTTAGAATTGAAGAATCTTGTAGCAGGAAAGTGAACAATATCTCCCAAATAACAAATGCTGATCATAGGGACTCGATGTATTTGAAAAATGCTCATTAAAAAATCTTCGTAGACAAGCCCGTAGGAAGGACTTCGTTGAAAATCCATTAACGAACAAAGTCCAGTTGTTAGCGAATGCCTGTTCGTCTATGGTACACATCGAGTAAACAAATCACGGCTTATCCCGGATTACAAGTCCCCACGGGCTACTTACTTTGCTACGAGCGTAGGGCATCTATATCTCAGTGAGCCTTGTGCTTTCGAATATTATACATTGCCTGTCACTTCCCGCTGTTGTGGCTTACGCCACTCCCTTCTTCCTGACATTCTCCTTCCATTTCGGCTCTTTTAACCTGTCAGGTGAGAAACATCGGTGCACCCTTGATCCCGCAAAAGGGAAAGCCCTGACGAGCGCCACCCGCAAGGAACACCACAAAGGTTTGGAGAAAGAAGAAAGAGAGAAAAAAGAGGAGCTCATTTTCGCGTCGTCGTTCCATCGTCAATCCGTAAACGTTGTTGTCGAAATGATCTAGGTTGGACAAGATGATCACAGTTGGTTTATTTTATAAAGTACTTTAGCTATACTTCGAAACAGATTTTTAAAATGATTTCCTGTCTTAAAGAAAAGAACGCCACGAAATTTTTGTATCTACACATTCAAAGACAAGATGATATACAATAAATTGTAGATCATTATAACTAGCTTTTTCTCTCTCTCTCTCTACGACCGTTAAAATTATATGTATTCAGTTACTCGCAAGCAAACGAATGTTCATAATATACTTCTTCATATAATCAGTATACACGACATTAAATAGATCCTATCGAAGATTTATGCTTCCTAAATACCGTAATGTGTCATCGAAATGACGTCACGACGAAAATCGAATATGCTAGTGGATTTAATACGTTCGTCCGTTTTGGATGATGGCCGAACGATTCGGAGTAAAGTGGCATTGCTAAACGAGGCTCGGCGATGCAATATGTATTATCTGTAAGAAGGTAATGTGGAGCCCCAGGGAAGTTGTGGCCGACTGAGTTTATTTCGAAAGACAACAATAGAATGCATCGGTAGGGCGTATTGTATGCAGGAAGGCGCGGTATGGCTCACAATACCTTCTGCATTATGTATCTCGTGCCGGTGGTTATCTCCGTGTGTTGTAATCCTAAACAAGCATCTATACACGCACCTCGTGCGGTGGCTATTGCCTCGCTCGAACGGCGTTGCTCCCCCGGCGAGCACAGGGTGCTGCCACTGCCACCATCGACCGATATCTACCTACGTAATTTTTCTTACGAGTATCGTTACTTCCTACGACTTCTAAGAAGCTATCGGTAGTCTACAGAAGGATTCCCCGATCGCGAATTTCGAATGTTCGTCTTCGAAAAACGAGCATCCTCTTTGTCTAACCGGCTTTGTTATCGTATTATCTCTTCTATAACAATGCATAGATATTTGTTGGACATACCACCATTTATTCTTATGTTCTATAAATTACGATAAATCTTTATTTATCACTATTATTTAAAGCTAGCTATGATAAAAATAAACCAGTTAAAATTTTCTATAACAGTGTAAAATAACTTCGTAATGTAAGACTCGAGGAAACGACTTGGTATAGAAACGAGCTCGATGGATTTTTATCGTAAACTAAGGTGCTATTTTGTACTTGGTATGATGGTTTCTTTGCTCTGAAATGGTCTCGCGGACGTTGCTTTTCATCGCCAAGACATCCTTTCGTAAAGATACCAGCTGTTTTCATGACACGGTTCTTCGTCGTTGGTAAATCTCACTTTGTACCGTGAAGAGACACTTATCGTCGATTAAACGCAAGGACTCTATGGTCTCGACGGGAGGGAAAACGCTTTTAGGAGTGTCTCGGAGGAACGGAGACGGATAAATAAATTTGGATTCCAAAGAACGTCGTCCGCCAGTTGGTTTTCGTCGTTCGCGCGGTGCTTTTGATCTCTCGGCCGTCTAACGCACACTTAAGCTCGTTTGCTCAACTTAATTTCGACCGGTTGGCAACGTGCAGGTTCTCTCTCTCTCTCTCTCTCTCTCTCTTTCTTTCTTTTTCACTATGTCACGACAAACGGCACTGCCGAGACTGCAGTTTTTCCTTGCTTTGAAAGATATCTCTCCCATTATGAAAACGTCAGGACAACGCTTTCTTTTTTGATTGTTTGTTCCTGCAAACGATTAGGCTTCGAGCCCCAAGGGATAAAGACTCGAACATTTCAAAGGATCAATAATCTTCTTGGTGTCAAATGTTCATAAACTTCATAAATATTATCTATCTTCGAAGAATTTTAATACACTTAATAAATATATATATATTTTCTTTTTTTTTAACTTATCGTTATACATGAAACATTTATTATATTTTAATTGATAATCGTCAACGAAATCGATTTAAAATATCGCATTTTAAATACAATCCTCGTAGTAGATTTGGTCTCCCGTGCGAATAGAACCGTGTATCGACATTAATTCATGATTTCGAATTCACATTAATCATCGTATCGATATTCATGCACGTATAGGGAATGAAGTTCAGGATTATAAACGTACACACGTATTCGAACATGCGTACTACGAGATTTGAACTTCATCGAGCGAAGCAGTAACGCACGTTAACTTCACAATGGCTCATAAATAAGTAGAGTTCTGTCAAAACCCATATAATTCATCCAGAAAACATAGCGCAGTCGTATCACGCGCCTGCGTTGTCCAACGTATGGACGAACCGTCGGGTTTAACGATGAGATGTACGAACGAGAGAGAACTCGTGGAACCGGGAAATTGAGGAAAATTCATAGCCGGAGGTCGAAGCACGTCTCTTCTCTAGGAACCTTATGTATCGTCCGTACCGATACTCGTTCTACCAAAGAAAGACGTGACGAAGACGTTCGGCTATGGATAGAACCGGATAGTTTGTCTAACCCGCTCTCGTTCCCTCGTGAAATTGAATCAGAGCTTGGCCGAAATTCCATCTTCCTTTCATCGACAATAGATTGAGATTCAATTCGAATATTTATTTTATCTTTACTCGTATTCTTTTAATATTTATAGATTTAATTTTAAGGAGAAAAAAAATTGTCGATAGTCGTATAAAAAATAATTAGTATAGATTAACAAAGCGAATTCAAATTTACGAAAATTCGAGTATTCAATTTTCGACTTTTTCTTTTTTTTATAATAAAAAAAGAAAAACTTTTCTGTTTTTTTGCAGAATTCGAAGATAAAAAGAGAGAGAGGAAAAAAAAGGAGAGATTTTTTACAAGTATCTAAGAAAGAAAGAAAGAAAGAAAGAAAGAAAGAAAGAAAAAGAAAAACTACAAGATTACATAGAAAAACCGTTTCATAGCAATCTGCTTTTCGTCTGTACGAAAGAAACAGCTCGAGGGACGAGGAGGGGAAGGCGATACACTCGAGATTAAACGAAGAACGCCTCGAGTGCCTTCGCCGAGACTTCCATTGAGAATCTAAGGAACGCGCGCATCCTTTTGTCGGAATGACGAGGACGAAGGATTCGGGCCGATCGACTTCCGTGTGTTGCAAAACGAGCGAGCAAGTAAACGAGAGAGAAAGAGAGAGAGAGAGAGAGAGAGAGAGAGTGAGAGGAAGAGGAAGAGAGAAGGAGAAACTGAGAAAGAGGTATAGAAGGGACTCAAGAGAATCTCGAACGGAAAGGACGATGAAAACCGAGGGAAATTCATGAGCAGCGGATCGAAGAAGAGGAGCCGTCGTCTCGTGCGAGATATCCCAGGCATCGTAACTCGCATTTCTCCTCTCGGGCCTTCACTCTCTTTCTCTCTCTTTCTCCGTATCTCTCTCTAACTCTCATGGCTGTGCACGAGAGAGTTCGTAACGAGGTACGAAGGAAGGCATTCAGGCGGACTTGCCTCGGCAGGCAAGCAAGCAAGCAAGCAAGCAAGCAAGCAAGCAAGCAAGCAGGCAGGCAGGCAGGCAGGCAGGCAGGCAAGCAGGCAGGCAGGCAGGCAGCCAAGCAAGCAAGCAGGCAGGCCGCGGGCCTCACGGCTGCCAGTCATCGAGCTCGTCGGTCACCCACCAACGCTTATAAAGATTCTCGCGGGCAGAATGTAGATACGAGATGTCAGCTCGACATGAAGCATGCCGCCGACAGCGCACGGATGGACGGGGGACGAACCTTCTCTTTCCCTCTCTCTTCTCTTCTCTTCTCTTCTCTTTTCTTCTCTTCTCTTCTCTTCTCTTCTCTTCTCTTCTCTTTCTTCCTCTTTCTTTCTTTCACGCATGTGCTTCCTTTCACCCTACTTTGCTCTTTCTTCCTTCCATCCTCTTTCGTCTCCTTCTTTGAAACACACACTATCGAGAATTCTCTCGTTCTCTTTCTCTCTCCTTTCTCTCCCTATTTGTCTCTCTTTCTCCGTCTGTCTTTCCTATCCTTCTCTTTCTCTCTTTCTTTATGTTTTTCTCTGTCTATCTTTCCGTCGGTCTGTCTTTCTTTTTCTGCTCTCGAATCGTGTGTGCGTCGAGGCAAGAGTACGCGTGTACCCAAGTCGAGGCCCTGCTAATCATTATGCCAGGCAAAGCGGCACGACAAGGCATCGCGCGCGCCTTCTTAACTTTCCATTTGCCCGATGCGAAAGAACCCGTGAGAGATCAGTGGTTCTCAGTCCTTCCTTCCTTTCTTCTTTTCTTCCTCGTATTTCTTCTTCCTTTTCTTTTCCTTCTTCTTTTCTTCCCTATTATCTCGTTTCCATTGGCGCACGCTGTACTCCGATTCACTGACCTTTACTGACTGTTCGTTCCACTTCGACCTTTCCTTATTCTCTCGGTCGAGACAAGAAATTTCTCGTGGAATCACACATTTCCTTCTTTGTCTCGTTAAAAAGAACGTCTCGTTTCTTATGTGATAAAAGGTTACGATGAAAATCTAAAGATCGAAATAACAATCAAGAAATTAAATATCCATGAGTGTGAATTATTCAAAAAATATCGTATGATAAAGCAATCTGATTCACAATTAAATCTTTCAAAGTTGCAGTGAATTTATTTATAACGGAAGAAAGAGAAATAAAACTTGGAAAAAGGAAAAAAGAAACGACGATGAAACAATTTTGTAAAAGAAACTGATCGATATCGCGTATGTTATAGGTACGTGTATCAAAATTTACATTCTCTCTGTAGAAAACGGACGAGCCGTTTATTGGTTTTCCCGTGAACGTAGATTTACATCTTGCAATCTTGTCGCGAATCTAACATAAGTCACTAAATCGGTTGGATCTTGTAGACAGTGTTGTACGAAATGGCACACCGGACTGACCAGAACGGGCAATTTGCTTTTACTTTACGACCGCCGTTTCGACTTTATTTCAACGTCATCCCGTTCTCTTTTTCTCTTCTCTTTCTTTTTCTCTCTCTCTCTCTCTCTCTCTCTCTTTCTTTGCTCTAAAGTTTAGGGATAAAGGAAAACATCGAAGTAACCGTTTTTACGGCACGTAGGAGATAAGCCAAACGCGTTTCCATGAAGCTCAGGGAGTGCGAACGTGCTATCTTTCCGGCGTTCGTGATGTCGATGGCGAGCTTACTGTGTCGTCGCTTCTACTTCGGCCCTTCTAAGCGATGCCACCGTGAAAATGGAGTTTATTTCATATCGACCTCTCGCGCGCGCTCGTTTGGAAGAAATTTTTCCGCAAAATGCTCCGTCTCCATAGAATTTCCTTTTTATGATACCAGTTTTTTCTCCACTTACCCCCAACGTGGACGAATTTACGAGCGTATCGATGCGACTACGAAATTTATTAATCCAATAACGTACCCAATTTTATAATCAGCAATATGCTTATCGCGCTATTATTATATACTTATCACATAATTTTCGTGAAAAAAAAATTTCTCGGAAATGTGCTCCACTTAGGTAAAAGTATGTAACGCTCATAAATATGTGCCTATATAATCGTATATTCACACGCGAAAGTCAAAGTACTAAAATTCATAAATTACGTGAATATTGAGCAAAAGAAAAAAATGGAGCGATTCAATGAGTGACATTCTGTCTTGATTTATCGATTATATATATATATATATATATATATATATATATGTATTTTAAAAAAAAAATATTTAACGACTTGCGGAAAGCCAAGAAACGAATAATTATTCTCTTATATAATTTATCGATATTCTTTCGATATGTGCTTTCTCCTCAAATTGGACAAGAAGAACGTCGATATTTTTTTCCACAGAAGCAGACGCGGAACATCGTATGCTCGCGTTGTGGTGGGCGTGAAAATCGAAAGTTTCGTAAAGAAGACGCGTGTGAAGCGTAATTGTTCGCAGCTAGCAATAATTAATGGACACCGAGTCGATTAGATAAAATTGAAACGAATATCATAAATATACCGTCGGCTATTTTCGTACTGGCACAGCACGATTTGCCTTATCGAGCTTTCTACTCGTAACTCAAACCGACAGGGCGAATAAATTTCTGTCGACGATTAACAATGTGCAGAGATCCAAGAGGCGAAAGTATAGCGGCGAGAGATAGCACGAGCGAGATAAGCGCTAACTTGTAATTAACTTGCAATTATTTTAAAGAGACATTTCTCCGTATTTTCTCCACGAGCCGGAAGAAAGATCGCGTACTGCGCTTCGGATACGCCCGAAGCGTTAAATGATAAAGAAACGAGCTTCGTAAAATTTAACGAGCACGAATGATTCGTTTCTCTTTTTCTTCTGTTTTTTTTTCTCTTTTCTAACTATTTTTTCCTATGATGAATAAACCCTGTCGTGTATTCAAAGCTTATAATTTAATTCTCACTAATTTATGAATGAACGAGACCATTTTGCAGCTCAATTGTAGGATAGTTTATTTAAAGAATTATGCCAAAATTATGAGCGATTATAATTATGAAAATATAAGAGAACGTGACCGACTCTTAATAAATCTAAAATACGATTGTTTGTAACTTTGACATCTCATTTCTCAATCGTCCGTCTTGTTAGCATATCCTTCGCTTAAGCTTTTATTACGTATTTTTCGTACAACTTCCAAATTATCGAATATATACGAGTTATTGTCGAAGATACAATATAACGATAATAGTCAGAGAAAAAGAATACATTTTTTCAATTTACTCTCGTACGTTTGCCTTTTTACATCGTCGAAGTATCGTTCTATTTAATTTATCTTACCGATGGAATGACGATAGAATATTTGTCCTACTCTTTCTACATCACATGCACGAGACAATGACGACGACAATGATGAGAAAACATTGTTGAGATCTATCGAATATAACGAGCCGAGTTATCTTGAAATTGCTTACCTACGGATCGTTCATTGTAGAAACATTTGCTTTATTATCATTATCGCTCTTCTATTACCATTTATAAACGATACCTATTTTGCTTGTTCTCATTAATTATCTTAATTTTTTTCCAACATCATTTCTAAGAATAATAATATCGTTTCATAATGATTTTATAAGCTTTTTCGTTGGACAGCAGAGTATACGTAAAGGAATAAGCCACGAATTTTTTGGTGAAGCACAAAACCCTTTAAAACACGGACGTTAATGCTACGAGCAGGAAAACGAAAGGCGCAAAGCTCAGAGGTCAACTCGCGATACACACGAAGGCAAAGCCTCGGAGGGAGAGAGAGAGAGAGAGAGAGAGAGACAGAGAGAGAAAGGAAACACGCGAATGCACGAGATATAAATCCGGTAAAGCTGGAATGATCGTTGGTTAGAGGAACACCGAGAACACGTCCAGCTTCGAGTTTATGTAAAGCAAAGCCGTCCCGTCAAAAATCCGTGCTGACCTGGCGAAATCCCGACGCGTGGACACGCCACTGACAACCGTCATATAGAAAGAGTAAAGCAGGACGTATGCTTGAAAAAGAGACAGAGAGATAGATAGAAAGAGAGAAAGAGAGAGAGAGAGAGAGAGAGAAAGAGAGAGAGAGGGTAGGAGAAGCGAGGGGTAGGCACGGCGCGAATAAATAAAGCTATCTCGACTCGCGTTTATCATTCGCTATCCAAGCAGTCCTCGTAAATCTGCCCGGCATCCAACCAGCTAACCTTCCTACCAGCACGGCTGTCTGCCACCAGTCGATAAGAGTCGGCTGCGGAGCAATATGTTGCATCTCACCCTTCGAACTACGCCTCCTAGCCACGTTTCGAGCCGATTATGCCATGGCCGAGTCTTCCGACCTTCGTTTTGAGTACCTACACGTACGATACCACTCGCCACTTCATCCCTTCTGTTGTATTCGAGAATGGTCTTCTACTTCTGCCCTTTTTTCTCTTCTAAGTTCTCTTTAATATTTGTACGGGCATTGATTCGTTCTTTTTCTTATTCTATATTGATTCTTATATATTTATTTAAGTAAAAATTACATAAAATGAAATATGTAAGCTAGGATAAGTGTTCATTTGTAACGAGGAATATATTTATATAATATGATCTAAATCTTAAAAAATTTGCTGTCCTATTTTTATCTAAAGAATTTTATCGTACATTTAATAATGATTAATATGCTCGTAAAAAGATAATTAAACCAAAAGAAAGGGGAAAAAAAGTGTCCTGGACGTTTTCGTATTGATAATAAATTCTTCGTTTCTTTAAGGAAGGGTCGAAAATGAAGAAAATTTATAAAGCGTAATTTAAAGTTCACCAAAGTCCAACAAATTTATCTTTATGCCTCCTTAATCGTAGCCGTCGTCGACCGACAAATGACACAGTAACGGTACGTTTAAAACGAGACGATGAAGGGCTCGTGGGGTGAAGGATAGAAGAAAAGGGGATGAGAGCAAACGATTGACAACGACAGAGCCCTCGCGTTTAAAGCTTCTATTTCTGTTAACACCTTCGTTCGAGGCTGCCGCACTATTTCCGCCCACGTTGAGGGGTGGTTACGCGAGTGAGAGAGAAAGAGAAATTCACAGTTCTTTTAACGGCACGGTTAAATCAGCAGGAGATGAAAGGCGAGAGACGGCTCGCGTAGAATCGGTCTTGCTTGACATTAATACGGCCATCGCATTAGTCGCGTTTGCGTGAAATGAAAGAAAAGAGAAACATACGGATAGTTTATTACGTTTTATTTAGTTATCATGGAAAAATAAAACGATTATTCTATTGAAATATAATCAATTTTAAATTAACATAATTAGAAATTAAATGATTAAAAGAATAAAGTAAATAATGTAAAAGAAAAGAAAAATGGAAGGACGAAAGGAAAAAAAAAAAAAGAAAAATAAGAACGAACGAATTAAAGCTGGGAAAGTAGTAAAACAAGGATAAAAGAAAAACAAGCAAAGGAGATCTGTATATCTCTGTGGATAACTGAGGGGGTTTAATCTGCCACACACGAAGAAACCAAAGTATCAAGCATCCAAAGAGAGACAGGAAGGGAAAAATGAAGTGAAAGACGAATAAACGAATGGATAGATATTCCTAGGAAGGAAACGGTGAGGGATAAGCCGAAGGAGAGAAAAAATCGGACGATACAAAAGACGTACCGTGAACGCGAATATACAACGAGGAGGAGAGAGGAGAGAAAAAAGCTGAAGAGAAAAGAGAGAGAAGGGAAGATAGAAAGAGAAAACACTTCTTTGATCCGCTTAGACTGGCTGTGCTGTCAAAGTAATCCGACAGTAGATTGCTTTCGCTATATATATATATATATATATATATATATATATATGCATGTACACATAGATGGATGCACGCGTTTACTCGCCGCTCGAGAATGTATGCGCTCGCGAGCATGGAGATGCGGCCGATGCGAGAGCTCCCTCGCTCTTAATACGCGAGAACGCGTATAAACGAGCAGCCACTACGGCATATCTACAACGATTTATGTGCCGGCATTGCGATATCTCGCTCAAAGTGAGTCGTCGACCATCCGGTTCCCGGTCGACGGACGAAAATAGCAAATGGTATGCGAAAAACACCATGGGGATCTAAACGCTTTGCTCGCACCCTCTCTCTTCTCTCTCTCTCTCTTCTCTCTCTCTCTCTCTCTCTCTCTCTCTTTCTTTCGTTCTTTATCCTCTCTTCGACCGACCAAACCAACCGACTGTGTTTCTTAAGAAAATAGTCGAAGATGCTCGAGAAGCAAGTAGACGATCTTTCGTCTTCGTGGTAATCTTCGTATTTACGATCATATAGAAAGAGCCAACTTCGTTCCTTGTAATTCGTTGTCAAAGAAAACATGTAAACGTTCAACGGCGTTAGATCACGTCTCGAGAAATGTGCGATTCCGAGTTATTTGGAGTGCATCGTAACGTCGATCTTGGATCATCTTGAAATGATTTATGAACGTCGTTATTGGGTAAGGTTCGGATATATATATATATATATATATATATATATATATATATATGAAAAAAGTATTCCTATGTGCGAAACGAAGTTCCTTCCATGTAATAAAAGCAGCGACATACAGCGTGCACGATAAAAGGAGAGGAAGAAAAATCGTCTCCGATAATTGTCGATGAATTTCGCATGTAGTCTTCCAAGCTAGAATTATCGTCGGTAATGAGGATACAGTGTCTTTGAATTAAATTAAAAGCTGACGTAATAATTAATAAATCGTCAAACGACAGCTCCGAGAAATTGCGCTATGCCCACACGCTGAAAATTATTCGATCGAAGACATATGATCTTTTCAATTTCTTCTCATTATATATGCGATAATTAAGTCAATTTTTCTAAATCCATTATAGACACGACGTCGAAAGAAAATATTCATGATGGAATCGATACGTTTATATTTTTTTTTTTTTTTTTTTTATATATCGACTCGTGATCGAAGCTATCTCCATTTCGTTTTTATTTATGTTCTTGAAATAACTTGTTTCCTGACTAAAAGATCGGCGTAATATATCAGTAAAGATAAGTTTGGACAAGTATCGTTTTTATATGTAATTATCTTCATAATTCCTTTCTCGAAATATATGTTTTTGTAAATATTATATTATATTTTTTCCAGATGTCAAATCTCTCATACGATACTTGATCAATGGAAATTGATCGTATTCTGTAGTGATACTAGAATCCGTCGTTTACTTAATCAATCGATAATACATGTATCCAATCGAACGACGTTGTTCAAGGCTTCAATGCTTTTACATTATTAATGATCCTTCATTTCCGTAAGAGTCGACGGTTTGAGAAGCGACCACTCGTTCAAAATCCAAAAGTTAATTTTTCAAGAGTTTCTTTTGTCGACATTAAACCGATATAAACTAACGTTTATGTCAACTTTTGCTGATATTTTTTATTAATTATTACATAAAGTCGAACATTATTAAATATCATCACATCATTAACACACTTTGTATATTTCTAATTATGGATAAATTATGACTTTTCAAAGAAAATGTGATTCGCGTTAACTCGATTGTAATTGTATTTTAAATACATCATCGAAAATCTTTAAATTTACTATTTATTCTAATGTCATTTTCTTACATTTATATTAATGATAAGAAAATACATTGGGTAACAACTTCTTGAAGGATCGTGTTATCATAACCGATAATAGAAAAATTTGCATTAATTTTACTGTTAACAATAAAACTCGAAAGTTTTAGAAACGAAAGTAAGCATACGATGTTATCATCTCTATTCTTATATTTGCTAATATAATTAAAGGAATGTTATGTAAAATTTTTATCTAAAAAAATGAAAGAGGAAATATAAATATTGTGCGCACAGCTCGTTAATATTATCGAACGTTTAAATTCGCTATATATGTATTTTTACAATATATAATAAATCATTCTATCCGCATTTTTAATAAGTCACTGTAGAAATGTTCTTTCATAAAAATAATTCCCTGTTTAATTCGAGTGACAATGTATCTTGACATCAATATCGTCGTTTCATATTGTGCATCCTCCTATTCTTTTCCAACAAAATCCGTGAAGTTGTCAAAGAACTCGATAAAAGTCGAGTCATTTATTCAACTGTCCTGTACCCATTGGATGGTTAGCCGTCAAGGCGTGCGTTCGTAATATCGAATACTATTTTTACCTGCATATTTTTCACCGTCTCAGCGAACACCTCGGAATTTATCTCTGAGATCAATTAACTCAAAAGTATCGCGAGAACTCATAAATTCAGGACGCCTTTTAAATGAAGCTATTAAAGTCCGCTTTCGACGACCCCCTTCACCAATGCTTTTAATGAATTCATACGATTCCACGAAGGCGGATCAGCATTTGTCGGAATGATAAAGCGTACACAGTCGTATAATCTTTTGATTTTTAAAATAAAGCCCAAAGACCGTGGAGGCGTGTACAACAGAGATAAAATTTTTTATACGATTTCCACCTATACATCTTCACGCTTAATCTCCTAATGGAAATAGAGAGAGAGAGAGAGAGAGAGAGAGAGAGAGAGAAAGGAAGAAAGAGAGAAATATTCGTTAAAATTACTAATTTCCATGTTCCGCTTTGTACGTTTTGTCTATCAAAAAGGGGAAAGAAACAAAAAAGGAAAAAAAAAATATTAAAACGTGGAGCCGTATCGTATCATCGGACGATTCTTACCCGTCTGGCATACAATTCAAACAACGGAACGAACTGATCCCAAAAGGGTTTAAACGATTGAGTTTAACATTCGATCGATCGGACCATTTAAGATAAGCGAGAACGATCGTTCGAACCGAACGATTCTGACGCTACCGTAACAAGCCACAGATTAATTATCGTGTCGATGTGAAAGACCGAAAGTCCATTCCCGAAGGCGACAGCCGCTCCGACACGGACTTTCACATCTCTTCCAGAAACTGGCAAGCCGTCAATTAGTGTCACTGTCACTGCCCTTAAGCTTCTAAATGGCGAATGAGAGAGAGAGAGAGAAAGAGAAAGAGAGAGAGAGAAAGAGAGAGAGAGAGAGAGAGAGAGAGAGAGTAGGAGGGAGAGAGAGAGAGAGAGAGAGAGAGAGAGAGAGAGAGAGAGAGAGAGTAGGAGGGAGAGAGAGAGAGAGAGCACGAAAACGAGAGGAGAGAGAGGAAAAGGGAAGAAAGGAATGGAAGGAGAGACCTCCTTTTCGCTATTATCGCGAAGAATTACGAGGCACATTACCTGTCCAAGCCGTGGCTCTAACTCTGGCTAAGCCTAAGCTGTTGCTCGTTCGATTAACGCTCGATTAGACCTGTCGGGCGGCCGTTAAGGAAATACGAAAAGGAACGAGGATATGAAATGCGAGATACTTTATAATTCCAGATAACGTTATGAATGGTAACGAGCTTCATGTTGCTCCGCCTTGCCCCGATCATTCACTATACATAGGTATATTCGACCAACCAAATAGTCCTTCTGTCGCTTTAATCGAACAGGAATTAATGAAGTATAATTTTAAGAGACCGACAATCTATACTGGACTCTCCTTCTATCTCTATCCTTCTACATCTCTCTCTCTCTCTCTCTCTCTCTCTCTCTTTCTTTCTTTCTTTCTTTCTCTTTCTCTTTCTACCACGTGAATCGCGATTAATTCCAACATGCGATATCCGCTCGTAAAAATATTCAAGCTTTATCGCTGGACCAACTCTTTGAGAGATTGCTTCCACATGATATATAGACGATACTTCTATGGATAATAGAAAACAAAGTGTCGATAAATTCTGAACAATACCTGTTAAACATGTTTCAAATTAAATTGCGATTTCCATCGTTCTGTTCATGCTAAAATTACTTTATTACGGTACATCTACGATACGACCATACAAATTACTATTAGATTAGACGAAGTGGGTACATACTTTTTTAATCGAAAAATGCATTAAATTTAAAAGCGGAACTTATATTTAATCAGTTTACGCACGTTGATGGTTCGATGAAAAGATAAAGCCCGCTTTAATATCTCCATCGCAAGGTGTTTCGTGGCGAACCAATTAAAGCGATGTAAGATCGTTTGAGCGAGTTGATATCGGACGATATCGCTCGACGAATCTTATGAAAAATATTATCGAAAGCACTAACGATTCGAATATAATTTTTGTTGCGATAGGCTCACGCGATTTTCCATGCGCAAAAGGTAAATCATGCGTTGAACAGGACGCGAGAGCGTGTTCGAGCGATGGAACGTAGAAAATCGATAAACCGGCGTCAGAACGAATTATTATTACTTAACGGCCTGCGATCCGATCATAAATTGTACTTTTTTTTTATTCGTTGTACGCGGTACCATAAAGTGACCGGTGTTTCGTACGTTTCGGATAGTTCCATGGCCACCACTCCAGTATCGACGCTCATGCGCAATACTATTCCGTAGATTAGCTTGTCACAGTATCATAATTAGTGATAATCGCTCGAAATATCCATATATGTATATTTCGTGCCACATTTTCTCAGTGGTCAACTATGTTAGGTATTTTCTGTTTATTATGTTCTTTATCTACACTGTCGTTGACGTAAACTACCTTGATAAACTTGGAATTTATAAACAGGCAGTCACATTTTTGTTAAAAATAAAAAGAGAGAGAAATGAGAAATTCATTAATATATTCTGAAAAATTCGCAAAGATAGACGAAGTCTATCGAAAGAGCCGTTAATATTATAGATTCGTTTGTATATATTTTGTATAAAATATTCAATAAAACGCTTTAAATAATTAAGATATGATAATATTCGAATTAATGAAAAGTAAAAAAGTCTGGGGAAGCGAATTTAATGTTCAATCTTCTTTATGCTTGATCGTAATATATAGAGTTAAAATTTTTAATGATAAGAAGAAATATTGTTTTTGGATATGTACGAGTGTCGTTGTTTAAACAAAATCGTATGTTTGAATCGAAAGGGATGTAATAATTTAGATGGGTAGCTTCGCGACGTTCGGAATGACTTTAGAAACGGTAAATTCCTAGTCTCGGCTACTTTCCTAATCTCCATAGATCTTAATAACTCTACAAATCATATACAGAGACACTTTCGCGAAAATTGCGGAATAACTCAAGCTCCGAGCATTATCGCGGTTGCAAAGTGGCTCGACTATTGTACTCCGCTTAAGCCGTTCTTTCGTATGCATAGCACGCTCCGCATAGATATATATCACGTAATCAAGAAATTAATTCAAGCAACGTGGCCTTTACACGACGTTACCTTCATGTCCTTGAAGTTAACACCGCAACTTTCGAAAATAACGAAAATTTTATCTTTCAAGACAACATAAATTATATAATAATTTTATTGGTTTGTCGCCGTTATCAATGCTTATTTCAATTTTTATAAATAACGTTTTTTTTTATTTCAGTCGATTAAAATGTAATAAATAAATTTATAACAGATTCATAAAAAGGATTAAGATATCTATAAAAATGTTTTGAAATTTCGTATTAAAACGTACCGTTGTTGTCTACAAATAAACGAGTTATATCGTAACTATTACTAAAAAAAAAAAAAAAATGTAGACAGGACGGATTTATTACGATCGTAATTCGCATTTTATTTAATCCTCGACGGAGGCGTCGATGCGCGCGATAATTCCACGAGATTAGAATGATTTACGCGATGAGAAAGAAAAATAGTGTGAGTTTCATCAAACTCACATTCATAATCAAAGATATTTATGATACGATTACGATCGAGGCCATTACGAGGGAAGCTTTAAATCTTAACACGAAGTAATAACCCTATATGTTCTAGTGCCAAGTATCACTTGGTTTGTTAGTCAGTGAGTGGTATTCTTTTTAGATCGACACGATATAAAAAGAATCGAAGAGAAGCTCGTGGAATGGCAAGCGCAACAACGATCACGAAACCTTAGATACATGTAGCTGTCTGTCTGCATATGTGTACGTTCGACGATGATAATCGCAGTGATTAACGAGACTTTTTAATCCTTTACTCAGCGATACGGGATGTGACTGGCATTTAAATTAAATAACGGAGCCGTGTGGATACGCACAACGAAGCATTTCAGCAAATATATCGCTTAAGAAAGCTCAAGAGAGAGAGAGAAAGAGAGAGAGAGATAGAGAGAGAGAGAGAGAGAGAGAGAGAGAGACCAATGAATATCTCGACCAACTTTTAAAGCGACACGCTTCTTTGACACGCCTTTGGCACAATGCCGTTGCTTTTCTAGTCGAGCGATCTACGATGCAAATCATTAGCTACTTCAGAGATCACGTTTGCGTAACTAACAAATGAGATCAAATAAGAAGAACGAAGATGACAAATTATCACTTTTGTATATAATTCTTCAATTAAATATTTCATTTTAATAGATAGCTCGAATTTTTGTTAATTCTTTTTCTCATAATTTTTAGCCTTAATCCTAAAATGAGGACTATCAAATGTGTAAGCAAATTTGAAAAGAGTAAAAAGTATATTTTATATACATATTTGCAATAATAAAGTATTTAAAAAAATTATTTCTTAAATCTTTTGTTATAATTTTAATTTAGAAAATTTGAAGATGCTATATGAATTTTTTCAAATTTTTTCAAAGACTTTTTCCATTGAAAATCGGGTCGATAATATAATGATTCTCATTTACACTTTGTGATAAACGTAAAAATGTTTACCGGATTGACGGTCTATATTGAAATATCTTTTTAGATAAAATTCCTGGTCAAAGTACCTAAATAAACATAACAAAGTAAAATCTTTATCAAGACGTTCAAAAGAAATAAAAGAAGAAGAGATGAACGAGTAAGAAGAGAAGATGAAAAATTGGCGATAAAAGAACCAATGTGAAAGGCATCTAAGCCGTACAATAACGCGGGATTCGAATCGCGCGTAGGAGGAAGGTTTATGATCCGCTATTAACTCGTGGGATGTGTAATTTGAGGCAGACACCATATTACTTTACTTAAAAAGTACCTTCCCTTTACACCGTATATGTACTATATCTACAATCGTATATGTGTGTGTCTGTGGGTGTATTTATATATATGTTTTATATACAATCCGAGAAATTCGTAAAGCCTTCTTCACATCGGAAAATATAAGCATAAACTATAGACAATTGAATGAGCCTAAAAAAACCTTTGAATATATTTGTAAGATCTGTTTGAATCGATCGACGATAGCGATAAACACGTGAGAAATCTCGTAAATCTTTATATAGTAGAAGGTAGCACTTTCATTGAAAAGAATCGAGAAAGGTGAGGAGCCTATTTTCGAGAGTCGTTGCATCACCTTTCCACGCGCGCGAGAAGATAGAAGATGGTGAAGGTGGTGGATGCGAGGTATTAGGTTATAGACCTCGCTTTTCCAGGCGCGCGAGTTATAAATGGCCGGTGCACACCGAGCTGAAACGTACATAGAGGACGCGTGGAGAAAGAGGAAGAGGTGGAGGAGTAGGAGGAGGAGAAGGAAGAGGTGGAGGAGAAGGAGGAGAAGAAGGAGGAGGAGAAGCAAGGGTAGAGACTCTCCGAGTGGTCCTCTCTCTTTCTCTCTCGCATAACACACACACACATATATATACATTCACTCACTCACTCACTCCCTCGCTCACTCACTCCCTCACTCACTCACTTACTCACTCACTCACTCTGGAAGTACAGGAGCGAGAAGAAGAAGGAGAGAAACGAGGGGTTAGAGGAGGACAGGACGGCGAAGTGAGACAGGAAGCGAGACTAGTCGACGTAGTCGATGGAAGCGCGCAGGCTAGTGGACTCGGATTTATGAGACCGTCATATTTCGCAAGCTGCAAGCCGGTAATTCCTGGCCGTGCTGCGATTTATGGCCGCGGTGTGTCCCGCCTGCGTCATTAATCCTTCCCTTTCGCACCGAATCGAACTTCCACCTATCCTATACTCGGCTTCTCCTCTTCTCTCGCTCTCCACACTTTTCCACCTTCCTTCTTCTTCTCCTCTATATCTCCTTCCTCCTACGTATGTACAATTTCGAACGTATATACGAGAGAGATAGACTATCACTATTACCCTTGCCCCGCGGGAACCGATCCATTCTTCTCGCAACTTTCATCTTCCCGGCTTTCTCGGGTATGACAAGCAAACGTGAAATGACGTATGTCGTGTGGATCGTTCGATTCAAATCGTTCTCTTTTTCAAGTTTATAATTTTATTAAAATCGATTCGAATACAGTTTCCTTTTTATTTTCTTTTATTTGTTGTTTCTTCTTAATTAATTTATTTATTAATTTATAATTAAAAATTATTTATAACTTATAAATATTATAAAGTATCACAATTCATTGAATTATTTTTTTTTTTTCATTTTTATATAGATAATTATGATTTCATAAAAATATACGTATCTATACCATCATTTATATTAAACCCGAGTCACGTTTGACATTGATTAATTGTCGCTCAATGAATTAACACAATAATATTTAATGTTGTTCTCGATCGAATGAATTATTTAATATATGCGATTAATATCACATGCAAGAAAATGAACATCTAGTTGTTGTGAGAATAAACTTATGCTTTCGAGGCGATATTTTCAATATGCAAAACAAAACTGACAGCACTCGTTGTCGTATTAATGCACAAAATTATACTAAAAGATTATGATATGCTTCCTCGAGGAATAAATTAACATTTATTCAATCATTTATTCATTAATGTTATTACGAATCGGTTTTTGAAAGAGAAAAATTAAAAACATTCTACGTACTTTTCACGCATCTAATGATTAAAAATTGCCTGATTTGATTGTTATTATCATATATAATATATCATAATAATATATCATATGTAAAACCTTGAGACAAAATGCCCTTTAAGTTTTATCATTACGAAGATTATCACGCCATTGCAATTTTGTATTATTAACTTTCAATAATGATTAAAAATGTTTAATTCTTTGAGCTTTTATGCATTAGAAATAATTGATCAATTTATTTGAAACTAGGAACAAAATAGTTTTAAGTTTAGCAAAATATTTGATACACAGTAAATCATAAATTTCTGAAAAATTTCTTTGAACTCAAAACGGTCATTTTTTGAAGTCTTATTAGTGAAATGTTTTTAATTAAATTAGTGATATTTTGAAAGTTGTCAAACGATCAAAATTTGAAATTTTAGACAACATTTAGTTACCTAATTTGTTATTATAATTTTAAAAAGTTCATAAAAACACATATATACAGATTCAAAGACATTCACACAACTGAAGACATTTAGAGAACATAATTTGTTGAAAGCTTCAAACAGAACATTAAAATTCCATTTCTATTAAAAGCTATAGTAAGCACGCGCTTATCGTGATAGAGATTTCATTAGATAAACAATCAGGACGATAACAAAAATAAATTATAATCACATATAATATTTACAATGATTCGAGAAAGTTTACGTTTGAAGTTTTACATTTAATGGTATTCGATCTTGAATTTTCAACAGATTTTATTACCTCCATACTTTGATTTAGTCTGGTATACTGTTTGAATAATTAATTCTTTGCACTTTGATCCGGAATTGGTTACAATGTTCAATGGATGCATATATATTTATACGTCGAGTTGATCGTGGACTATCGGGAAAATAATGAATAATAATGATTACCACGTTGCATTGTATACTATATTGTAGAAAAATGAAAATTTTAATGTTCCATTATGTGTTTTCGTGACTATTGAAAATAATAAAATAATCATGAAATGCTTCATTAAAAAAATGTAGAGTGTAAAATGGAAATACAACTTTAAAAATAATCATTCGTCGTCACAAATTTAATATAATATTGTTAAGCTGACCGTATATTATAATATAGAATAAAGCGTTAACACGTGTCGACGATGTAAGCGAGTGAATTAATGAGATCAAGTGAGAAAGAAAAAAAAACAGTGAAAAAAAGAAAGAGCGAGAGTGAGAGAGAGAGAGAGAGAGAGAGAGAGAGAGAGAGAGAGAGAGAGAAAGAAAGAGAGAAAGAGAGAGAACGAGCAACGTTAATCACAAGCAATTTCGATACTCATTCGCCATATTCTACAAACATATATATTATATATGTATTGGATACGTTTTCGTGAGAATTTTACTAAAACGTCTCGCGCAAAATCGGTCGAGTGGAGCGATTCGAACATCGTGTTCGTTCTAGCTCGTTGATTTTCTTCAACGAGCTTGCCTCTAAGTATCGATGCATTAATCCCCACCGGTCCCCTTTCGCTTCACGATTCGATCGTAACACGAGCTATCAACGTACGTTTCGCGACGATAAATTCGCGGCTCGTAACGGTTTTTAATCAACGTATAACCCGTCGATGCGATTAATCATTCGACCGATTACGATCGAACACACGAGGAGCCATCGATAGTATAGTTTCTCTCTCTCTCTCTCTCTCTCTCTCTCTCTCTCTCCCTCTCTCTTTCTCTCTCTTTCTCTATCACTCTCTTTCTCCCCTTCTCACGCTTGACAAAATGCGTACACATCCCGTAAAATATCGGCCCGTTGTTGGCAATACTCGTTCTATGTTTCGTCGTCGTCGTCGTCGTCGTCGTCGTCGTCGCCGCCGATGTCGATAGTGAAGGATAAAAGTGTCTGACACTTTGTAAGTTTCACTTTTTCTAAATGACTAACCAGCAAACAATAGTACGTTGCGAAAGAACTTGCTTCGTTTATTTCGAGGACGAACTATCCATCGTGAAATACCGAGAAGCGTATTCTTTTAAATTGAAACGATTATATTCTATCTGATTGAATTACATTAATTTCTCGACACAATTTTCAAGCGTTAATACATATTTCATGCACTTTCATACATATATTTATATATATATATATATATAAATCACAGAAATATTTGGTTACTTTTTGAAAATGAACCGAACGAAAAAAATTCTGAGATTTGTACTAAGTATTAAAAAATTTATGTGCTATATATTCTATTTTAATGACAATAGAAAAATAAATAAATCAGTTATTTAAAAGTTTTGTATCAAGTGCGTTTTTTTTATAAAAATTAAAATATTTGCAAGGCATCCGTCGCTCGCTCAATAAAAGGAGAGGGGGACATAAAAAATTTTTTTATAATTATTCAACTGCGATATTAAACATCTCTATATTGTTGGGATTCTTCATAATTGTATTCCATAGGCATTATATTTGAATTAACTTACTTATGGCATTCAACACTTTTTTCCATACAATATTATGAGAGAGAGAGAGAGAGACATAAATTCTTTGATGATAGCAGAACTTTTAAATTGCTTAACTTCTTGATTCAGGGAAAGGCAACGTACAGCATTCCCCATTCTTGGTCTTCTTTCAACGGTGCCGTGTTTTTCTTACTAAAGTTAAAATCTCGATATTTCGTAGAACGTCTATCAAACATCTTTCTTGTAGTTGAATAAATTTTAATAGAACTGATTTGTCTATCGCTAAAATAGTCACGTAAAGTTTGGCATATATTATATATTGTGTGAAGTGTATCTAACGATATGCTAATTCCGTAAAATGATCAAATTATTTATATTTTAACTGATTATTTAACACCTTAAATGAATTTTTTCAAAAAAAAAAAGTCGAAATTCAGTTAAATCGTTTTCTTGCAACTAAATGAATGGAGATTCACTCCATTCCATAAAAATCTTTAAGGTCATTTTCAAAATAAAATTGACAATTATATATAAAATTATATATAATTGACAAAATCTATAAGAATTTCTAATTTAATATTATAAAATATCTGCACTTTGTAGATTTAGTATATTGTATATGTATATCTTATAAATATTATAAAAAATATATACATGCACACACATACACACACACACACACGTACATACTTTTCATGTAAAACTATAAACAGAAATTAAATATTGCACGTGTATTAAAATTATAGCGAGGAAAGTTTTCTTGTGATTATATAAGACACTTCAGACGATAATACTTAAAAGGTGACTGAGTATTTCCTGTAAATATGTATAGTGAGTATGAATACTACGGAAGTATCACGGGCGTTGAAAGATCTAGGTTATCAAGTTCAATCTCTCTTCGTCATTCCCGAGAAATCGATTATGCTTCGAAACTATTGAAACTGCAAGATTAAAAAGACTTTGAATTTTATTAGGTTATCGGTATCGTTGTGTATGTATACTCACCACTTCTCAGATTATCAAAAGGAAGATCTTCAAGAGATCGTTTCTCTCTAACTAATTATAATGTACCGCATAGAAAGTCCACGAGATCTTCGATATAGTTCCGATAGAATAAATATCCGAGGTATCGATCGAGATAACCGTATACCATTCACATTTCTTTTCGAATGACTGACTCCGCAACGCGTTTTGGAATGGAACTCAGGGACCGGCGTGAGAGAGAGAGAGAATTCTGTGCGATAACGAATAGAAACCATGATTGTAAGACAAAAGGATATACAAGGAGAAAGAAATGAAGAAGAAGAGGGAAGAATAAAAGAAAAAGAGTATCTTGGATTGGGCAATGGTTCGTCTGTGACTACTCTTCAGCGTGTTGTCGTCGCGTCGTGCGATCCTTCGACCAAATAATTAATCTCGACGGTCGGAACGCTGTCTTCTCCTTCTCTTTAACAACCTTAGCAGCCACAGCATCCTAAGCATCGTTGTCGTCGTCGTCGTCGTCGTCGTAGGAACGAAACGAGCAAGAAGAGGAGACCGCCGCTTGCACGTCGAGTGTGCGTGGAATGAAAACTGTCAGTGGCTGACACGGCGAATTGGTTGGGGGCGACAGCTCGCTAAATGCACAACTACCCCCTTCTACGAGTCTCCCTCACTCCCCTCTTCCTCTTCTCATCCCCATTGGAAGCGATTCTCTAGCCTACTACGTCTGTGAACGGCCTGGTGTGTACCTGCCGTCGCCGATGCCGTTGAAAATGTGAGCCGATATGCTTGTCCGCGCGTCACAATTTCCCCACAGCAGACTAAAAAAAGAAGGAAGAATAAATAAATAAAAAACGGGAGGCGGTGTAAGAGGAAGAGAAGAGAGGGATGGAAATTCACAAATGCATGGTATTGACGTTTCGCGACCTGTAGTCCGTTAACCCCTCGCCAAACTATGAAAAGGTACAACGAACTGCCGAAAACCACTTTAATCATTTATCCATAAGACCGCGAATTCTTCGGGACAAGATACAACGATCTCCTGGTCGTACTTATTTCCTAACATTTAAAAAAAATTTTTTCAATCTACCGCTATCTTTTCACACGTTTTTTTATGCTTTAAATCGAAAATATCAAAGATCGAATATCACCTAAAAAATACTAAACTTTCTATTTGAAAATGAAGTAAATTGAATTAATAAAGACAATTAGTTTGCAAGGAAATCCGTAATTCTTTTTTAAGAAAATCAATTTATCAAATATCATATAGCAAAACAAGCGCAACTTTTTTAAAATCGAAATTAAAAAGTGTTATCAACGAAAGGTAAAAATATACAAAACGTATTACTCTCATGATCTATTTCCAATGTTATCAAAATTAATCGACACGATTTTCGAAGGATAGATATCGAAGGATTCATTAGCTCCTTCCTGTAAGAGAATTCTTTCGGAATAACCTTAGGCAGGAGTACTGACGTAGGCTAGGCGACGACGTCGATATTAGTCCGACGTGGAAGTTATAATTGGCAAGGTTCGATCGATATTTTAATTTATCTAAGGGAAGTGCTCCCGGTGATGCTGTCAGTGCACTTAACGAGAGAGGACAGCTTGCCGAACCGGCGAGCAGAAAATTGAAAATGCTGGAGAAGGGAGTGAAGAGGGTTTGAAGAAGGGAGGGTGAAAGAGTGAATGAAGGAAAGAAAGGAAATCAACGTTAAGAACTACTCGCACCCGCCGTCAGGAAGTAATAAGTAAAAAAATAGATGCTTCCCCAAGAATTACCAATTACTTCGATAATTATTCATTCGAGTGTCAGCGTAAACGGTACCGTTGATGAAAATAAACCTGAATTAACGTCAACCGCGTTATCGTATAAATTATAGTACGCGTCCTCGCCAAACTACGACGACACCTCGTTCATATCACGAACCTATCGGTATTAGATTAGGAAAACGAACCCTTCGAGTATGCGCTCGTCTGCCAATCTAAGAGCACAGATTTAGAACGTATATTCCGAATCTCATAGAAATGAAGAAAGGCATCTACATAGTCCGAATATTTCTCGAAGAGGATTAAATTGGGGGACTTGAAATATGCGAAAGATTACCGAAGAGGATGATATTTATCGAAATAAAATGAATGGAAAGAATGATAATATGGAAATGTGCACGTCGTGAAAGTTATAAATTTAGAAGGCCGAAGAGAGTTCCTTCGTAAACAAAGTACGGTAGTTAAATCGTAGAGCAGATTGGACGCAACGAGAACAGCTAGTTGCACTTTGAATTTAATATCCGAGACAACGTAGCAACGGTGATGGGAGGGACGACGGAAACACCTGATGCTTTTTGTTTACGAGCAGTCAACGAACGGTGGTGTGGGAATAAGAAAGAAAACTCTGCTAGCCCATCAGAGTTGAGAGTCGACTACCTTAAATCTGACATTTAACATTTCGTTGCAATTTCTCTAATTGCTAATCGACACTACAAACTTCTATTGTTCTTATTTTATCTGTTTTTTTTTTCTTATCTCTTTCTCGCTCGTTTATATCAATATCATTGTCGTTATAACAGTGTACGTAGATAAACAGAACTTGAAAAATGATACAAAAATAATGCAAGAGTCGATGTTAAATTACGAAAAGGACAAAAGGGAAAGGGATCGATTCGATATTCGCGTAGTTACTGTAACCGAAACGTTCGAAAGGTATGGCTCTGCACGAACGTCAATTATAACGAGGATAGGATACGTCCGCCTTGATGGAATTAACGTCCCCATCGTACTTCGTTAGCCGTTCATTCGAGTCTCCATTATCGAAGTCTCGCTAAATAACTTAATGGCAATTACTTAACTGATACATGTCCCTGTGGTTACTATCGTCATTGACAGTACGTTGGGCTTTCCGAAGGTAAGAGTTATCCGTTGATACTCGGATTTCACGCCGTCGATCGTTATTACCTGTACATATGTATGTATGTACGGCTATATCTACATGCATGGCTATTGTACATCGAAAATCGAGAAAAGCGAAAGAGTTAGAGGACAAACCCTCGCTCGACAGAATGTGCTCACGTGTTATCGCAACGATAAACACGTTGGAAAACGAGAATTTACGTGGTCGGAGACATGGCAACGTCAAAGAGAGATAACTCGATCGTCGATGTTAACCGTGCCACATGATTTATATAAAGCCTGTTTCCATACTCGTTTATTCATTCATCGGGCAAGAAAGTGCAACGATTACCTTATTGTTACGAGTCAAATGTCTCATGATTCATCGTTTCATCACCTTAAGTATGATATCAATAATCTATCGATGTTCTCATCATTGTCATTATCAAATATCATTTTTGTACCAATAAAATTTTTTACTATCTTCTGTCACATATAAATCTGTTTTATGATATAAAAATAAAATTTTACAAGCTTTTATTATTTTTTTACGAACAATACATTAATAATAGAAATAGTATATACTTATATAATTTAAAAATAATTTTTATTTGTCTCTGCAAATCCTACGGAATTAGAAATTTCTTACTTATATGATAATATTAAATCAAATTAAATATATTCTAAAGGAATGCATTGTTTAAATAATCTCAATGAATAGCATTATTCTAAAACTAGATCAAAAAGATCACGCGATTTATTCGATTCAAAATCCTCAAGTAGAATGTATAAGAAGTCATCGGACAGTCGATAGGAAGCTTAACGGTTCGTCGACTGACGATAGAAACGGTTGCCGATCTGAAAGGAGAGCGCCGTTGGCAGAACGAAAAAAAAAAAAAGAGAAGGAGATGGTGGAAAAAAAGAGGAAAAAAGAAGAGAGAGAATGAGCGAGAGCGAGAGAGAGAGAGAGAGAGAGAGAGTAAGAGAAGGCACGGTGCGGCGGGTCGATGCGAAGCCGACGAGACACGATCGAGTCATGCTGGTCCATTGTCCTGCGGTAGATTGGCTGATTTCGTCGGGACGTTTGACGAAGCCGCCGCGTAGCTACCACGAAGATTGATTGGCAGTGATAGGGACGATCGACGAGTACGGCCGAAGCCGGCACGGAAGCTCAATAAAGGTAATTAATGGCTCGGTCGAACCGTAGGTGTTCCGTCCGAGAAAGAAGAATCCCAATAAAAACACCAATTTACAGCGCTTTGGTAGCTAGCGCGAGACTCGCTCGAGTCTTTCGATACGCGGATCGAGTAAAAGAGAGAGAGAGAGAGAGAGAGTGCATCGTTCGCATAACGGCATATTGTAAAACCTTTCTCGATATATATACGATCGTTCTGACATCTCGTGCTGCGTCAAACTCGAAAGAAAACCTTGAACGATTGGTTCGCTTTTTCTGATTTATTACGACAATTTTGATTTTCAAGTACGTTCGCGTTGGATGCATTTTACAAAGAATCATCAATAACAAGAACAGCTACATAGTCGCACTGGTAACTTTCATATTTCATCGTAATTATATTTTATTTATAATACAGTATATTATTGAACTCATCGTTCAATCTTTTATCAACGAAACAAGTTCCATAAAAAAATAAAGAGGACCGATCTCTCCATATATGTTATTTTTAACGAACAATTACCGAAAAACAAACTCACATACTTTCCCGTTACAAAAGTGTAAACTACGATTTTGTTTTTCTTGTGAGTGCCATTTGTTTCAATCTATGCTTCAATGGACGTGAGCTAATTACGAACAGTATTGAGCGACACGCTGTTTCTCGAGTCGTGTCTACGTAGCATCGTGGCGACGAGCGACGTCCATGAATGGTAGTCTCCGTGGCCCGATAGTCTAGAGAGAGAGAGAGAGAGAGAGAGAGAGAGAGAGAGAGAGAGAGAGAGAGAGAGTACAAGAGAGAGAGAGAGAGTTGGTCTCTCTCTTCTACGGTCAACCGGTTACAGGGAGTTGACAGGGTTGGCCGGGCGCGTTACTGCGAGCCCAGGACAGTTCCTGTCAGGCTACATGGAGACAAATGAGCGACCGGCAATCAAGCGCTGTTAGCTCCGTGCGACCTTTCGCCAACCGCCATCTGACCGTTCCTTTTTGCCCCGACCCGCTTCATCATAATTTATTGTGATACTGTCACGTTAATAACTCAATTTATTTCACTGGAAGCCCTATTATTTTTACGGCTGGTCTTAGCTTCTCCTCGTACTTCTCCTCTGTCCTATCTTCTCCAAATGGGAGACCATGTACTCTCTCACTATTCACGTATTTCATCCGGTTTTCACTTGATCCATTCTGTCTCTCTCTCTCTCTCTCTCTCTCTCTCTCTCTCTTCTTCTTCTTCTTCTTCAACTATCTTTCCTTGTGTCATTGCAAAAAAATCTTGATATTGTCGATAATAAGAGTTGAGTTGATCATACTATTTACCAAGAACCGAAGATAACGTCGACTTTGAAAAATTTCAAAAACAAATAATTATCGAAGATAACGTAAATGGCATAGCATGAAAGAAATTATTTTCAAGGTTTGAACAATAGCACTATTATCTTTAAACATAGCTTTTTCGACGGTTAAATTATTCAAAATATCTGATTAGACGATATCACTTCCTTGTTAATTTTTGCTATTCCAATATTTTTTTTTTTTTTTTATAAAAAAGGCAATATATATATATATATATATATATATATATATATTTCATGCAAATAAAGCGTAAAATGACTTGCCAGAAATAAACTGTTACTCATTACCGTAGACAAAAACAAACTGTCATTCGGTAATCGATCAAAACGTCAACACCCATTCGCATATATGTTGATATTTCCTCCAATATAAACTATCAACACGATAAGTTTTACTAATTAATCCGAACGAAAAAGGAAAATGTATTCTTCATTAAATTGCCAAATGAAGATCAAAACGTACCACAAAACTTCAGAAAACATTTTAATTTAACATTTACAAAACATCTTCATTTAAAAAATACATAGAGAATGAGACGATAGTCTATGATAATATCGCGACAACATCGTCGTACATTAAAAACGATAGGGGGTTGGGTGAAATTGATCCTCAGGCTCTGATTTCGTGCATTCAGATTGCAAAACGTTAAGATAAGAACTAGAAAGCCGGTAGGGCACGACACCACCTCGAGCTACATCTACCCTCTATTCTGTCGCATATACACAGACTCGGAGGATAACGTTGCGAGAGATAGCCCAGGTTTAACCCCTCGACAGCTACGCTATACCTCCTCTTACTTAGGAACTTCTTGGCTCCTTATCACCGGCCAAGGCTATAACCAACCTAAGTTTCCTCATCAATGTCCCATCCACACTGTGTCTGTGACTTCCTCTTCCTCTGCTTCCTCTTTCTCTTCTCCTTGTACCTCTCTCCTTTCTCACTTTCTCGTTTTCTTTTTTCTTTCTCTTTTCTCTCTCTCTCTCTCTCTCTCTCTCTCTCTCTCTCTTTCTCTTTTACGAGTATCTCGTTATACCACTTTTGTCACTATCGTTTTGCCGGAAACTTATAACACGTAGCTCCGATATGGACAAACTCATCGAATAAAGTCTATCGAAGTATTTATGTCTGCTTAGATTTTCGAAAGATTTTCTTTTATTTGGTGTCTCTTTGATCCTCTTTCTCTCGATTTCGTTTAAGCTTATCTCCTGTTCTTCGCGATTTATTCATTAAAGGCAATAAAAACAAATAATTTTTTAATAGATATCATATATATATATATATGTATAGTTTGAACTGGATAACCTCTTTCTAATATAAAATTGCTCTAATAAAATAAATCGCTACGAAATTATTTTTACGACAAGAAATCATGTCCCTGGTATACAGAAAATATTTTCATCGACGTGTGTTAAAAATATATGACTATATGCCCCGAAGCGATTCGTTGACGTAACGTTCGCGGTTGGATCGCGAACGGTCAACGTAGATATCGAGCATGTAATAAACTACAAAGAAGTAAATCACGTCCTGCGGTGGTGTAGAGATTTCGAAACGAATGAAAATGGCAAAATAGAGAAAGAAAAATCGTATTTATCTACCACTCGTGCTCGTAGATCTCATCGATCTCATGCGAGAAAGTCAGAGGGCGCGAGTCGATCTATGGATCTCGTTGGAAAACTCGTCTACCGTTGTATTGTTGCGTTATATCGACGAGATATTAATCGACGAAGTTCGAGATAAAATATAAACGAATTGTAGAGCATCGTAATAGAAGCCACGAGTGAACGAAACAATATGTTTTCCCCTTCTTTTTCGCCTTCTTTCTTTGCACTTTAATGTATTTAAAAAATCAATTAATTATCATTTTGAAATAATATATTTTTAAAAGTGTATTACATATTAGATTATCAAAGAAGATAATTACAACAAATTTTAATATGATCGAAGAAATCATTATAAAGACAGTAAAATGTAAGAATATATCTATTTAAAATTAAAATTTGCATTAAATTATGCTTATATATTTGACTAAATTTGGGGGACTTAGAAATAATGTAACTTATATCTATACATAGTTAGAAACTAAATGTTTTATGAATGGTCTGAAACTTAGAATCTAAACGTGACTTCAAATCTATCGAAGCCTAAATTACGGTACTTGGAGTATAGCGAAGCGGTAAATGTCGATAAAGGAAACTAACTGTAAGTCCCATCACCACTTGGAAATTATTGTTAGTATATTTCTCGAAATCAAAACAGATGCTTTTCGAATTATCAGTAAATTGGCAAAACATATATTCAATCAACATTCGATTTAAGACAGATCCAAATCGGTACTTAGAGAATATTACAGTACATTAGAGTTACAGGATAATACAATTAATACTCATAGCATAAAAAATGATTTAGGAAATGAAATAAAAATGGAAAAAATTCTGATCGTAATCAAAGCACAGTTTACATAGTACAAATCGTTTAAAATCAGCCTAAAGGTACAATGAGAATAAAGAAGAAATATCTATTATCGAGAATATTAAATTTTCAATTTTTCTACGATCGAAGATGTTCTTGAAATGTCACGTTATTGTTACCTGCAAGTATCTCAGTCACATATGGTTCAATATTGCTACGTTCATATATTTGAAACGTTCATGAACGACACTTGCAGAGCACGTTACACAATAATATTAATATCCTCTTCATATATGTTCACGCTAATAGAAAAATAATATTATTATAATCAAGAAAGAAAAGATTAATCAAACGATAAATGAGTTTGACTCGTATTAAAACCGAGAATTTTCCTATTTTAGCCAAGCCTTAAACCATTAATTGTCATTATCGGAGTTTTCTTTCGGTCCATCCATACGACTGAAGAATGAAAGTTCATTCGGAGAACTCATGTTGAACTTCCTTACCTACATATATACCTATGTGCGAACTTGTATCGTTAACGAACACGTTGGGCACAAGGACGGTTAAGAGGGTTCTCTTACCAGTCGACTCCGTTACACCAATCACAATTACTCCGTCGGCGTCTTTGTAGTCGCATAGATTGAGAGATAACTCGCTCCTTCATGCTCGATTCAATAATTTAACGTAATTACGAGAGAGCACGCCGGCGTGGCGGTCGTCGGTCGGCACCGCAAGATGCGATTAAGCCAAACGCGTTCGAACGTTACGCCTTCGAGAGATTCGAAAGAGCACGTTCGTACTTCTCGACCGAATGTTTACGTCGTACTCTACTCGTCGGCAAGGAGATTCTTCGGTGGCAAGAAATTATCACGAGTGCCGATCCTGACGCCCAGTCTACTCTTACAATCGCAATTTCAAGAGGACATAAACACATTGGAATTACAGCTCGATACAACTTTCGATATTACTGCCGATATCTGTAAAATCGAATATACCTTTATAAATTATCTTTTGAGTCTATTAATCCATATGAATTCTTTTTCAAATCGTATACCTACTTAATACCAATTTATCGAAATAAATTGGAAAACGATTGAACGCAACGAAATACGAGGGATTATTAAGGTCTTATAATACGCATTAAACTGATCGTAAGACATTTTATTTACTTAACATTATTCGCACACTATTTACGAATCGTTCAATTATTCATTGTTATATTTGCAAATACAGAGAGAGAAAGAGAGAGAGAGAGAAAAGGTAAAAGAAGAAAAATAAATGAGCAACAGATTACAAGACAAAGTTTATCGTAATTGCTTTCCATAAAAAAGGAATTATTTCCTACATTTTCTGCTTATTAAAGAAATCCCTCTCTTCGTTCGATATATAAGCCGCGTGCAAACGTTATCAGCCCTTTCCGGCGCATCGCATTCGCTTCGCTCTTCCGAAGGAAATCGTCTCTGATTCCAAGCGTTGTCGTATTATGTAAATTCCTGACATCCCTGACCCTACAATTAGTTATTCTCGTATGTATGTAGTCACGTATACCTACAATTTTGCGAACTCCCGCGCGCCCTTTCGCCGCACTCCTGCAACCAATGGAATTCTCTCGGTGGAAAAGACGCGGAAGCATGGATTCCAAAGAGAACGAGAGGTCTTCTCGACCGATAGGAGCCTAACTAAATGGTAGAACCTACCGATTGAAATTATTTACGGTTCTCAAGAATTGCTGATATTTCGCTTATCTATTCATATAATATAGAAGACCTTTATTGTAATAAAGGTTAGGGAAAAAGAGAGAAAAAGAGAGAGGGAGAGAGAGAGAGAGAGAGAGAGAGAATAAAGTTTAATCCTAATGAATGAAAACTTTTGGAAAATAATAAAAAATTCTAGATAAGTACAAGATAAATAAAAAAGAAAAAAAGAAAGTAATTGAGCAATGAAAATATGTATAAAGAGTACGAGTAATTAAATCGTGATTAAAATTACACGATCTGTATATAATAAGTTGAAAAAAAAATAAAAATAAAAAAGACAACGATAGATAAATCGAAGAAAAAGAAAGAAAGAAAAAGAAGGAGAGAGAGAGAGAGAGAGAGCGAAAATCAAAAAGAAGAAAAGGAAAGCTCTTTTAGTCATCCCGCTCAGCGAACTAGCAACTAAGCCGTCGACGACTAACGTCGAATGTCTTACTACTCGGCAATAAACTAACGTGGATACGAACGATCGGTGGATTTTCTTGGACGTATTGAAGATTCCACTTGACTTTGCAGATAGATACTTTCTTCCTCTCGTCTTACATGAAGCCTTCTGTGTGAGTAAGAACGAGAAAGAAAGAGAAAGAGAGAAGCGTTGGTATACCTTCTACGGATGGTATAAATTATGCGCATTCTAAGATATCGCGGTTTCGCGATTTACGAACGACGCTCCTGCGTATTTCTTCCGACATCGCCTGGAGAATGTGTTTCTTCTCTTTTCACCTCCACGGAAAAAGAAAGAAAGAGAGAGAGAGAGGGAGAGAGAGAGAGAGAGAGAGAGAAAGAGAGAGAGGTAGAAAGGTAGAAAGGAGTGAGCATATCCTTCGGGCATGGGATTAATCCTCACCGCGATAAGCGTTGGACGTGCAAATAAAAACCAGCGTTAATTGACCGTCCGTCTGACGTCGAATCTGAAATCCGTAATCTCGAACTTTCTTATTACACTTTATCGCACCCTGTCATCGTAATTATTGAGGGAACTTAATTACGATGAGTTATGTTCAGCTCCTGACTACTTGTAAATCTACTAAGTTCCGTTTGATTTGAAGCTCTCGTGATTCTATATCAAGCGTACGTGTCTCCTCTATGTCTTCTCTGTTTATCCAACAATTATATAGATGTCAGATAGAGACATTGATCACATAAGACTTGCCGATATTATTTAAACTACGATGATAAAATTAACGTTGACGAAGCGATCTATATTAAATCTAGAATGAAGCAGTGAATTTAAGTCAAATCATTTTCGATTATGATGTATCGTCGAAAAATGGCTGAGCGAAGCGTCAACGAAGCGTCAGCAAAGTTGGCTGTGACCACTTCAAAGACATTATCTCGAAAGAGGAAAGGAAACTCTTGGTTGGATGTACCCGGTAGGAGGAGGACCGCTATGACGTAAACTGTTAAACCGAGCGATGCCTGGAAGTTGGTAAGGACGAGCAAAGAAGGAGGAGTAGAAATGGGTGAAGGGGAGGGAGGGAATAGAAGGAGGCACACGACGCTTGGACAAGCAAAGGAGGTGGATGAAGAAGAGAAGGAGGAGAGAAACGCGACGGACCGGATGATGAATTAGCCGAGGTGACCTCTCGCGCGAAATCTCTCTTGCTAGCTCTCGCCGTAGGCAGCTCCCGTGATGTCGACCCCGAGATGATGGATCGCCTCGCGTCACGGAGCCATTCATCACCTCCATCTATCAGCCACCCCTTCACCTTGCTTTAGAAAGCGAGCATTCGACGGCTATCTACTCGCTACGGATAGTGATTAATGTTGATCGGAGCGCACCCTGTTATTCGACCTCACCTCGCTTCCCTTTTCCTCATCTCTTTCTCTCTCTCTCTCTCTCTCTCTTTATATATATATATATATATATATATATATATATATATACACCCAGCTATCTACCTATCTATCTATCTTTCTGTCCTTCTCATTCCTCCTCCGTCGTCGATTTTCCTTCCTCGCTATAGCGTCGCTGCGTCTTCTTCTCGGACGTTGACTTCGCCCAACGCGTATGGCCGGATTCCAAAATGCAGACCTCTTCTCTTGCGCTCTCTCTCTCTCTCTTGCTCTATCTATCTCTATCCATCTATCTATCTATCTATCTACCTATCTCTATCTCTCTATTCTGGAAATTGCTCGAAGGATAGCTCCGTTTCGCGCGGACGCATGTAAAATATCGCTCCGATTTCGACGTCTTGCTCTCCTACGGATTAACGTCTTGTAGCGTGAAGAACGGGATGAAAATAAAGAGCGTAAATGCTCCAACGCTTGGTTGTGTAAGTGTATTCGCTTGGTATATCTTCGAAAGAGGTTTAGAAGAGAACGATTCGTCTTCTACAAACGGCGATGAGTGTACCGTTCGAAATCAACGCTACGACTGCTGTGAGATGTTAAGCTTTCCGTGTTTATGTACCAACCAACGCGATGAGATCGTCGGTTTTTACATTGTTGAATTTTCCGTAGAACATACGAACAGACAGATTCTCCGAGTCAGTAATTTTTAAAGAAACATCCACATAAACCATTTTTAATTACATTTGTATATTTAACGTTTCGAAGAACTCGAAAGCAGGTGTAAAAAATTCGATAATAATTATTTAATAAAACGATCGTACGCATTTCGAGAATATTAATTTAAATGAATTTTAAAAATTCGTAACAAGCAATAGACCGATACGTATTCGTCCCTTTAAAGTTGCTGTAAATATCTTGAACTAATATCTGAAATTAATTAGGCATATTCGTTACACCTGCGGAAAGGTCAGTGTTGTTTCTTCAGCTGTTCTTGAATATATATATATATATATATATATATATATATATATATATATATATATATATATGTAGTATGTAGATGTATGTATGTATATGTAGATGTACGTATGTATCCATGAACACATGTATAAAAGTTGTTATTTCCACTTTCGTTTCGTACGGTCAATGTACCGATGATTACAAGAATTTGTACCAGCAATTTCCCAAGAATTCTCATTTGGTACAAGTTTTTTACTTTAATCTCAAGAGAAAAATTGTCAAGAACGTTCTGTGCTCGCTTATTTCTCTACTAGGGAAATACAAATGAATTTATTTACTTTCAAATGCATAAAAAAAAAAAAATCCCAAGAACAATAGAAGCCTGATTGTACGAACAAAATTGACAAATAATAAAAAATTGCAACAATTTATTCTCTGACACGAATATTGATATAAATTGTATTTCATAAAAGCGAAATGAATATTTTACAGTTTATTCTACTGTCAGCCTTTTAAGTCCCGTTTCCATTTCTCGAGTACAAATATTTCTTAATTATTCTACCAGTAAAACAAATATTTGAACGGATAATGTTAATAATAATCTGGAAGAAAAATACATTAATTAAAGTACATAAAATGATAAATTAACTCTATTCAATTTTAATTATCATCCAAGCGGAACGTCTAAAAAATCTAACATAGTTATTTTTACTCGTTTTAATCTATATCTTTACATCAAAATAAAAAGAAAAAAAGAAATAATAATAATAATAATAAAAGAACAGTGAAAAAATATCCTTAAGACTAATACAAGCGATGTAAAGAAAAAAAAAAAACAAAAAAGAAACAAAAAAAAAACAAAAAAAAAATGCAAAGGAGTGGTGGAAAAAAGGAAGACAACGATCAAAGAGAAAAAAAAGAAAAGGGGAAGAGAAGCACGTCACTCCTGCAGCCAATCGATTTTGTCTTTCGCAATTTCCAGTGTCGAGGGGATCGGACGTAGCTTATAGATGAATTATAGTCGGTCTTTGGCCGTCGCGCATTCAAGGGTGATGTATGATTCGATGAGAGACGGTAGGTAGAAAACATTCACGATATACGGCCTGTTAATAACGGCAAGAACGAACGAAAGAACGAAAGAACGAACGAACGGATGGACAGACGGACGGATGGAAGGACGGATGGACGGATGGACGGATGAACGGACGAGCGAGCTAGCCTGCTTACTTGCTTGCTTGCTTGCTAGCTAGCTAGCTAGCGAATAGACGCGGAACGCGCGCGGTACACAGATGCCGCTGGCGGGCTGAGCCCCTTTGTGTTTTATTACAAACGATACGTCAGGCACGATGTATGGGCTGCCTTTATCCGCGGCATGTTATTGATGTGCTAAATTGTCCGCGCTGACTCGTAAGACCGTGGAACAGGATAGCTGATAGACGTCGTTCGGGGATGCACTAATCGTGATGCCGTTCAACTCGACAAAGAGATCTACCAGAGTACGACGAGGCACGCGTTACATGGACGTCCAACTAACGATCCCTTCGTTCTATAAAGTCTTCTATCGTGTAGATATTTGCACCGATTCAAGGACTACTCCTACGTACATCTAAGTCTAATAAATTTTGGATCGATCAATCGATTACTCCGACATTGAATTAAGTTGTTCGAATTTGTTGTCTCATGTATTAATTACAAATGTAATGATCTAACGATGTAAATTTGTTACCATAGATAATAGGAGATCATAAAATCTCCTTCGAACTGAACATAATTATATATTGAAATGAAAAGAGGAAAAAAAAAAAAGAAAAAAAAAATAAGTGATTCAAGAGAACCAAGCAATTATTATCCATCCTGTCGGTGAATAATCCTGGTTGAATCGTTTATCTTTCATCGTTGAAACTGTTAATTATCATCACGCGCGTAATAAGAAGGAAAAAAAACAGGATACGATTGTATATACAAGAAAGTTTTAGAAATTCTAGAATTATCTTAAATAAGTAAAACATTATAATTACTTTTCTAAGAACGTGAAATTAAAAATATTATTTATTCTATAATATTTCCTTTTATTTTCTTTTCTTTTCTTTTATTTTATTTTCTTTTTTTTTTTTTTTTTTTTCTTTTTTATAGAATTATCGAAGAAAAACGAACAAAGATTTTGAAGAAGTTTAAAATAACGGTTAGAGCATCGGTATGCGGGTGGTATATCGAGAAAGTTGAACAACGAGGACATAACAGCGGGAAGCCGGACCGCAAAGGGTGAAAAAAATGAGTATAGAGTCGATCGTCCAACGCGAGAAGTATAGCTGTCGTGACACATTCGAACACAGTGCTACCGAACGCGTTAACTCCTGCTACTTTGTCCGAGCTGTCAACGTAAAACGAAAAGAAATCGTCCTTTCTCTTTCTCACCTCCTCGATCGGAGAGCTTGAACACCTCGGCATTTCCTTTTTCTCGTTTTGTTCTTCTTCCTTTTCTTTCCATCTCTCTCTTTCTCTCTCATACACACACACTCTCTCTCTCTCTCTCTCTCTCTCTCTCTCTCTCTCTCTCTCTCTTTCTCTTTCTCTTTCTCTTTCTCTTTCTCTTTCTCTTTCTTTCCTTATCCCCCTTGAAGCACGGATTCGGTCGAACAAAAAGCGGGACACGCGTGCGCGACGATACTCCAAGGAAAATCGAGCGAATGCTCGATCTCGTTCGCTGATCTGGCGCAGAGTCAAAAAGAAAAAAGAGGAGAAGAAAAAGAGAGAAAGAAGAAAGGCACGACGAGAACAAATAACCTTCCTTGCAATTAATCACGTCATTCTCTCTAACGCCGTCCGTACATCGATTCAACATTTTTTTCTCTCGCTGGATGTACTCACAAGACGACTTCGAGACTTAATCCTTTACTTTGTTGATTGCCCATTTGATTGGCCTTGAAATATGTTTCCGTTTCAATACACGTCCCAATTTGATTGAAAAAATATTAGATTTACATTTGACTTGTTGTTTTTATGAAATCATTCATTTGTTAACAAATAATAATAGTCAATGAAAATCTATAGAAAATGTAAAATTTACGATGAGTGAAAATTGTTTCTTTTTTTCTTTCTTTCTTTCTTTTTTTTTCTTTCTTTTTTTTTAAGGAAATACGAACATGAAAATAGATAATTTAATTTAAACAAAAACTCGTTAATCTGATCTATGCATATATATATATATATATATATATATATATGCATGTATAAGTTAACTAAAGTATCATGAACGATGTTACACAAGAATAAAGTTAACACGCAAACGTTCCCTTCGAAGTCAACCACTCTATTTTCCTCTTCTTCCTCTCTGTTTTCACGAGAAACTCGCGGAGCTGCACTCCGTTCGGACTCTAGGCCGCAGATTTATGCGAGTTGCCTTGCAGCTCCGATATCCGAGAACCCTCTCTTTTTCTCTCTCACACTCGCTTTTCGGTCTCGTAATGAAAGAAATAAATTCACTCTCTTGGGTGTAGCCAACAGCAACCGGGGATGGACAAACGAGCGAGAAAATTCGTTTGTGTATGTGCGTATAGCTACCAAGAGCACCCAGAGTAGAAAGACTATACTTCTCTTTTCCTCTCTCTCCCTTTTCAAATACACACACACACACACACACACACGCGCGCGCATGCACGCACCACTTTATTCTCCCTTCTTCCTTTTTCAGCACAGGCAAACAGTTTCACGCAGCGCCCACGTTCAGTCGTCTCATGGAAAATTCTAAGTTCCTAAAACGACGTTACTAAAGAATAAAAGAAACTTAGGATGGATTTCCAAAGGATAGAGATAAGAATAGGATGACCTAACGTATCGAATACCCACAAGATTCGTGTATATATATATATATATATATATATATATATATATATAACTTTGAAATTCTCTTGGTCCCTTTACATTCATTCTATTCGACACGCGAAACTTTTGGGTAGTAGTACCTCTTAACGTCAATTTCTCAACGTGTCTTCCGCTCTCCTTTTCTAGTAAAAGCGACGATATTTTAAAGTTAACTATAAAGTACTCACACGCACACAAACACATCTATCTATAAGTATATATGCATATACTTGAAAAAGCTTTAACGGTGCAACGTCGAGGAGATACGTAATTTATGGTAAGACGTGAAAACTGAATTCCAAGTTATACCAATGGAAGAAAAGGAGAATTGCGAGCATACTCGCCGTTTATATATGGCAGGCTTCGTTACATGTACTCGACGTATGAAGATATACATACGGGAAGAAGAGAGATCGGTGTCGATCCGTGAACGATAGAAATTCCATAGGAAGGGAGAGAATTTGAGGCATCCTTGTAGACAAAATGCACGCACACAAGTACGTAATACGTGCACCCGTAAACAGGTACACATAGACACACTGCAACTTTTGATTCTACGAATATCTTTTTTATTAAAGCGCTGTGGAAACTCAACGATGTTTTACAAGAGATATTTACAGGTTCGAAAGATACCTAAACTATTTTCTCTTTCTCTTTCTCTTTCTCTCTCTCTCTCTCTCTCTCTCTCTCTCTCTCTCTCTCTCTCTCTCTCTCTCTCTCTGTATTTCATAAATCTGATGCGATTATTACGATCAATTCGACATGCTTTGCGACGATCTCTTGCAAAGCCAAACGATTCACAAATTTCGAAGACATCGAGAAATGCTCAAACAAGACTCTGTTTCATCTCTCTTTCTTTCTCTCTCACTCTTTCTATTTCGCTTCTACGAAGAAAAAAACGCAACATTATCACAGTTTATCTGTATGTACGAAACACCGGCGCAAACCACATTGACTCGAAGAAGATCGTTCACAATTGGACACAGGTAGACGCACACAAACACTCTTCTTGCTGCGACGGACACAAGAATCAAAGGATCACGTCGAAGCGGCTCGAAAAACGCACATTCTTGCGGCGTATTCTCCGAGCATAATAACGGTGATATTTCGTGATGTGCATAATGTTAAACCGCCAATGATGACATTTCATAGACTTTAATTATTTTTTTTTTTTAATTTACACATATATATATATATTTATATTTATATTCATGTATTTATATATTTATATTTATAGACTCATATTTATATATTTATATACATATATATTTAGAGAAAAAAAGAGAGAGACAAGGAATCTCTCTCGAAAAAGGATCGCTTAAATAAGATCTGTATAATACACGGTTCGCTATGTACAAAGAATGAAAAAGAAAAAAAGAAACATAGAGAGAGTGAAGGAAAGATCTTGGCGGAAAAGTCGGTCGTTTAGGGATGAACAGCGGCACCGATCCGTTGTCCGTAAATTGCGTAAGGCGAGTAGTAAGGACCTAGCGCATTGAAGGCGCTATAGGGTGAGGCTGCTAGGGATGCAGGTAAAGGTGCAGTGGGCGGTTTACCGTAAGGATGATATCTCGCACCGAGAGGACTAAGGGATGGTGCAGGATAAGAGGCACCGCTGGCACGGTGAAGGGCTGCCGCTGAAGGCGAGAGAAGCGGATGGGGATGAGGATTAGCTAGGAGACTGGCAGGTTCCGGTGCACCAGCTGCAGCGGCCGCTGCTGCCGCGGCAGCCGCTGCGAGATTCGTGTGACTGCGGAGATGTTGAAGGAGCTCATCGGATGTTGCAAATCGTTTGCCACAGTAGGAGTCACCAGCGATCCAGTTGCACACGTACGGTCTACCACCGGCAAGCGTGGAAGGGTATGCGAGTGAGGGTGGAGGCATTGGACCTAACGAAGACAATGCCATTGCGAGGCCATATTTCTGATGATCGCACTGGGTACATCCACTTGGACAGACGGATGCGGCTCCGCCGGCGACACTCGCGGCACTCGCGGCACCACCACCACCTCCTCCACCACCACCGGCGCTGCCAGCAGCACCACCGGCACTCGCACCAGCCCCCATCATCAATTGGGCTCCATGAACACTGTATTGGCAGCCGGTGCAATAAGGATCCTTGCAAACTGGAACGAGCGCTTCGCCGCCGGCTGGCGTTTTCACTCGAGCATAACTAAGATATGGATTGCCTGGCGTAGGTGCCGTTGTTGGGTAACCCAAAAGTGCGGCCGCCGCTGCAGCATGATGATGAGAAAATGGCGAGGCACCAGCAAACGGTGGCCTGAACGCAGGATTTTCCGCAAGTCCGGGTGGACAACAAAGTGGATTCCCAGTGGCAAAACCAGGTATCGATGCCTTATAAGCGGCCAATCCGGCTGCATCCTTCGCATGGCCACCGCTGAGGATTTCCATACCCGATCTAATTATAGGGCTCGTTCCGTTATTTCGTGGAGATGCGTCGGTTTTCTCACGATCGCCAGGCGTCTTGCGGTCGGAAGCTGAGAGAATACTATTCGAGGAACCTGCCGTCGCTTGACTCGACGGCGAGGCTGACTTCCTGCCGACGGGTGTTCGACTACCCGACGACGAAGACGACGTTGACTTTTTCTCATTAAGATTTCCACTTGCGTTATTATTGTTGTTGTTGTTATTATTATTGTTGTTATTGTTGTTATTACTACCCCCGATGCTCAGACCTTCTGACGCGTTTTCCTGACCGCCGACACTGTGCACGCTTGCCTTAGACGTCGGCCTGCCTTCATCTTGTCCCGTCGTATTCTTTCTCGTCACTACGTTAGTCTCATACGGCTTAAACGCAAGTGTTTTACTGTCCGACGGACTGCCTCGCGTGCTCCGTTCTAATTTAGCCGCTGGCGGAGACTTAGCACTCGAACCACCGACGCTGCTATTTTTCGAAGAATTTTTGTCTAATGGCGAGACCAGTGGCTTTGTTGGTGAATCCGCACCTATTTGACTGCATGTTTGTGCCAAAAGTGCCAAGGGACTCTTCTTCGCATCCAACTGTAAAATAAAAGCGATCCCACATTTACTTTTTTTTTTATTTATGATTACTTTCTTACGGTTACTTTCGGATTGCAACGAACGAGCCCGACGACTCGTTCAACAATTATTTGACCTTTCAACAAGGAAGATTTTCGATTTTTTAATTGTAAATATATGAAAATTATTATTATTTTTTTTTTTATCAATAATAAAATAATATAGATGGAGAAAGGAAACTTTTTGATAAATTAATGAATCCTAAAAATGTTGATTATAATTTGGAAATTATAATGATGCCTTGGATAAGGCTGAGAAATAATTTTTTTTTATAAAATTTTGTCACGAGAGAAGTTTAATTTGTTTAACAAATTATTCCTTTTTTTCTCGATTTAAAGGATTAAAGATAGAAAAGTGTTGTTGATTCTGAAGAGGTGAGGAAACGGACGTTGCCGTCGGAACGGCTAATCACTTCTTCACCTTTCCGACAAACGATCTAATTTTACAAAGTTATTTCAAGTTCAAGCTTTTATTTTTACATTACGTTGAAAATCACTTTCGAACTTATTCTTGAAATATCAACTTGTTTAAATAAATAATTTATGAGGAGTATTACGAAAAAGAAAATATTTCACGAAAAACGCAAAATATTGTATCGTCGTTTAAATTCTATATATATATATATAATTTCTCTTTACAAGAAATAAAAAGATTTTACAAATAATTATTTAATATCGACTTATAAAAATAATAAAAATATCCACTGAAATATAACAAATCGTTTTTTACTTAGAAGGAATTGTATTTAAGGATCTAAAAAATTCATAAAAATGAATATTTATACATTTGTTTTCCATTTTTATGATTAAATTTCATTGTTTCCATCGATTAATAAAGGAACAAATAAATACGATAATATTATAATTATTTCAATATATAATTCATCATAAAAAATTTCTAAAAAACATGTAGAAACATATAATTCCCATTTGTGATATCAAAGAAATAAGATTCAACACATTTAATAAAGTATTATGAAAATCCACGAGAAATTCACAGAGGTTGAAGATTCGAGCGAAGATCCGTCGGCTCGCGCTCATCATGAACGGAGTAATTCTCTTTGTAATCTTCATAGCTTAACCACGAATCCTCGTGGTTTTATTGAAAAACATGTATTTTCATCACAAATATGTCTACTAACCGTAGTTGGAAGCGGAGAAAGATAATCCGGCTGTAAGTACTGATTGTGTCCGGTAGACAGCATACCGCCTTCCTCGAGCACAACCATTTGGGTTAAGCACTTTGTTAAAGATAATTCACTGCACTAAATCACACAAGAAAGCTTCACACTTGGGATGAAAAACAGCCCAAGAAACGATAAAAGTAACCAACAGTGATAACAATAACTCCTCTCCCGAATCGGTGGACGTTCGCTCACCGTATAAGCGGAATACGGTGGCCCGTCGATCGATCCTCTCTCTTTCGCACGAATATAAGACTTAGACGCGAACAACGTTCACAGCACAAAATCCAGGAAAATAATGCCGGGGCCGTCGGTCGAATCCTTGTCGAGCGGAGCACTTGATGATCCTAGCGCCGTCTAGCGGCAGTTTGGAAGGTCACTTCTATCCCCACCATAAAGGGGTGCATAACCTGTGTATGTACGCGTCGAGTGTCCCCACTCCGTAGGGAAGTGAGATCTTGGAAGTGGAGAGGGAACAGTCGACGGTCGTCGGCAATGGAGGGAACATAGAGTGGGGAACGTGGTGGGGGTAACGCGGTGGGGCTCAGCCCTGCGTGGGGTGTGGGAAGGCATTCTAATTCAACACGCCACCCATGATGTTGGCCCGACGATGACAGCTCCCATCCCGGCTTTGATATTTCACCGCTTTTACAGCCGTTCCCCTTCCTCCGCTTCTTCTCTCTCTCTCTCTCCCTCCTCTCTCTCTCTCTCCCTCTCTTTCTCTTTCTCTCTCTCTCTCTCTCTCTCTTTCAACCCCTCCATCGTTCTCTCGGTCTCTCTTACTCGTTTTCTCATTCGGTCCTTGTCTCACCAACTCCATGCGGCACGGCGCTGCCTCGACACGGAACCGTCCCTGCCGCCACGGCAACCCGATATTTTATACCGTGAAACCTGTCTGTCTCTCCGGCCGGCCCCGCTTAATAAGCAGCTTTCAAAATAGAAATGTAATGGGTCGGCGGGGAGGGTCTCGGAGTGATTGATCGCTCGCTCAGCGACTTACCGACTACCAGCTCGCTCCGAGGCTAACGAATGACAGCCACTTAAGCGCTGTTTGCCTACGGTTTTGTAAAAGCGTTTTAATTATCGCCCGGGCCGTGCGCGCTTCAACTTCGCGACGAACCCAACGCACAGCAGCGGTGGCGGCCATTCTTCGATGATTCTCTCGTCTTCGTTTTGCCGAACGTTCACAGGCTTCCGGACTTACTTAGCGCGATGCAAAAGAACTCGCGCGCCGTCTTTCGCATCGCTTCCGATGAATTTTACCAAGAGGGACGATCGATCGCGACTGAATGGTTGCTGCATCGAAATCGATTAACGTCCACGTTTCTTTTTTGCACGCTAAGGAAACTTCAAAGAAGGGACTCCGATTTCTTTGTCTTTTTTCTTTTTTTTCTTTTTTTTTTTTTTCTTTTTTCACTCGTCTATCCGCTTTCTCGATCGATCACGGCAAATGATCGATTTTGGATCTTTTTCTTAGAAAATCTTGCTTGCTGATTGACGATCTTTCTAAAATTCCATTGAAATTAAAAAAATTATCATTTTTTATTCATTCATTACTGAAATAATAAATTATTTGAAAGGACGATCGAGCAACTTTCTCTCTCCCTCTCTCTCTCTCTCTCTATCTCTTCTCTATCCTCTTGAAACAGAATACGCGCAACCAAAAATGTCATTGGCCCGATCACATTCGACGATCCATAAAAGGCTCAAAAAGGGAATACCGATCGGATTGCTCGATGCATCGCGTATACCACTTATGCTCCTCAAAAGCTCGTTTCGTTTGGTCCTTGCATTTTATAAAACTCATCAAGAGTACCTATACGCTTAGCAGGCAGCGCAGAAATGTTAACAATTATAAAATTCGATATTGGCCGTGCTCGATGGTAGCAAGATTTATAATAATTTCCTCGGTCCTTGATTATCATGAGTTTCGCGTTTGGATGAACGAACGGTGAGACTACTTACTTTATGCTGAGATAAACCGATCAGTGGTATAAACCACGTTACTGTGGTAATTGCTACGAATTATGACGCCATCCGAGTACAGGGCAACACGTACATACATAAGTATGTAGCAACCGGTAAACAATAATTAGCTCGAGGAACGCAATCGTACGGTATCCGAGAAACGTATACGTATCCATGCTCCGTACGTATCCACGGCGTTCATATTTTATCTCGGAATTCTTTAACGATCTCGGGATGTCATTAACGATTATAATATATCCTCGCTTCTGTCAACGAACAGACGTTCGAAACGAATCGGGTACGTCTTCCTTTGGCAACCACATCGATTTTACCTAACGAGCTTTTCGACGAGTCGTGCGTGACTTTTACGCTCGAATAGATTAACGAATTTTTTTTTATCAATGCGAAATAAATTTCTTGATTTACTTTGATAAAGATTCTTACAGTAATATCAAAGCGTCAAACGTAAATGTTGGTTAATAATAAAATAATGAAAAATTGATTTTTTTTTTAATGCTTTTTTTTTAACGTGTTAAAATTTAATTTTAAATGAATAAAATTTTAAATGAATATTTTAATATAAAATAGATATATAAGTGTATCGGATTTAAAAAGAATCTGGTCGTGAGAACGGCTCCGAGCTGTTTGGTCTCCTACGAAGCCAATTTCAAAGGGAATCGTCCGGATTGCATGCATACTGATCGTTCTCGAATAGTTTCCCTCGGAATAAAATCGTAGAAACCTCTCTTACTATTCGATATCTCAACGAACAGTGAAACAGCCGAAATCTCTGAATCTCGCGTAATATCCGAATCTCCGAATCATTGGTAGGAGAAAAACGGGAAATTCCTCTTGTAAGTCTCGTTTCTATGGCGAAGTAGAGAACAGCAATGGTTCTAGAGAGAAGCAAGAGGGAGGAAGAAGAGAGGTCGAACGAAGTTACGGCGCCACTAATGCCACGACGGCGGATCTTTGACGTTTTGACACTGACGGATGAGTTTACGGCTAATACGGTTCCCTTTCATCTCCGCCGGCGGCGCTCTTGAGAACGAGCGAGCGAGAGAAACAGACAGAGATAGAGACGGAAAAGAGAAAGAGAAAAATAGAAAGAGAGAAAGAGAGAGATAGAGAGAGATAGAGATAGAAAGATAAAGAGAGAGAGTGAGAGAGAGAGAGAGAGAAAGAGAGAGAGAGAGAGAACTCCCGTTCGAAGATTCCGTAACGTCGGCAGCTACCGCCCGCCGACAAAAGAATCGACCTGAAACGTGCCACTGACGTGCGTGTTTCGCGCGTAAACGATGTTGCCAAATAAATTATACCTCCGCATGTTTTCGTAACGATTCGAAACGTCGTTACGATCCTCTGTGGAGGACTGCTTTCCTTCGATCTGTTCACACTACTGCGGCAATAATGAGCTCGTGCAAATCGATTATTCCATATCTTTATTGTATTTGAATTTTCGAATATCATACTTATTATCAGAAATTATATTTAACTTGAGAAAATTTATTTATATCCTTTTTTATTTATTCAAATCGCACCTCAATAACATTCGAAAATGATTTACGGTAGACAAGTAATAATTCATGACATTTATTATCCTTCATTTGGTTACACTCGAATTAATCATAATTTTTTTTATACTAATACATTATATATATATATATATATATATATATATATATATATATATATAGAAAGATACAATAAAGAAATAATGAGGATATGATATATGCGCACACACATATGCTGTATTATGTGCTTTTATTGTGCATATTTTTATTTCTGCTGAATCTATAATCATTAATATTTCTTTTTATAATTGTTCATTTGTTAAATGTCGAATTTAACGTTTATTAACTATTGATTTAAGATATATATTTCGATGATAAATAAATAGTCGTAATAAATTCAACTAATCGTCTAGTTTGACCAGCTCGAAGGAAATTAGATAGGTCGATTTCATTTGTAAATACATTTCTGTTCGAATTCGAATGGTAAAAGTAAAACTACAAGAAGGATGTCGAGAATTTCTTGAGTCATATATATGAGAAGGACGAAAGTAGCACAATAAATTAAGAAAGAACGAAGAAAGCTTTTTTTTTTGTAAATAGAAAATGTTACGTAACATTTGGAAAAATTTGTTTTGACAAGATAATGATATTTTGTGATGTTATCGAAGATCAGGACATAGGGCCATAAGGCCATTAGGACAAAGGATCTGTCCTGAAAGATATGATAAATACTTTTACGAACTTTAGATTGCAACTAGCAAGCACTATTTATTGTCTTTTATTGACTAATTCTATCGCAGTGAAAGGTTCACTGATAAACAATAAACGTATCTTTCAGGACAATTTAGTGTGTAATCATAAATTCATATCCATTATAAATTTTATCGATCCATTATATATATTATTATCCATTATAAAATCGCTTTAAGGAATTTCGAAAATTAAAACCAAAGATAATTTTTTTCCCAAAAATCGTACAACACATTTGTAGTATTTTTTTAAGTTAATCTAAAAGAAAAAGAGAGAGAGAGAGAGAGAGAGAGAGAGAGCAAAAGATTTTAAACGAAATAGCCAAAATGACGAATCGAACAAAAATGAAAAATCAAAAATTCCAAAAATTCCGAGTAAGTCTTAGAACGAATAAAAAGCGATCGATCATTGAAAGCTGCAACAAGACTTGTAATTACAATCGAGAAAATCTGTTATTTATGATCCTCATTCATGGAATTTCGAACTCGCGTTAAACCGCAATTCCTTTTCGAGCGACCTCGGCATGGCTTTTGTCGCTCCTCTTTTTCTCGAACAATAATTCAACGAAGTCAGACGTCTTCAAATTCGTTTCGGGACAATAGATACTAGAGCGCAGGATAAAAGTGTAAAAATGCTGACAAGCGGATAATAAAGGTGGCAGTCAGTCACTTTGAGAGATGGCGCGGAACAAAGAGGGTGAACGAGCAAGACAGCAAATGACGTAGCGCCTGAGTGAGAGTGAGAAAAAGGTAAAGAAAGAGAGAGAAAGGGAGAGAAAGAGAGAGAGATAGAGAGAGAGAGAGAGAGAGAGAGAAAGAAAGAAGGATTGAACGAAGAGGGGTGAGCGGGGATGAAGGGACCGCCTGTTCGGTGAGCCGTAAAAGAGAAAAAGATGGATGAACGCAAACGTAGTTGGCGTGCACGGCGGAGAAACAGAATTTGCGGCAGGCAATAAATCATAGACGGTCTCTTCTTTCCACCCTTATTTCTTATGCACGGTAACTTCGTACGGAATGACAAGGAGGTATCCACGTTATATACATATCGTCACCACCCAGAGAACGCGGTCATACAAGATGAAGGAAAAGAAATAAGAAGAAGAGGATTTTTCAGCATAAACTTTTCCATCGAAACAACGATCTCTAGGCGTTGCTGTAGCGACAATTTGCGATTGAAATCGTAAAACGATCCACTGAGAGAAGCCAACTTTTCTATGGACTCTTTAATTTCTGAACGACGACTAGCGTGACAGGAGATAGTGAGAGCCGATTTGCAAGGCGACACTTTTGATTTTATCGTTTGATTCGTGGAGACAACCGAAACGTGCGTAGAGAATTTATTATCGACCAGCATGGATCTACCTTAGAAACCTTATTTCGTTTGAGATTGAGCTAGGATAGAATAGTGCTGATGGCGAAACGAAATCGGGGATAATTAAAATCGTGATATTGAAAGCATTCATAAAAGGCATGTGATTGGAGGGGTAGATTAATGCGAAGGAAAATGATGAATCGAAATGGTTATTTCTGGATGATGGAGCAATTTTCAATCTATCGCGTCACGCAACGCAAAAAAAATATTAACTACTTCAAATATTTATTCGTTTTGTCACAATATTAGGCCCACAGTTGAAATTCTTTCGAACTAATTCATAATAAATTTCCAAGCTATTGAAATAAGAGAATGAATTATAAATATAATCCAAAAGGATTATTATTCATTTAACTTTTTAAATATCCATAATATCCTCGATAAAACAAATAAAACTATAAAACTTATAGTTTATTATAAAAATATTAACGCGACTGTATATGAATTGTTTGGGCCAAATGTCCAAGTACTAAAATACGAGTTTTATTCTTTCGAGCAACAAACGATCTCGGAAAGTTACAAGAGTTGAATAGAGGAAAAATAGGGAATAGAAAAACTTGAGAGGAAATATCATAAACATTTTCGAATAAGCCGATATATAAGTGGCTTTTCGGCCTGGTAGAAGGCAAAAGAGAAAGTAGAAGAATAAAAAGTAGAAGTAGAAGAAGAAGAAGAAGAAGAAGAAGAAGAAAAGGAAGAAGTACCGCTACGTGATTCGATTTTACATCGGACGAAACATCTTTTGGCCCTTGTCAAAGTTGCTCGGATAGCGAGCGTAGAAAGATAGGGCAAGCGAATGAGAGAACGGATATACGAAACGAGGAGGTGGTAGTGGCCGATGCCGGTGCCGGACCCGGTTCTTGTATTTGTCGAATACGAAGTCACGTACCGAATACATTATCAGATGGAATACGGTCTATGCATGCGAAGGTTGAAAAGCGGCAGACGAAGCGAAGCGAGGCGAGGCAGGACGAAGCGGGACGAAGCGAGGCGAGGCGAGGCGAGGCGAGCGAGCGAGCGAAGCTGGCAGGCGAACGGACGGACAGACAGGGCGGGTGACTATATTGATTGTGTAGCTGGCTGACAGCGACAGTGACATATGTCACCGAAGCTTCTCGTTATCGCTGATTTAAACATGAGGCAACGAGGCCCTTGCCGAGTTGCCTCTGCTGCACCAGCAGCTTCGTATATCTGCCTACGTCTCCATCCCCCGTTGTTATTATTGCCGCGCATATTTCCCTCTTTTCTCCTCCGTTCTTCCCCACGTTATCCTTAGATTTCTACCCTGTATGCGCCACCTACTCACCCTTTCGTCAATCATTTCATTCGTCTCTCGACAAATTCAACGAAAAATTTTCAACGGACGTATCTTTAAACAAATCATCTCTTCCAAAAGTGATCTTTTACTTTGTTCACGATAGAAACCAATCTTTCGAACAATGTTTTTTCATATTATTCTTTTTTCACTTTGATTATCGTATCCTAGTATGGTTTGATCGTTTACGTACGATGAAAGCGTTTAAGCTTTCGTAGGTGTAAATTTACGAGGGTTCTTCAAAAAGGGTTGATTAATCGTTTACTGCCGAAAGAATTATGTCAACGAGCGTTTGACACTTTTGAAATCATTTGCAGATTTTATTAATTAACAGTTAAAACAGGATGTTTGAGCCTTTAACGATGAACGTCCGAGCGAAAAGCGAATTTTTTTATATCTGAAGGAAAAAAAAAAGGAAACACATTGTTGAAACGCGAAATTCCCGATATCGAGCACTCCACGTACTCGCAGTTTGCTTTGTTTTTTCGCGTCTCGTATGTATGAACGCAGATCCTCTTACGTATTCAGTCTGTACACGCCGGAATCAAATTTAAAAGTCGACGTGCTCTCTTTATATGCTCTCGGCTCTTTTGTATTTTTAAACCTTAGTCTCCATCGTACTCGTTCCAATACTTTTTCCTCTCGTATTATTCTTCTTTTGGCATATAGCACGGCCAATTATGGAAACGGAATATGATTTCCTGTTCGTCAAATTACTCGTAAAACGTGTAGACAGTTTCTGATTTTATTTTTCGAACTTTAATCAAATTCTATCGTATTCTCGATTTGTATGTTTTATCAAACGACAGGCATTATATAAAAGAATAACGCGTTTACCGTGACCAATTTACTCGTTGAAATCGTTCGGGAGGAAAAAGATATAAAATTCGAAGGAACGTCGCATCTGCGAGATGTCTCCGCGCTGATTCATAAGATCAATCCCCTTAGCCGTGAAACGCGTTCACCCGTCGAACAAAGAAAAAGTGGAAGAAAAGGGGGAGGGGAAGGGAAGGGGGAGGGTGAGGGGGAAAAGAAGAGAAGGGATGGTGATAAATGCAAAGCCCTGAAAAATGCAAAGCTCTGCCGTGGCGGCGTTTGGTCGTCGATCAATGCGTTCCGCATACGTTTCGAATCCACTCGGTAAAGGATGAACGATACATCACTCCTCGAGAGCTCGAAACGCATCGAGAAAGCTCCGACGCTCCTCTCTATTTCGCATTTCCGATTCGGGAAAGGATCGTTCAGGAGGAGGCGGTAATGGCGTGCTCGCACTTTCGTCCTCGTGATAAATCGGCCCGAGTTACGGTGGTATTAAGTGGGAGGCGAAATCCGATTGAAAAATAAAAGGAAGATGCTAAGAAGAAAGCTAAAGGAAAAGAAAAAGCAAGAGGGGATGGAGATCGTTGAGACAGCCTCAATTTCGACTTTTATTTCGAAAAAGCCGACACCGTGGCCTCTACTTAAGCGGCGCCTGGACTCGTTACCAAAGTAAGGTTAGCCGATCCTCCGAAAAAGAGACGAAGGAGAAAAGACTACGGGCTTGTTTCTCGCGAGCAAGCTGAGCGGAAACGATTTCAACTAGGAGGGTGGACCGATGACGTCTCTCATGCTCGTTTTCCTACGCTTAATTCACGGATATATATGTACATACATACATATACATATATACACACAGATATATATGTATTATAGAGAGAAAGAGAAAGAGAAAGAGAAAGAGAGAGAGAAAGAGAGAGGCCGTTGCTCGAGGCTATACTCGGCCCTCGACGGAATTATCAGGCCAGACACCCTACTATTATCGTTACGCTCCCTCGGACCTCCCCCGGGCCTTTTCCCTTACGACAAGACTCCAGGACCGCTAATTATTTCGAACGAAATGATCGCGGGACCATCGCCGTAATGACAATGCCCAACGAGAGAGAAACGAAGAAGAGAATCGTCCCTTTCTCTTCTTCTATCGTCTCCTTCCATCTTCGGCTCCTACGAAATCGCGTTATTAAAGTGGGAGTTCTAATAATACGCTTCGTGTTCGCCTTTTCGACGTCGGCTTGTGAAGACTTCTCCGACCAGTCTGACTGATAATTCCTGACGTTTGACGCACGTCAGTGATCTTTTTCGTTCGAAGATTTCAATAAAGTTCCATTGATCCGCATGACAAATTTCAACCTGTCTTTCTTTACTTTGTCCTCGTTCAGTCGAAAATCCAACACCTACGTCATTCTTTTTCTGTTACACCTGACTTTTTTAGGAAGCTCTATCTTCTCGTTGAGATCGACATAGTTCATAGATACGTTAAGAAATTCTCTAATACCATAGGCATTATATAGAAAGGAAAAAAACATTGTATGAAATCAAAACGGAGTGTTCGTGATAGAGAGAAAGGGAGGGAGAGAGAGAGAGAGAGAGAGTTAATGGAGGATCGGTATCATAGTGTCACGAGATTGGTAGAAGTGCGATATACGTCAGAGACTCTGGCACGAGTTCGCGGAGAATTTCGTGGAAGCGACTCGTAATCGGAGACGACGTCTCGTTTCCCACGCGAACACGAGTCTTCTCGGCGTCTCGTCACTCGGCCGTCTGCTTTCAACGCGACGCCCGTCTCTTCTTAGACGCCAGAAGACGTCTCCTCTCGTCTTTCCTCTTCTCTCTCTCTCTCTCTCTCTCTCTCTCTCTTTCTCTCTCTTTCTCTCTCTTTTTCCTACCCCCTTGGCCGATATGTCGTCTTCGTGTATGAGCGAAACCATCCAGACGCGAGAACCGATCGTGACAGCCGATCCGTTTGATATTTCCGAGTACTTCGCAAGAATCAACGAGACTACCCCTATATTCGTTCTTGGACTAGCTTTTCTAGTATCGCACTTCAATTTCGAGTTTCAACGATGTTTCGAATCCCTTCTAATGGTACAAGATCCATCCTCCTTATCCTAAACTTTCGAAGGAATGTAGTTTGTCTAAAATCGATCTTAATGATCATTCCTTTTCGTAGAAACCGATTACCACTCGGGTTATCTTTCTTTATCGTCATTTTCTTTATCATTATCATTATATTTACTGCAAAGTGCTTTCTTCAAATTTATCTTTTTATCACTTCTCTTTGTTCCTGTAGTTTCCTGCAGTGGTAGCACTATAAGGTCGTAAAACAGATATGTCTACCTTTTCTCATAATCTTATTGACCGATTTTATCCTTCTCTAAACGATTCTATCGTTTATTGCTTTACTACATATATACATACTTCCTTTTACATTCCTTTTATTCTATAATAAATAGGTATATATGCTGTTATTAAGTTTACCGTTATTCATTTTTTTAAATGAAATTCTTTTATTCGTTTGATTGCAATAATTATTTTCATAAAAAAAAAAAACAAAAAAACAAAAAAAAAAGGAAAAGAGAAAAATGGGGAAAAAAAAAACTATTTTTCGGCAATGACAGACACCGAGGATATGAATCTTCAGTTGGTCCCTTCTTCTCTCGAAATATTATGCCTGGCAAATATTTCTTGTAAGCTCCGAGAAGACGCATTAAGGGTGCTCCTCCGGTTCGGTTTTTACGCTGGCTCAGGCTTCAAAGCATGGTTGGACGGCGCAAAATTGTCGGCTGCTACGACGACGACGACGACTGCGATGACGACTAAGACGACCGCGAGACTACGCAAATCTCGCGGGCCGACTTTGAAATATGACAAACGCACGTGCGTGTATGGCCGCGTGGCGTCGAGTAAATTTTGTTTATGCGCCGAGTTGTACAGGCCATGTTCTTGGCGCGTCGACGCACAACGTGGTTCTTTGACGAGAAGACACGAGCCGTACTGGTACTAGACGCCTTCCCTTTACGTGTTACACCCACATGTGTAAGAACAGTGTCGGATAATGATTTTGTGGATCCCCCAAGTACAATTATTTTCAAATATTTTAAAGAATTTAAAATGTTAAATGAAAAAAATTATTCAATAGTATGACTGATACTATATATATTGACCGAATTCATTTTTTATACAACATATTTAATATACAATACTCTTCGAATATCACGTTGATATTTCATAACCGATATTTTCATTTTTCTTCCAATATACTTTTTATTCGATCGTACATTTCTCATGTCCTTGACAAAAATTGAAATCATATCGTAAAGATGATATATTTGCCAATTAATCCATTTTTAACGGACAACATACCAATATCCTAGAGACATTTAATAATTCAAAATAAAAAAAACTAGTTTACTAATAAAAATAAAAAAGATAAGAAAAGTATTAAAGAAGAATTTTCGGAATAAACCTTTTCTGAAAACTTTAAATATTTATAGAGATATTTGGATTCTATCATAAAATTTACAAGTAATCCGGCACTGAGCGCATCTTCTATTCTCCATTTCGCGAATCCTGAAAATCGCGTCTGTCGAGGCGTAAAACACGGACGCTCCATGAGAACTCCCACGTAATTTGTATTTGTTCCGTTGGACGTGTAAAAGCGGATTCCACGAGGCGGTAGATGTGACATCGTCGTCGACATGGAACGAGCGTGAGTGCGCGCGCGAGCATGCTTTCGCCCTCCAACGTACGACACCTGGCGTATGACAGGCGTGATTTATCAGCTACCGAACACTACCACCTCGGGCCCTACGTGAAAGGCGCCCGTCTACTGACGATTTCAAAGACCCCACCTCGTTTAAAATAGAAAATGGAAATGGATGTTTACGGAAAGAGTAAGAGCACACCTTTACGCCAGACCTTTCACCTTAAAATTCACGGACGAAAACGCGTTCTCTACATTTTCACCAATTTTCAGTTCTCTTTTAACGAACTCGGTTAATTCCCATCATGTTACCGTGACAATGTTGATATTACACATCCTCGGTTACTGTTACTGTCGGCTCTTTTTTACCTCATTTATACGTTCTATTTCAACATTCTATGTAGAACATTTAAAAAGAGACACTGAAAACGTTCTATCTTTTCTCTTTCTTTTTTTACAACTAAAATGAAAAGCCGTTCTTTCGATTTTCACGAAGGAAATATCGACTAGATATCTACCAATCCTTTTTCCTGTATTTCAATCTCAATATTTCGTGACATTTGGCCGATGTAAAAATTCAAATTCAACCAATTACGTATGTTGAAAGAAGAAAGAGTTAGTTTTTCATGTTCTTCGGTCGTCATCGTATAGGGATGTACGCTGAATCGGAACGGGAAAAATAAAAGACGTAAGAAGGGAGGAGAATGTAGAAAAAGAAAAAGAAGATCGGTCGGGGAGTGGATAGGTAGGAGGTATAACGCGAGAAACGTCACCGTTTTTCACGGAAGTTCGTTAAATTCGAAGAAATGGTCGGACGTTGTTGTTAGCGACAGCGCGTTGGACGTTGATCCGCATCTGGGGAATTCGCGAGTTTCTGCGAGAGGAGAAGAAGAGGTGGGGAGATCGAGGCCGCATGACGAGAAGCAAGAGGAGACCGAGAAGAGTTTGAGGAGGGAGAAAAGGACGGAAGGAGCGAGTCGGTGAGTGACGGGCGGACGTACCGACGATGACACGCTCCTTTCCATTTGAGCAATTTCAGCGCGACACGAAGCCGAGACGCCGCCGTAGCCACGCTCGTTTCAACGTCGGAGAAAAGAAAAGCGTAAAAAAGCCAGAAGACAAAGCAAAAGGAACATCCTTCTCTCTCTTTTTCTCTTAGGGTGTGACTACGAACCCGTCACCTACATTGTTCGTCTCTCTTGCTATTCTCGTTCCTACCTATCTCTATCTGTCTTTCACCCTTTCTAACACGCACATACATATACAATATATATACAATATATATATATGATTAATATATATATATATATATATATATATATATATATATGTATATACATACATATATATATCTTTCTTATACGCTGTCCCGATCCCTTCCTCTCTGTCGTTCCTTAGATCACCTCACGTCTCTCCAAGCTGTTGCACCGCGGACTCGTAATAGCCATTGACGGTGGCCACGCGGTGGTTGATCGCAGTTGCCCTCACGTCCATCATCGGGACGTTTAATTAACTCCATTGTGATCCTCTTTCGGACGTCGACTGCTCGCGTCCGACTGATTATCGCCGCTTGACACGAATTTTAGCCGGCATGTCTGCGAAAAAGGGATATGTGAGAATCGTCAAAAAGAGAGCGCCTAGCTAGCTTCGACGATAATTTGTGATACACAAGGATGATGTTTACGATGAAAACTGTGCGGTGAAACATGTCAAGGAAATTTATCGAGATCAGTATTCGCAAATATTATTTATTATTCAACGATCAATACAAAGAAAAAATAGCTAGTGATCATTGGGTACTTGAAAATTTATGAAACATAATACAATTTAGAATATAATGAAATACATTTCGAGGAAAAAAAAAAAAGACAAAAATAATAAGTTAACTTGGAAATCTCCAATATATTCGGATATCATCAATTTTCTTCGTTTTCAAGATTGTCGCTTTAATAATGAGCCCGTGCAAAGAAGTCGATCAATGCTAATCTTCGATCATCATTGAACGTAAGATTTTATCTAATAAATAAATATATATATATATATATATATATATATATATATGTATATGTGATTTCTTTAAATGAACGATTGAACAACATCAAGCTTCTACGAAGTTTCGAACGATCGAGATAGTTGGAAAAGCGCGTCAGCAAACAGGTGGTCCGAGGTGTTATCGCGAGCGATAACGCCGATATTCTGGGATCGACGTTGTCAGTAAACAGGAAGGTAATATTGTGGTGGAGCGTTGGACACGTAATCGGACGCGTGTACTCCAGTTGGGTAAACGCTGCCGATGTCGTGATCGTAGACTCGACGGTGTACGCTGTGTTCCTTCTTGTAGACGCTTGGGACAACATGTTCCTTTTTGTAAAAGATCGGTCCTATCGTGGATGATGATATCGGTTGGTGATCCTGGTACTGGACTACTCGATGATTAAGATTTGAAGTCTTATAAACGTGAGAATATATTTTCTGCAGCGTTTGAGACGTTATAGACTTGACCCTATTGTGAATCTTCTTCTGAATGATTGTTGGCGTATACGTCTTATAGACTGTTTGTTTCTGACCAGATGCAACTTTGGGAATGATCGGTACTACAGATTTTTTGGAATCTGCATCTGTATCTTCTGACAATGTTAGTTCCCATTCAACGTTATTTTTAGTGGAAGGTAATAAACGAAAAGATTGACTTTGGATAAATGGAATTACTACGTTTATCACGATCAACAGTGCTACTAACCTCTTCATCTTCGGGACTTTCTTCGTTCTTCTATTTTCCGAGAATAAAAGAGATGTGAACGTGAACATGATTCGCTTCGATTTTTGCCAGATTCCATAGTTCGGTCTCCCTTAAATAGCAATCTCCGATGTGTTTTAATTTTTATTTTATATCCGACCGATGCTTGCGTACCATTTTGATTTTCTTTATAATTTTTATATATTTTTTCATAGCAACAGATTTAAAAAAAAAATTTCGCATATTTAATTTTATCTTAAAACACAAAGGATATTCCTCTGAGACGTCCAAGCTTCACTATTTGTCGACCGATTCCCGAAGCTATTTATAATCTTAACCGTCAGCTTCTTAAAATATGATGGCTATCCAGGTATAGATAAAATAAATACAAATATGATTGAAAAACGTAGATAGGAAAATTTTATGAAACTGGTTCTATCTTTACCTTACTCATGGAATGTTATTCGAAAATATAAAAAACGATTCAAGGTCGATAGAAACAAAGCTGATTACTCGTAAAATTATTGGTAGTTACTGAATAGAAAAGTATATTTTCTTTCTTTCATCTTTTCTTTTTTTTTTTGTTTTTTAATGCGCGAAGTAACAAGGAAAGCTCTTTAAAAAATCCGTCCTAAAGATGATAGTTAAGTTTTGTTTGAACTGCGCCAAAGTCTTTGAGCGAGGACGTTCTATAAATTCGCATTTTATCTTCGCGGGAAAAAGTTAACATATCTGATCATAATCCAACGTGAAGACGGGCTGTCGGTTTGGAGCACTTTAAGAGCGTACACGTGTACACGTGCGAGAATAACGAAGATAGAGAAGCATGGTTGTATAAGGAAGAAAAAGGATGAGAAAGAGAATGAAAAGGAGGATAGCTAAAGGTTCCACACGTCGAAGGCGTGCCCCGTTTAGATACGCCGATCGACCGTGTCTTCGGATCGGAATGCACTTTGGGTTTGGCTCATATTTATTTTCGTATATCTCCTTTATCTTTATTCGCTTGTTTAGCCGTGTAAAAGTTCCGAGATACTCGGCCATACGTCGCGATAGAGCGCGAGCCGAATCGCCGGCTTTAGAAAATAACGCTGACGTTTCGACGAGGATATATCGTGCGTTTAAAAGGACACAGACTCTTTCTCTTTCTCTCTCCTACTCTTTTTCATCCTTTTCCTCTCGCCGACCGACATGAACGGCGGTCGCGCACGGATTAACCGGAATCTCTTCTCGTCGTACGGCATGGTATAATTTGCTTCGCGCGATCGAGATAAGGGGAAGACGTTCGCGCAGTAAAATTATCGCTCAATGAAAAGGAAGACGAGGCGAGGCTCATCCAATGCCGGTTTTCTAATGAATAGCAAGGTACGCATAGGTAATACACACTTACTGGCTTGAATCGTATTGTTAAATGTAAATCTTAAAGTCGATCGAAATTAAGGGACAATAGAATGAGAATGAAAGAAAGATAGAAGGAATAAAGATAAATTGAAAATATGAATTGCAAAAACGGAAAAATATCAGGATGGAAGTTCGTAATGAATGTAATGTAAAGTTATGAAAGTAAAAAAGAAATATCAATAATATTGGACGTCCAATATTCGAATGTTAAGTTGTACGATATCATATAATACTTTTTCACTCTCTATTATTATGCATAAAAAAGAAAAGAAAAAGAAAAAAAGAAAAAAAAGAAAAGAGAGAGAAAGAATAGTCGAGTCTTTTTATAAATTATTCATAAATTCTTCGTATAAAAACTTCAGACAATTTGCTAATTAAGCTGTCGTATCACTTTGAATGAACCTTTTCTTAGGTTCAGGTGAGAAATACGGACGGTCCAAAATATACTTGACAAATTTATGTTTTCTGATTAATCGCGGTCGGTCGTACGGTGTTTTTGCTCGGACGTTAATCGAGACCGTTCGTAGAAATATTCGACTATAATCCATAGATTATCGCGTTAATGTGACGTATAGTGGTTCTATTTGTGAACACGCGGTATGCCTCAATGAGAGAGCCTTCGTCTTTCGTATCTTTGCTCCGAAAACAATTTATCGATTTAAAGGAATCCCATTACGATCGTCGGACTTCTATCGATAAATTACAAGGCACATCCATCATTATGAAAGATCAAGATTTATGAGGCGTATTAATACTATCCAAGTGTTTTCAATCACGGTCCGCTTCGGAGAACGATCCCTATCGAAGAGAATTTATTTCGCTTAATAATCTTGAAATAGGAAGTCTCTAAATTACCATTGAGAATCGAACGGTTTCTGCTTCCTCGTCATCTGTCTTTCGTCCGTAATGTGGGAAGTTCTTCTTCTCCTTCTCTCAATCGACTTTAACATTAATCGAGCTTACACATATCATTTACCATAGCACGCGCAGACAGTCGAGTCCGAACATAGTTACGGTAAAGCTTATTATAAAAACAGACTCTGTGTCTGTCTGTATATGTATGTAATTCATCCTTGCGAGTGGTAATCGAGTAACAGCGTGCACACGGACAATATATACTATCCTATCTCTTAAATAATCGTCGTATCGTTAACGGTCCGCGCGAGAAGTACTTAACTAACGTTTCTCTTCTCTCGCACGCGTACCCATTTAATCGCGAGTAATACGAATGTAACAGAAGGCCTGGCTATCTGTCAGAGCGTGTATTCAAACCGGAATTAAATCGGCGTATAATGTTTCGATTATTTTTTAAATGTTATAAACACGTTACAATGAGACTCAGTTCAAATAGTCATGCGCTATTTAACTCTTGAACTTTTTACTCGATCGACAAGAAAAAGAAAGAAAATGGATTTTCGACTGGTAACTGTTCGTCGAATAAAAATAATTCGTAGTTGTAATTGAATTTTCCTTTTATTTTTCAACATATTCAGCATAAAAGAACGAATCTATTTTTTCTTCGTTCAATGAGATTGGCAACTATATTATCATTTATGATCGTAATAAATTTTATCGTATGATAAGCATTAGGATATAATCTTCTATAGATCAATAATCGAAAGAAAAATAAGAATAAAAGACGCACATCCCGTTGGCAATTCATTTTGGCTGACATAATATGAATCATAGATAAACGATCACCTTTTCGAGACGATCAATTTTTTCCCTTAATCCAGATAAGATCGCAAGTCGAGAACGGGCACATAAATAACCGTCTCTTTACATGAAACGACATTTCAGATAAGAAAGTTACATCTTCGCTCTTGAACGATATAAAAATACGAAGTTAATTGGATCGAACAGAACGGTTCGGTTATCCGAGCACCAATTAAGTGTGCATACATCGAAATCACGATAAAGCTGTATATTTTGTTTCTCTTTATTAATTTATACTTCATATATAAGTTTGTTATTTATTTGATTTAAATTAAATTTCTCATTTTTTGTTTGTTCGTATATACGGACAAATGAAAATGAAGTGAAGTTGTATATGTAGTTGTTAAATTCGAATGAGTGAAGACAATAAAAACAAAATTAGATATAAATTAATCTGATCATAACACGTCGGAAATTATCTATCTTGTTCCACGTGAAAGTAAAGGAAAGTCTTTAATAAGATTGACAGTAAGACTAGATCAATATCTAACTTTCGGTACTAATCTATCGCGATGAAGGATCTAGATATCAATCGTCATACATTCTAATGAATGAAAATACCTAAATCGGCAAGCTATAAATCTCTTGATATATAAGCTAAATTTACAGCTCGTTTAATCGATCAAAAAAATCTATTATTCATCAATTAATTCTTTGACACTATTGATCGATAGTTAAGAATGATATACACAAATGGATAATTTAAATATGCTACTTTCTTCGTCGACTTTGTACCGTAGAAAAATATATAGTTAATCGATTGTATTGATAAAAGAGAAGAAAAGGAATAGAAAGAAGAAGGAGAAAGAATATATTTCGTATAAGTCTTTTTTAATTTTCGTTCGTAAGGTGTATTACGTGAAAACGAGATTCCATTGGGTTGGCTTATACAAATAGCAAAATTTTCGATCGGTCTTCATTTTCCAGGAAAGTCAATAATGATTCCTGTACTGTTTTACTTTCCAAGAAAAAAAAAAACAGGCAATATCGTTCATGGTAATGTGCTTGTATTACGATACGAAGGTTTAAGTGTAACCATGAGGCTATTTTGCGATCATTAAGCCTACAACATATACATTACGCATTACCCTCTTGCACGTAGATATCTGTAAGAGTTACGAACATGGACACGCGGGAAAGCTTATATGTGTCAGTAGTATAGGCGGTGGCTCGTAAAAAGTCAAACATATAGCACGTCGGCACAGTCACGTTGACATTTTGTGTATAAGCACGCAATATAATTAGCGACCATAATCGTAAATAAGATAATTTGCATATATTTTGTATAATAAAGCCATTTTACGTGAAGGCACGAATCTTGTGCTTTATGAGGAAGTCCTGGCAACGGAGGAGACCTCGAGACAAAAAAGAATTTCAAAAGATTCAGAAAAATCGATTACTCGAATGATCAAGGAGTTACATCGATCATCCTTGTTCATTGATTGACACTGGCAATCAAAGTCAAACTTCGAAAGGAGTACGGCTTCACGCTTAAATTAACTGCGATTAAAGCTACACCGTAGAATCGGATGAGTGACAAGCATGTATTACGTGCTATCGATTCTTTTCATAATCCGAATTTTCCATCATTATACGCGAGACTGTTCTTACTTGATAGTATTCATACATAGTTATTGTTCATTTTTATATTTTCATTATTTCGTTTATACAATGAAAGATCAAGACGTAGAGTGAAAAAGAAAAATTCTTATAAAAGTGATGTCCTATAGTAAAATGGAGGATTTATAATACGACAACTATACGAATATTCAAAGTCAAGGAGAGTCTGATGAGTCGGAAGAAGAAAGAGAAAGAGAGAAAGAGAGAGAGAGAGAGAAAGAGAGAGAGAGAAAAAGAGAGACAGGTGTTACGCCACTGAGAATGGCAGGCGGCTGTCTGGTCGAACGGACAGACGAACGGACAAGGAACGAGCGGGTCTGGTGTGCGGCCACGAACGAAGTTCTTCGCCTAGCATACAAATGAAGAGTATAAACATGTCGTCATTATCTTCTGGATTTATAATATGGATACGTACACCCATACTTGACGGCACAGGTGGCTCCATCAGTGGTTCTCATTTCAGGAGACACATTCCTATCTTTTTTTTTTATCCCCCCCTGTCTTTTTCGAATAACTGAGTATCGAATATAGAATATATTATTAAGTGACATTTAAAACTCTTTATTTCTTGTATTTCTTCAAAAATATGCAATTTTCTAATCGTTAATATCGAAGATCAATGAACCTTTCAACTTATAGCTTTAAATCACATTAAATTAATGTAATCTTCATTTAATTTGAATGTTTCAAGGAATTATCTGGCCCTTCAGCATAATAAATTTCTCTTTTACCTTCTTTTTCTTTTACTTTGAAGCCTCGTTCGGCAAAGAACTCAGGCTTACGGTCGTGCTGCCTTAATGAGAATGGTTACGATAACGGTTATGTTCCTTACCTTCGTACGTTAACTAGACGTCGACTTAGCCATCCTTCCACCGTTTTACTTGCGTTCACGTACATACATACTTATCGGCTTCAATTACAATCAAATTCGCGTGTCCGAGTTGTACTTTATTCTTTTTATTGACCCTTCCCGTATATATTCGGCCGGTTGTTTTCTCGCCTGACTACGTACTCGAATCTCTTGGAATTTATTTGGCCTGCATGAAAACCATTCGAGCGGTCCTCGATAATGCGCCATTTTGTTTTAATAAGCCGCTGAATCGTCCTACGCTCAAAGCTTTCATCCAAATTTATGGTCTTATTGTAAAATAATGTAACGGATAAAGTGCGATAAGGATAGTTCTTGCGATCTTCACTATTTGCCTGTTTTCTTAAAAATCTTTTCTTATATTTTATCGAAAATGTACGTGAGATTTTCTATATATTTTTAATCTGAAAAGAGTAATAGCCAACAATGCAATTTAAATTGATAAATATATAAAATTTAAGTATTCATATGCAGATAACAGATGTTAAAAAGGAAACAGGAAGTAAATCAATAGTTTCATATTTATATTTCATACATAAGAAATTTAATTTTTGTTTAAGATTGTACGTGTCAATTTTGTATAAATTTATACGTCCGCTATAGGACGAAAAAATTTTCATAGAAAAATTTTACGAGAAATTATTCGTCAAATTTTTTACGATGAAACTCTCTCTCTCTCTCTTTCTCTCTCTCTCTTTCTCTCTCTCTCTCTCTCTCTAGTTATAATTTACAATTAAAATCTCATAAATGTCATTTAAAAGACATCATAAACGCTTCGAATAAAATCAAAAAAATTGTGAATGGCAGACAACGCCTTTAAAATGTTTTCTCGAAGTCGCTTCTCGTATTATGCATCGTCGATTATTTTGCATTTTCGATTATTTCGATAGTAGATATTTATATGTATTTTATTATCATGAGAAGGAGAAAGAACAACATCAACATTTTTAATATCAAGGCGAAATAAAAACGATGTAATCGAGAGCAAAAAAGAAAGTTTTCGTAAATGAAAAAGAAGATAAAAAATCTTTCATCCGATCGTTCACTTTCGCACTCGAACGAATACATAGAATACGATGATGCAAGGCACTTCCTTTGAGCAACGCACCGGCAATGGCGGTAATTCGTATCGAACGGCTTTGCGAGTGGGCGAAAAGAGAAATTATCGGACGCGTTGCGCGTCGAATGTGGTATTATACGAGGATAGTAATTCACCAGTACGGATTATGGACTACTTATCGTATAATTTAGTGGAGTTCGCTATAAACGGCATAACGTTATGAACACGCAACGTGTACGCGCGTGCGCGCGCGCACACCCGGTATAATATATTTTCTTGTCCCAATAGTTTAACAGCATCGAATAGCAAAGGAACGAACGAGCAAGCTCATGTGAGACAGCAAGGATTCAAAAAATTTATATCGTCGTTGCTCTCGTACGATCGCTACCACGATCGTATGCCTTTCTAAAAAGAGCCACCGAAGGAAAGTCGTCATCGTCGTCGTCGTCGTCGTCGTCGTCGTTGTCGTAGTCGTTGTCGCGATAGTCGGTCCTCGAACGCCGGATATATATTTTTATAGCAACGAAGAAAACAGCTCTCTCGCAAAGGTTCGTGTCCCGAAACGAGTGGACTTTCAGTAAGATTACCGCTTTTATTTCGAATCTGGATCTTATCGAAAGAAGTAGATCTGGTTTTGGACATCGAGAACGTTTCAAAAATAAAGTCGCGTTAATAAAAAAGATAAAGAACCATTTCAATGCAATTCTTATGCCCTTAAACGATTTCGACATCTCCTTCCGTCAAGATTTCGGTCGTATCTTTGAGAAAAAAAAGAAAAAAAAATTATTAGTAAGTCACTATAGATAAAAAATATTTTTTACTCTATAGTAAATAGCGTTAGAAAAAGAATTATTTTACTATTATTACTATTATTATTATTATTATTATTATTATTATTATTATACATAGCTAGACAGAAGCATGTGAGATGCGTAATTGCGCGCATCTAGAATCGATCGATTCTCGAACATTAGCCTTCGCTTGTCGCGCGCGGCGACGAGAGGGAGCCAGCAATTAGTCGGACGACGTCTCCATCGGCACTCTCGGCCGATACCGCGTTGCTTCATTAAGAGATAATGAAGCGTTCGAGATAATAATTTCCGGTAAATGTACGTAATTGCCGGTGCTAACGGTAGAATAGAATCGACGGATAACGCGTCGAATGTTAATTAGAAAGCATCGTGTAAATGCGAGCGCGCGCGAATCTCTTCCCACCCTCCTATTGAAATCCTTAAAGTGGCCAAGATAAATCTCGACAGCGTGAGCCGGCTGTCGAAAGCGATATAGATGAGAAGCTCCGTGTCGTGGAATTTCGCGGAATCGTTTCACACCGATCGATTCTCGTTTATCGAAAATCCGGCATCGTCGTCTATTTGCTCCTTTCTCGAAAAATGTTAAAACAAGTTTTATATGTTCCAAATAAAATCGTCGAGATTACGGAACCGGATAAAAACGTCCGGGTTATCTAAAAGAGGGAAAAGAGTTGAAAAAAAAAAAAATATTTCTTAACCGAGTCACATGCAGACATCGTTTCGAATTTCATTCTCATGAACTTCACCGACGAAGCGAAACCACCTCTTTGCCACGGAAGGGAACCTTAATTACAAATTAGCAATTACTCGGTGCTCGTTAGAATCCTCGAACGTGAGTGTACAAACGTTAAGAACTCGTAATCGCTTTGGGGTTGGACGTGGCGTAGATAAAAAAGAAAAGGAAGAAAAGAAAAAAAAAGAAAAAAGCAAGGAGAAAAAGTTTCGAGACGAAAATCCGAAATGGGCAGAGAGCGGACAGCGTAACGGAAAGGTCTCGTGTTTGCAGGTAGCATTATGAAAAAAGGGTAAGAATGAGTGAGAGAGAGAGAGAGAGAGAGAAAGAGAGAGAGAGAGAAAAAGAGAGAGAGAAGACCGAGAAAGAAAAATAAGTGGCAGCGAGCAGCCAGGAGCTTCCCTCCGCAGATTTTTCGTGACAAGATAAGCCACGTCCTGTTTACTCTGGACTGCCATGGCATACGAAGATGCTCGTTAAGCCTTTTAGTGCTCGGCGTATCGTGCGAGCACCCACAAAGTCGTATATCACCGAGGGGTACCTCGGTTTGTACTCGTACCTTAACTCGCCCGCACGTAAAGCCCCCTTCGAAAGGAGAAAACCCGCTGTGTTTCTATATCGAATGCTACTAGCTCTCCTCTCGACGGCACGCTTCTCTCTCTCTTTCTCTCTCCCTTTTTCTTTACTTCACTCTAATACGACCACCATTCCTTTGCGTGCTGCAAAATTCGATCCGATTATAACGACGAGAATCCGAAGGCGCCGATATATTTTATCGAGATACATTTTAACCGTTTAACAGCCAACGAATCGTTCAAGTTCCAGCAATTCTCGGGATGCCCCATCATCATAACAGGTTACTAAAGAGATACGCCTTCTAATATTTTCATCGGAACATATTAGTTATTTTAAAATCGATCGTATGTGATATACAGTATAAATTATAATAATAATAATAATAATAATAATAATAATAATAATAATAATAATAATAATAATAATAATAATAATAATAATAATAATAATAAATTATTATTTCATTATTATCATAATAATTTATTATTATTATTATTATTATCATTATTATTTACAGAATGTTATCTTATAATGTAAAATAAAAGAAAAAACGACGATTATTCTGGTCTAATGGTTAAGATATAAGAACAGAAAGTAAGGAAACTAAATAAAGCGATATACTTACATAGTATATAAGTTCGAAAATCGATAGTAAGTTCGCATGTGACTCGACTTTGTATTTACACGTTGTATACGCGCTGAAAAAAAAAAACGAGAGAAGAAAAAGAACAACGATTCTCTCTTATATTGCCTATGGATCTGTTTACATCGTTCGGCTTTTACCGGACGGTATCGCGCGTTCGAAAGCCATTCGGTTTTGCAGGAGGAAAGTCGTACGCGGAAGAACAGTTATACAGGAACGTGTACAGCCTGCGTAAATCTACGAGTTCTCTCGATTAGGTTTATCTGTGAGCCTCGTCAAAAGTCGCCAGCGTATCGCCGCTTGTACTGCCACGGTATCGTCCCGCGTAAAGGTTATAAATTTATCACTCCCCGGTAATATCTCGGTTAATTTATTACGGCACTCTCGTAATTCCGTTCGAACCTCGGTTGGTACTGGCATTGAGGGTTAATAACGTTGGGTTCGAGCAAGTATTACAAGACGACCACACCCGTACGATACGCTCGACAATTTACCCGACAGTTATTTAAAAAGAAAGAAAAAGATTAAAATATTTTAATCTCTCACAAATCGTGTGCATCGTAAAATTTAAAAATATTATTTATATATTATTAATAATGATATAGATATAATATTTTTTCTCTTTTTTTTTTTTTTTTTTTTTTTTTACTAAGAGCGTCATAAAGTAAAAGTTATTTTCAATACATTGTGAACGAGGGAATATGTTAAATAAAGTACATGTAAAGTAAGAAGAAAGAACATCGCATAGGAAATGTTGTCGAAGAGCGATTCGTTGTTGATAAGTATGAAATCGTGCGAAAAGATTGTCCGAGACGGATTTGAACACGATACTGTTCGCCATCGAGCGCATTTTAGCGACGTAAAGACGCCGCACCTAGATAAATATGTATGTCGTTCCAGAGGGGAGCACTCCCAGGCCATTACGAGTGGAGGTTTCACGAGCGTCGCTGTATTACGAGTTGTCATTAACCCGTAACGAGAAAGAGAAAGAGAGGTGCAGATAGTGGAGAGAAACGGCTAAGTACGAAAAGGAGCGAGCAAGCGAGATAAAGATAGAGAAGAAGGGAGAAAGAGAGAAAGAAAAAAGAGAGAGGGAGAGAAAGCGAGAGAGAGAGAGAGACATTGGCTCTATGGCTCTTCGAACCGCAAGATTCAAGCTCCGATATACTCGACCGAGGTGAGGCACGAAGCAATAACTGGTCATGTCGCCCAGTAATTCAGTAGCCAATTAGTTAGACGGCGGCGGGAGAGTCGGCGAAGATGTCTATCGGTTCTCTTCGTACGAGAGGCGGCTGCTGTTGCTGCGGCAGAGCAAGAGGGAGACGAGAAGGAGGCGAGAGGAACTCTTGCACGCCTTCCTGGGCTATACACGTACGCGTCTCGCTCTACCGTTCTCCGTGTAGGCGCACGCGCAAGCGCGAGAAGAACCGGAAGAGGCACCACGAAGAAGACCGCGAAGACGTGTGGGTAGAGAAAGCAGCAACAGCAGCAGATCTTTCTGTATAGGTATGTATCGTGCCGTTGAACACAGCGCGAAGCCGTTGCACTCTCCTCTCTCGAACAAAACTCGATCCGGAAGATAGATCGATCGTGCGGTTCGACGCAAATCATTCCGCTCGTTACACGATCCCCCTTGGCACAAGTCGGTAGAGATAAGGACTTTAGAGGCACGACTTCTTGAAATTTAATAAGCGAATATAGTCTAGACGATTTGCGAAAGATATTTCTTTTTTTTTTTCTTTTTTTTTTTTTTTTTTTCATTCATTTTATTTACAGTTCAAGAGGTCGTTGGAGTCGGATCGTTATTCTTGGAGAAATGATTATTGGTTTAAAAAAAAAAAAAAAAAGAAAACTTAAAATACATCTTTTCTTTTCTCACGATTCAGACGACATCTTTAAATTGTTCTTTTAAAGACTTTAAATTCAAATAGATCAACGAAATAAGAAAGAATTTAATTAATATGGTAGATGCATCAAATATCGTTCGTTTTAAAATAACCAAGGAATAATTCTGTCGGACGGTTTTATCGACGATTATACCAATCGTTATCACGTATCGCTTATAAGGTCTCACTTCGAGCTTCTCGGACCGTTGTATATCCCTGAAGATAAATCTTTCCTCGGTTCGATGCCATTAATGTATCGCAGGGACGAACCGTGCGGAGGTACGTCACGTCGGTGGCGAGCCCGAGCGAAAAACGAAGATCCCTGGGATATCGTCCTTAATCCTCTTGACCGAGCTTGGCTTCTCGCAAAAGTTTCTCTCTTTCTCTCTCTCTCACTCTCTCTCTCTTTCTTTTTCTTCTTTTCTCGACTGCGACGGTGGCGACGTCCAACGCGAGAAGAATAAGTCTCCCGCATGCGGACGAAGTCTACCCGAATTTAAGAACGTGGATTTCAATTAGCTCCGAGACGTACGTGCCGGCCGGCACCCGATAAAATAACGAGGAGTCGGAGCCCTCACACGAACAGCTCGAAGAAGGTAAACCCACACTTTCTTCGCTCGAGTGAATTATGCTCTCTCCCGAACCATAACTTACCCACACCGAGTTAATGCGTGTTTGTGCAATCTTAGCGCTCCGCACGCCGCGCGGTCCGGCCTACCTGAGCTAATGAGTAGGTGTTTGTTGGACATTCTGACACGTTTTACGACTTACGGGATTACTTTCTACGACGGGCCGATAGGTAGAGCCACCATCGACTACCGCCGCCATACTTCGTTCCGTTACATGCCTGCCAACGGACGTTCGAATAGAGGATACTTGATTTATTACGGATAAGTCTTACGATTTTATTCTAGTCGAGGTAGAACTTCTCGTTCCATCCCTTTTTATCTCTCCCTATCTCTTCCTATCTTCTTCTATCTCGCTTTCTCCCTTTCTCATCAGCTCGTTATTCTTTTCGGCATCGGCACGTCGATCTGCCACGGATTAAAAATTACGATTGATACTGATTTAAAACAGCCGAGAGAGCCGATGTTCCTGGGTGAGCGTAACGCGAAGCGAGACTCGTGAAAATCCCTCGTATATATTCGAGCCGACAGCGACGTCGCATTGATCTTCCCCTTCGTACGTATCTCGATGATACGACTCCCAAAGCGATGCGTCTTATTTATCTGCCACGTCCGCGCGTCCCACCTCGCTCATCTCGTTCGTTCCCCTCGCACGCGATCGAACTTTAAACTCTTGCAAGAAGACCCTTTTAAAAATACATTTGTTGCACCTTTTTAACCATCGTCTCGCTTTTATGTCTATTATTAATTGATTTTATTGATGTTGGAGATCATCGGTCAATTGATACTTTGTAGAAAAAAGAGAGAGATAGATAAAGAGAGGGAGAGAGAGAGAGAGAGAGAAAGAAAAATGCTTTGGGACAAGGAGCAACAGAATGCATGAATTATAGCGTAGCGATAGGTTACGAAGGTAACTCTCGAAGAAAGGAAGACGCAAAATCTATCGCAAGCCGAGTCAGAGAGGAAGAAGTGTGTAGAGAGTCGAGCGTTTCTCCGTGTGGCCTTCGTGTTCGTAACGAGCGGATTATACTCGCTGTGGTATCAGATGGTCCCCTACCTGGTTCCATGGTTGTTAATTAGGATGGATGCCCACGCCTTGGGCGACTTTTACGAGCGGATACGGCGCGAACCGAAATAGCGCGTCCGACGTTAACGCTCTCCGACCTTCCTTCGAGGAACCGTGGTAAGCATCTCGATAAGAAGCGAAATGCTTAAAAGAACTTCGCCAGAGGGACTGTTTAGAATTATTTAGATGAGTTCCGAAAATCGGACGACTGTGAGCCTTCGTGAGCAAACTTTTGAGTCTCTATCGTGGCTCAACGATCTCCTTCTCAGGTTCTTAATTCGCCTCGACTAAAACTTGAACTTTTCTCAGAGAAAAATTTTCTTCGCGGGAATATCCCTTTAAACGGTGAAACATCGAGGAATAATTTACGATCCCCGAAAGAGAAATAAATTGAACGTTTTTACGATCGTCGAGTCATACGTTAGCTTTTTCGTAGGATTACCAAGGAGGAAAGTTTGTCGAGTACAGCTGCGCTTCGATAACTCTCCTAAACACTAACCAGTGCATGCGTTCATTTGTTGACGTTTCGCTGTATGGACTTCAGAAATCGCGCATCCCGCATGGAAAAGCACCATCTCGCGATATAATCCGAAGCAAATCGAGAAAGAGGGATCCAACGAAAAGAAGAATAAAAAAGTATGGTGGAAGTAAAGGCGCGTTAGATGCTGCCCACGCGATTTAAGTTCAGCGCGAGCCAATAAATTCGGGCCGAGCGCATCCTCGTTGGCGGCTCGGACTTATTTGATCGAGCGTACCGAAATAAAGCGTACGCTTTGGACGGCTCTCGACTTGGTCGTTGGTACGTCGGTTATAAACAAAGATACAAACTACCGCTTGGCTGTTGGTCGCGCGACTCACGCATGGCTGCCGGCGATAGAAGCAGCCAGTTCCGCTTTATGATCCCATAAATATCTCAATAGGATCTTAAATTAGCCGCGCTCCCCGCCGCACAGCTCACGAAGGAGCTCGGTCTACATTTGCTGCCGCTTGACGGCGCCACCGTCTTGCGCGAGTTGCGCGCGCACGAACGAGCACGCCCCTGTTCCTCTCTCGGTGTTCCGTGCGTTCCGCTACACCTCTCCCGGGGCCCGGATATACATTTACCCGGCCGAGTTTTCGGTGGAGACGTTACCGTTATTTATGAGCTCGTTTATCAAGGTGGCACCCCTTTCCCCTATCGTTGCTTCGATGCGGACTATCCGCCACTGCGAAGCCAATCCCGAGATATATCGCTCCGATACCAATCCAGCTTGCCAGAGAGCGAGCGAGCAAGCAAGCAAGCAACCAAGAGAGGAACAGAAAGAGCGAGAGAGAGAGAGAGAGAGAGAGAAAGAGAGAGGGAGAGAGATCCGAAAGTCGAAGCGTCGGCTCCTCCTCCTACTTTCCTTCTCGTCCTCGTCCTCCTCATCCTCCTCGGATCCTCCTTCTTCTTTCGACTTTCGCCGGTAGGTACATCCTTGGTGATAAATGCTCGCGAAGAAGTGCGCTAGAGTGATACCGGTAATTAGAGGTGCTTCGTTTGTCTCCTTGTCCGCCCTGAGGATGAAGAGCAGTTCCGACTCGCGATTAGTCACTCCCATCGATTCGACCGTCAAACGAAGCGATCACCTTCTTGCCATCGATCCTCGGCCAACTTCCAACTTATGTTAGATGATACTTAAAATCCATTTACCTGATTCCTTAGCATAGTCCAATAACTTTCGTTGTTGTTGATTGAATTAATTGACAATAAGAGTTAAGTTATTTTGCCTGTGTCACGTAATCCACAGAACGTATTTCTAAAATTACATCGCTTCAAAATATATGATTCTCTTGGAACTCGACGTACCAAGTGATCAGGTGTCTGTTACAAATCTGGAAATTCCTGACGTGTCAGCGAAAATCATCTTAAACTGCTCGTCGCGAGCCCCGTTCATCATTCATAACGTTTGTATTATACCGAAAAGGATAGTCACAGTTTTAGGTTTCCTTGTCCGGCAGACAAATAGTGGCAGTCGACAAGGAGCGCAGGCCACTTTGTCCTCGGTAGTATGGCGAATAAACGCTCGATCGCTTTACGAGCTAGGCAGGATAAAAGTAAGGCGGACAACGTGGGAGAATGAAGAAGGGAATGAAAGAGAGAAAGAGAGAGAGGGAGAGAGAGAGAGAAAGAGAGAAAGAGATAGATAGGTAGATAGAGAAACCCACCCTTTCTCAATTCGTTCCTATCCACCTACACCCCCGAGGGCAACAATCCATTCTAGCTCCGCCAACGCCATCCAACTTCCTAATGCTAGCAAGGGGAAGAGACTGGCAGAGATCTCGGCCTTCAGGGATCTCGGCCGGACAAAACCGCAGTGTTGAAGCGAAAGCTGATAATCTCGGTCCCGTCCTTCTAGTTGATTAATTTCTATCCCGGTGACGAAGCTGTTTGCGGACGCAATAAGCGTTTCCGTCAATGCTTGCAGCTTGCTTTTTTGGTTCTCCAGCCACGAAACGACGTGCGTTTGATAAATATGAGAGTATAATAGGGTATTGAAGAATAGAATACCGTGGGTCCGTCGAATGTTCCAAAGATCGATTATTCGATATAATAGTTATGAACGTGACACGAACGGAGCTGTCGTCGTTTAAGAAGCTTAAATATATTATCGTAGGTATCCGATAAAACAATACTTATTTCAACGATACAGATAACAACGACTATTTGTCAAAATAAATTTGTGTGATCTCTAGATTATACGGAAGTTGAAATTTACGTATAGATTCTGATTAAGATGATCTTTTAACTATATTACTATGTTCAAGCTTAGCATATCTACGCTTGACGTCTATTTTTTCGATATGACAAGCGAAAAATAAATGATAATCGAAATGTAATTTTCTCGAAATCCAATCACTCTGGACATTGTGAATCTCGTAAAACCAGCTGCCAAAATAATTTCTTTCAATGGCTCTGCTGACGATCGACGTCAAAATGAATTCTGAATGCAAACGTCGTTCGAAATTATAAGAAAGACTCCGGAGAGAGTATTTGAAGGGAAGAATTTGCCTTTCGTGAGGGTCGACGCTGGCGGCGAGTCGAAGTCAATTCTCAAAGGCTCGGAATCGGGCTGGCTCAACGTAAACCATCCAACGGCAGGAATAATGTAAGGACAGGAGAGAAAGATAGAGGAGACAGAGAGAGTGGCGTAAGGCTGCAGCAGCAGCCGCCGCCCGCTGACAAAGATAAATAAATTAAGGAAACGGGGTTCGCGCGTGCACAAAGGGAAGCAATATCCCTCCCTTTATGCTTCGTGAATGTGAGCACGCTCGCAATTCCGAGACTCGAATGAGAAGCCAATAGTGTCTGCCGGTAAACAAGCCAGCTCTGCTACGGAAACATCGTGTATTCTCTCTCCTTCTTTCTTTCTATACGACCAAAGACTTTCCCCCCTTATTTCGCCATCCGCCTTTCGTCCCTCAGTCTTCTCGTTGAGATCGACCACAGCTACATACCGGTTCCCTTTTTCGATCTTTCATTTTCTCTCTCTCTCTCTCTCTCTCTCTCTCTCTCTCTGTCCCTCTCTCTCTTTCTTTCTATAGCTCTATCATTTCCGTTTGGCCTTTTCTTCGATGTAGAAAAGCGTTACGAATTTATTTACAAACTGCTCGCTTTGCTCGCATGTGCTTTCACTGCCAAGCCCTCTTAGGAAGTTTACGTTTCGGAAAAGGCAGCTAGTAAAGCATTTATTGGTTTTATTAAAAAAAAAAACTTCAATACTGCATTCGACATCTGTTCTTCTATTATTACGATGCAATAATGTTGTATTTATAAATTTAATTATTCCTTATAAAATTGATAAGATTCTATTATTTCCTTTCCCACAATTTTCTATTGCTAAAATTGGGTTGCACCACATGAAAATATAAAGAAAATAAAGTTTTTCTTTATACCTCTGTCTGATTATATTCCTCTCGTCATGTCTTCCTTCAAAACTTTCTCTACATTTAAATTCACGTTTCTCACGTTTTTCAGTCGATACATCAATGTGTATCCGCGCTAATGAAGGAAAAATAAAGCGAAGTAATCGATCATGTCATGAAGGGGAACATCAATTATACCGGCTGACTTTTGAAATGTTAGAAAGTACAGGACTACATCAAAGCTCTGGCCATAAACGTTGTTAGGGATAACGGCGGCAGAGGTCGTGGACTCGAAGCGAGTGATTTAGTAGGGTGGCTACTCGACGACCGACCGAGATAACCCGCCTGTCTACGGAACAACCCCATTTGTCCGATATCTTCCGCGACAAAACTGCCGCATGTCCTTCTAACACCGCGCCCTTCTGATTACTGACATCGCTTCGCAACCTTCACCTTTTATCTCTGCATTAGGCGCTACACAAGAATCCATCAAGATAAATATATACGTATCAAAAAGGAAACTTTGATATTTTGTCCATTGAAGTATTTCAAAATGTCGAAAGAAATTCTATTATTTAATATGCAGATTATCATAATAGCATTGTTTTATAAAAACTAATTGTCAATCAAACCTGTCAAAAGAGAACATTGATCTTATCCTGCCAACACAAAATTTGAGCAAGTGTAATATCAATGAACTATAAGTTTCACCATTGCCAATCACTAATTTAAGTAAAGGCAATTCAAAAACGGATCAACGATACTCCTTATCTCACCAAGAAAAATTCACAAAACGAGCACAGCATCGAAGAAGAAGACATAGACAAAGTTCCACAAGGTCTCGATATGAGAAGCACGAATGCCGAGAACGAAGATCGAAGACACCGGGTGGCGGAGAGCGTCAAAGAAGAACGGAAGGATCGGATCTGTGGTGGAGGACAGGAAAGAAAGGACAGCGTGTGTTCCTTCGTAAAGAGTCGTGAAGGAGCACGGCGATATAGGGGAGAGGCTGCTGGATAGAAAGAAGGGTGTGGAGGGGTAAGATGAAGGAGTGGAAGGAAAAAGAGGAGAAAGAGGATGAGAACAAGAAGGAGAAAGGGAGAGACTCGTCCTGGGCGGACGAGCTGAGGTGGGCCGTGGATTTATATCCCGGTCAGGCACTTTGAGCCATCAGCGGCTCGTTTGATGTTCCGCCGCGGCCACGCAGACGTTATAAAGACAAACTATGCCTACGGCACCGTCATGCCCTACCACTTTATACCATAATTCTTCGGCCGATCCCCGAAACGAGCGGTCGATCTCGAAGAAACACGAAGAGGAGAGACGTACTGTCCCCCTTTTCGTATTCCTCGTCTCTCTACACGAAGTGCGGCGCCTCTGTGTGTAAGACCGGTCCAGTTCTCTCTCTTCCAACTCTTCCCTCTCTCTATCTGTCTCTTTCTCTGCTTTCCTGCCCCCTGCCCCTTCACTGTCCTCTCAATCTATCTCTTTCTCTCTGTCTCTCTCGTTCTCTTTCTCTTTCTCTTCTAGGTACCTCTTTCGCCCTCTCGCAAGAGCAAGTCTCCGATTCCTTTACGGTTAGTGCCTGCGGGTAATAAAGATGGTTCTGCTTATGTACAAGCGGGCAACCGGAGGCGGAGCCAGGCTGCCCTCTGTGGGCCGGGCCAACGCAAATGACTCTTCCATGCAAGATGGCGTAGGCACGGAACGCTAGGCGGTGCTGCCGGTGCGTGCCCGCGAGGTGCTTTTATATTTAGCGCGCGCGACGTGCAGCCGACGTGCGGACTCTGAGAGAGTTCTGCAGTTCGAGCCACGTTTTAAGCTGCAATCTTACTTTCCACGCAAATTCAAGGAACCACAGATTCTACGCCTATGCCTTAACTTTTCGTTACCATTAACGATCGACAAAATAGAAATTCTTGATTATGGCATTACGTTAAATTGTACCATTCGTTAGAAAATATTATATTCCATTTATTTCAGGATTATCCTTTTATAGCCCAATATGATCAATGATACAAGACTATTTTGATTTATATTATATAAACGTATGATTATACCTTTAATCAACGGGGTTTTGATATTTGTGGATTTTCACGTCGACATTATATACATATGTTTTATTTTTTCCTACATATTTCATTTCATCAACCCGGAATATAGTGACCCATATCATATATAATCCCGCTAATTGGAACATAATTGAACCTATTAATCTCACGTTATAGAATAAGATTTTAATTGATCGATATTCTGTCGCTTCACAAATCACATTTGTATTATACAATATGTAACGTTATTTTGCAGAAGAAAAAAAAAACCTGTCGATATTCTATTTTGAATAGATTTACTATGAATAAGCGGGATCATACATTCTTAATATTATCGATAAAAATTCAATAACTTGACATATCCAGAAATTTGTCCTTTAAAAGACATTCCATGAATTTATTCGATGTCGTTCGAAATCGAAAAGCAGAGATATCATGTCGTCCTGAACGACGAGAAAGGTGAAACTTCAGTCTTTTATACGAAGGAATGAATACTGACCACAAATAAGTCATGTCTGAACGAGGTGAAAACGAGCGCCTGATTAATATCCTTCCGCTTTTTAGGTTTATCTGTCACGCAAATGTCTTTCTCCGTCCCGCTATTTCTTTTTCTACCCTCTCTTTTCTTTCAACACGTTTCTCTTATTTGCCTTCTCTCTCTCTCTCTCTCTCTCTCTCTCTCTTTCTCTCTCTTTCTCTCTCTTCTTCTTTTTCTTTCTCTGTCTTTCTGCCTTTCAGTATGTCTGCCTGCCTGTCTGTCCGTCTGTCTGTCACTTTCTCTTTCTCTCTCTCCCTCTCTCTTTCTTTCTCTCTCTCTTTCTTTCTCTCTCTCTCTCTCTCTCTCTCTCTCTCTCTCTCTCTCCTTCCCTTTATTCTTACTTTCGTTCATCACAGATTTGCTCACGCTAGCAAACATGAAATAGATGGACATCATCAACGCAAAAATACAAGAACGATGAAGATGGTAATCGCATATCAGCGTTGAAATCACCGTTGATATTAGAATAGTCTAACGTTCTAACAGCACTTCTATGTCCAGCTGGGAATGTATTCTCAAAATCCAATAAGCTCCGAAACGATTTATAATGTCTTTAAAGATGTTCAGAAAGCGAATATCATCGTTGACCAAATATTGAATGCGACGTGAAAAATAAAAATAGAAAGGTGAGTAACGAAAGATCGATAAATTAATATAAGATTAAATCATTCACATGTATTTTGTCTTATGGTTTTTTATAACAAGTAAAATGGAATATCGAAAAAAGAAATAATATTTTTATGTATCCGATAATCCAATATAATAGTTCCGAACATATAAAAATAATCGTTTAAACTATAAAATTTATGATATAACAGAACGATAAGCTATGCGTAAATATTGATTTTTTATTATGTGTAATCGTTATCAGAATAACAAATTGAAAATCATTCTTTGACAGTTGAAATTATCGCAAACTCGTCAATCAGCTTGCGAAAATGTGTCGAATCTTCAATCAACATCAAAATTTGTGACACACAATCATATACATATATATATTTCTTTGTACGAATAAAATAATGTGTGATAGATGAAAGTTCTATATTTTCCTACCAATCTAAAATTTACTGGTACATTAATATTGATTGCCAATTTATAAAGAATTACAATTTTAAATTTAAAGTGACTGAAACAAGTAAATATTCTTTATTATTTTTTCGAAATAAAAATTGTAAATTATAATCTTAATTTCACATTCATTATCATAATAGTTTTACATACATACCTAAGATGTATGTATGTTTTGTACGTGTATATATATATATATATATATATATATATATATATATAATGAGTTCGAAAACAAAAATCGTACTATGAAACGTCGTTCTTCTTAAGTTAAAAACAGAACTGTCGTATTAGTCCAATTCCATCAACACGTAATAAATCAAAATAACTGGTCTTAGTCAAACAGCTGCTTCTATTCTCCAACGCTAATAATTTACAGCGGCAATGCCCTTTCAACTAAAGTACAAAAACATACTCGAAGATACTATCAAAACCTATTTTTAAACTTTATTATTACATGATTTATCAAACACTCCAATAACACTTCTTCATTCTTAAGAAACAACAGATATGAGATAAAGAAATAAATGACGTACATATGCCATATAAATGTCAGAAATTCGTTTTGAAAGTCAATACGTAAATATTTCTCTATAGGCTTAGACATCTAGAAAGGAATAATGTTAGATAAAAACAATTTTGATTTTTCTCAAAATTAATTATTCTATTATCAATGATTCAAAGATAATTTCGTCGATATATCAAACAAGTAATCATTTTGGGAACATATTCAAAATTATCATAAATTATTTCATGTCAAAATTATCAAAAGTTATCTCGTTTGAGAGAAAAAAAAAGTCCTCTCATTGAAGTGGAATATCCTTCGTTCATAAACCTTTCGTACTAATGTTCTATAAATTCTTCTTCGACGGACTTAAGAGAAATACGACGCTCTAATGTTCTTCCGACGCGCGTATTCTTGGCGAACCGGATACACCAGTCCTTCTATCCCTTCGAAGACGTGTTCCGTGTCATTGGGAAGCCGATTAAACTTTTTCTAACGCGCGCGTCTTATATCCGAACTTAACCGAGAACTCGCATACCATGATGGCATGCGCACGAGCATCTCACGAATGGCCTCGCCAACGATTCTTCTCGGTTGACAGAAAGGATGGATCCGGTACGGGTTCAGAAGCGAGAGCAAGAGAACGTTCGCGTTTGAAAAAACTTCTACTCGCTAATGACGTTAAAGGCTAGTGGTCTCATCGCGGCCAAAACTCGTAAATCTTACTAAAACCGTAAAACTTACTAAAAAGAACCACAAACGAGCTTGGATACTCGCAAAGCAGCCAGATGCTCTTCGTACCGTAGCTTTTCGAGATTTGCGTTTAACCTCCATCGATTTTTCTTTAGAACATAGATATGTTTCTAAGAATCTTACCTCTTGAAGAAAAATGAATGTGACCTGTAGAAAAATTCTGTTAATCTAGAACAATAATTAATTAAATTGAAATTAGTAATATAACTTCTGACACATTTTTAAAATCTTAATTCAAGATTACATAATACAGCGATGAATAAAAAGCATGAAGAAGAAGGAATAAATGGATTTTAAAAACTATACAATATTTTCTTAGTGCATTTGTTTAGTTTGCATTTGTTTAGTTTGCTTTAGAGTTCCTCTCTTATACATATGCACGTGGCATCTGCCCTTTCTCTTAACTTTTTTTTATGCCACACGTTCGGTGTAGTTTTTAAGATGTAAATAGTCGTCGCGCGAAAAAGTTTTTGAACTAACTTTTCATCTATAATTTTTATAAAAACAACGTTTATTTACATGTATAATAAGTATATATAATAGCGATGCGTAGTGTATCGTTTAATATCCAAAAAAAAAAAACTATTTGGATAAAAATTCAATATGAAGAAAATTCACGTCCTTGACCATTTTACAATTAATCTTATAAGTAGTTGAATCTTCGAAAAACTTCAAGAATTTACTTTAAAGATCGGTGAAAATGTTGTCGCAAGTACGTCAAGCTTTGTAAGATAAATTGTCAAATAAAGTTTATAATTCTTACTTTCTGGTAACATATGTACACTCCCATTGTCCTTTTCTTCTTGTTTCTACATGGAAGACATCGCGAGAGTAAGTATTCGCGCTTTTCCTCCTTTCGCGTCGACATTGTATCACAGCGTAGTCGCTTGTAGTCTGGTGGAGTTTGGCGAATAAAGGGAGAATACGCGGGAAGAGTGCGAGACAGTTTTATAGAGACGAATACTCGTCGTAAAGACGTCGGGTCCACCTCTGCAACTCCTGCTTGTCTTCGCGAAAACGTTACGAGAGCCAGAGGATTCACAAGTTACCCTTGTAACCTTTCCTCCTTGCGTTTTACCTCCATGCGAGACGGACGAGTCTCTCGGTTCTAGTTACCGAGACCCCCGGAGGGAATGGTTCGTAATTTTAAAAGCGCTAAATCTTTCCCGCTTTAACATCCCATTCCGCGTACGTCGATCTGCCGTGCTCGAATATTTATCACCGTGGGCGAGGAAGGAAGACAAGAGAAAGCAAGAAAAAAAAAAAGAAAACGGGAAAAAGTGATTATGGATTTCATAAAAAAAAACGATTAAAAAAGATCACAACCTCGAGCCTTTCTATATTTATTCGAAATTTAATTTTTACATGAAAACAATACAAATTGACGACGACTTTCGAAAATGGAATAATATGCAACAGAGAGAGAGAGAGAGAGAGAGAGAGAGAGAGAGAGAGAGAGAGAGAGAGAGAGAAAGAGAGAAAGAGAAAGAGACAGATAAAAAGAAAAAATGAAGAAAAATTTAGTAGCGTGATGAACGTAATCGAGTACGAAAGTCACGAAAGTACGTAGGGAAAAATGAATGAGAGAATGAGAGAGAAGGGAGAAGAGCAGCGAAGTCTTTCCCGTCGGTTCACGTTGATTTAAATCGTTTCGTTAGAGACTGAGGAGTCCGCGAGAAGGGGGAAGCCATGGAGAAATGTCAACGATGCGCGACAAAAATTGCGGAGAGGCATCACTGTTAAATGTTAACAACTGGTGAATTCCAAAGGAGGCGCGGCCCTTTGATATCCTTCGAGGAGGGGAACGAAACCCAGACTCCATCGGGTTTTAAGACACATGCCTGCTTGCTAAGTAGCGGCTTCTACCGGCGCGTCTACGCGTCTCTTTTCTCTTTCTCTCTTTCTCGTTGTCTCTTACGCATTGCGAAGAACAGAGAAGAAGACGGAGACGACGAAGACGACGAAGACGACGGAGACGACGACGACGACGACGACTGATGTCGGCAGCTTTGCCGTGGACCACGGCTGTTCGTCTACGTCCCGCGAGGATTGATGGCCCCCTCGTGCTACGTGCTCGTCCTCTATCTCTTTCTCTTTCTCTCTTTCTCTCTCTCTCTCTCTCTCTCTCTTTCTCTCCTTCTTATTCCTTCTTTTTTCTTCTCTTTTCCTCCTTTCCACTTCGCGGCCAGTGCCAAGCCAACCTCCGGTCATTCTCGAAGATCTTACATTTATGGAATATCTTGAAATCTCCGTTTCACTGACGTCCAACGGTCAGCAATCAACCGATTGTTCCCGTTCGGGGCCCATGAAGGCTTCAAGAGGACGCTTCGAGGATGCCGTCGGGTCCCCTTTTATCTTCGTAGCCTTTCGCGATTTCGCTCATCCGAGACGACGACAACGACGACGACGACGACGACAACGAGAACGACGACGATGAGAACAACCGAGACCATGGAATGACGGGACGTTTAGAATGATAATGAGCGATGTATGGAAATAGCACAGGCGAGGATTTAAGATAGCTAACTGCATATCGTTGATCGATCCCAACTTAATGACAGGTTACTACTGACGCTAATTAGATGCTCGTCAGAGTTACTTTGAAAATTTTACTCCTCTTATCGAAAAATCACTCGTAATAATTCCGCGAGATTGTGACTGATATATATACATATTTAAAAGATCACAAATCGTAATTGAACACATATAGTGAAAAATGCTAGAATCATAAATAAATAAAAAAAGGAAAAAAATAAAGAGAAAGAAAAGAAACGAATGAAATAATAACACAAATTGGTAACACGTATTTATGGTCTGATAAAAATTCGAAACAGATCACAAGTGATAGTGTCACACGTTTTCTTTCACTTGTGAGTATTCAAGACACTTAGAAAGGACTTTTTCTAAAATCAGTGGTGGATACTTTCAACGTTGGATACTTCCATGGTCCAAGTATTTCCGTAACTCATTTTACGTGGAAGCCCTTTTCCGGCACGATTTCTTTCTCTCTCTCTCTCTCTCTCTCTCTCTCTCTCTCTCTCTCTTTTCCTCATACGAACACGCGACGACTACTTCTCGTCTCCTTGGATTCTACGGAGGAGGAACGCCTCTATACAGCATAGCGCGCGTAATAAAGAGCGCGGGACTCTAGAACGTTGGATCTGACAAGCTTTTTCTGCTACGATAAAAGTCAGAAAGAGGCAATCTATTACCTCTTCTTTCCTCCGAACTCTCTCTCTTTCTCTCTCTCTATTCCTCTCTCTCTCTCTCTATTCCTCTCTCTCTCTCTCTATTCCTCTCTCTCTCTATTCCTCTCTCTCTCTCTCTCTCTCTCTTACTCTATCCTATAGAAGAGAAAGAAGAGGGCTGAGCTTCGGTTGGAGTTTCGAACGTAAGTCGGCGCCCTTTGATCCACTCTACCTCCCGTCTGGCTACTGGAATTCTCTATTTACTATTTAAGGCCGCTATCTATTGCCGTCTCGCGTCTCGTTAATTTATATACGCGTATACACAACGCTCAGTCCATTCCCTTCCTTGCAGACGATAATAAATATTATTCCCTTTCTTCCTCTCTCTTTCTCTCTTTCTCTCTCTTTTTACTTTTCATCCTCTTTGTCTCGCGCCTTTGGACTCGGCTCTTTCTTTACGAGTCCTTACGAACGTGTTTCGTGGAAGGAGTAAAGCCACAGCAAACGGATTGACGTAGACACCACCATCCTCTCTCGTCGCGCAAAAATAGAAAAGCGCCGGTAGGTGCTAGGTATCGAGCTTGTCTAATGATTTTATCGCCTCTTCTCTCTCTCTCTCTCTCTCTTACTCTCTCTCTCTCTCTCTCTCTCTCTCTCTCTCTCTCATTCTCACACTCTCTAATCTGTTTCTTGCTACATTCTACAATGTCGTGATACAAAAAAGGTAATACGATTTACCGCGACGCGTTGAGAGGATCATTTAACCTTAAGTAATTTTGTCAGCAGTCCTATTTAACAGACTCGTTGAAGAAGTAGCGTTTACACGAATTCTACCGTCTACAAGTTTGAGTAACGTTACGCTCGTGCTATCTAAAGAAGTTCTAAGCTTAGCAATGGTATCGTTAACTAGTTCAAAGAATGTCGACCATCAGAGCTAACCAGTTGCGTTGAAAATTTATCGACAACTACATTTGGTAGATCGGTTTATTTCGTTTCGTTATTTTAAGAAATTAAGTAATTGATGAAACATCACAAATAGTACTATATCATTATTACAAATCTTATTTCTTATTACTTAGAAGTAATCACATTGGATTAACATATTTATCTATTTCCAATAAATTTATAGGAAATATTAATAAATTAATTTAAAAAATATAAGATGAAATAATGGCGAAGTAATTCGGAATTTAATGTAATTTGAAATTACCAATCAAGGAAAAAAATTGTCCAAATTTCAAATAGCCCAATAGCTCTTGTTCGATTTTGTTTCAATTTTGTTCAGGTAACAACCTTTGTTAAGTCGCGGATCGGCATCGGTCGTTATCCGGAAACGGATCGGGACAGTTGGTGGAAGGAAGGAAGAACAGGAAGAGGAGGAGGTACCGAAACGAAAAGAATTCATCCCCTGTCCTCGGTCGGTAAAGCCGCGGCCGTAGATCTCGCGGCACCGTTGATGTGACACGTCTCCCTCTCCCTCTTTTGCTAGAACTCCTGCACCGACTTCTGCTTCTGCCGCTTCGATACCTGTCCGTCTCGAGCCGTCATTAAGCCCCGACCAGATTCCAATCTGAACGGACGGCCGAGGATCCGATCAGGACAGCCGGAGAACGCGCGAGCGTTTCTCCGCTCTCGGCGCGATTGACGTTAAAGCGGTTCGATGGAAAATCAAGGGTCAAGGCTTTCGAACCGTAGCCTTCCTTCTCAAGATCGATTCTTAAGATCGATCAACTATCGATCGGTTATCGATCGGTGTACCTTCGTTCGTTCCTTCGTTCAGAGACCATGTCGAATCGCTTGCTCTCATCGAGAATTTCTAAAGAGTGAAAGAGAAAGAAGAAAAGAGAAAGATGCTAATCGCAGTACCAAACGTCGACAATCATTAGCGAGAGAATCTATCTTTCGGTTGTTCCCTTTCCTTTAAACATCCTAAGTTAGATACTTAAAAATTTTATAGCCATTTGAGTTTCGATCCTGGTGTTCATTACAAGACGCATTCATAAAGTTAATTGCACTTGCATATAAGAAAAAAAAAGAAAAAAAAAAACAAGAAAAGAAAAGAAGATTTATAACCATTATTTTTATTTTGATAGTAAAATGCTACATCTATTTTTTCTAATTAATCATCAAGTTTATCTAAACATTTATCATGCAAACGTCAAAACATCAAACATGTTCCAAACATTTTTTTCTTTTTTTTTTTTATATGAGTGCATTTAACTTTCTGACATCCTCTCGTGTTTAATCAAGATTTATAAAAGATTAATATTTAAAAACTTCTATATATCATTATAAAAATTATTATAATTAATGCAATAAAATGCAAGTAGAAATGAAGATTATGTCTTTTTCTTTCATTTCGTTCCTTTTTTCCTAGAGACCATCATACCCAGATGCAACTCGATTCTACGTAGTCGTTCACGTCCGTTCCGGCTGTTAAACCTTCTCGTGGATGCGACGACGCGTCGAGATTCGTAATCGGTCCTTCTTTATGACGGGAAGCCCGACGATGCATCTTCGTGGCGCTCGAAGAAAAATAACCGCGTCAGATAAGAGAAAGCATGCGGTGGAAAGGAAAGGAACATTCCCATTTATATTCTTTTCCAGTGTAATCCTTGAGTTCGGGGTGAAGAGATAAGTACCGGTAAGTCCATTTTGACGTTTCAGCTAATCCCACGACGACGTATCGCTACAGCACGATCGATCACCGGACTGTTACATAGTTTGCTTAGTCGCCTCTGTGGTAAATTATTGCAACCGATAAATCGGTAAAAAGCAACTACCCCCAATGGCACCTAGTAAACAAAAATGCTATGCACGAAAAACGATTTTAATGATCATAATTCGGTACAAATGATTTCAGGAACAGATTGCTTGTTAAAAAGTTAAACCGATCAACTCCATTTTTCTAAAATCAATCAATTTCAATACCCAAACTTTTTGATCCTTTTTATTCAAAAAAAAAAAAAAAAAAAAAAAAAAAAAATAAGTTGTATACGAACTACGTACAGCGATAATAGAATTTCTGTCATGAAAAAAACAGGTAGGTTAAAAACTATATTTATAGCTGATAATATTTTCATTAAAATTTTTTAATCCATAGGTAATAGTAAAAAGATATTCGCCTAAATTATTTCAGCCGAAAGTATTATTCCATGTTATATAAGTTCCTCGTGCGTGGATAGAAATGATTTTTCTTGGAAGATGTAAAATAGTGTTCTTGGAAAAGCGGTAACGTCGTAAAACTGGCTTTCCTTGAAATAATTTCTTCGGTGATTGAGCCAAATCGGAGTATTATGAAAGAGGAAAGTATAATATAAATAAACAAATAAATAGAAGAAGAAGAAAAGGTAGAAAAAGAGAGGAAGAAAGATGGAGGGAGAGAGAGAGAAAGAGAGAATGATGTAGGGAGAAAAGGATGAAGAGAAAGGAGAATAAGGTAGTTCGAGACAAAGCGTGGGACGAAGTTTGGGCGGATCGGTTCGAAGCGGCAGGCTGCTAATGACGAGGCGTTAATTTAGCAGGCACGAGAAGGAAATATCTGCGGGTTGGCACGGTCGCCTGGCCGGTCGCCGTCGAGTGTTATGGAAGCCTATGCATCAGAATGATGAATGATGTTTCGTGGTTGGAGCGTGGTAAACGAAAGGGACCGATGTGTGAGACTGTGAGAAAGAGAGAGAGAGAGAGAGAGAGAGAAGGAGGGAAGGAGGAAAGCATCTGCACGCGATACGCGGATCAGCTCGATCCCTCAACGCCGTTCGACTAAAAAGCTCTCGTTTATTACAAACCGTACGACGTTAGCTCGTCCAACAACTCTACCGTTCTCTTTCTCTCTTGCTTTCTTCAATCTTATCCGAGAAGAGATCGCGTCGATACATCTTTCTGGGACGAATCGTACTATCTGGCTGAACTGCCGTGGGACGAACAAAATATCGTCGTGAAATCGAATTCACGTGGTTTCTCCTCTCGACAACTTTCGACTTCATTCATTTTCCAAGTCTTCTTGGCTAACGTCTTCATTCGAATAAATTTTCCGACGTTAATTGTCGCGTTTCGCCGTCGAACACATTACGTTTCATCGTTTATTTTGAAATTCAAACAGCAAACGAGACAACGAGCTTGAAAACGTTATTTCTATTTAATTTGTTTGTTCTCGACATGATATTTTCTTGACGTAAGGCTTTTCCTTTTAATGAGACAGAAATAAATATCTATTTAAACGAAATAACGAAGCAAAACTTGTAACTAGAAAGGTTGCTTGGTATTTGTTCGACTTGTCGACGATATTACCGATCAACTTGCACGTAGCTGCAATATTCTCACGCAGAGACTACGCATAACCTTCTTTACGTCAGGAGAAAAAAAGACAAGAAACGCGTAACGCCTCTTCGTGTCCAACTTTATCTTCGAGATTTTCATTTTATCTGATCGACGTCACTACCGTGCTTCTCGAATATTTCTCTCTCTCTCTCTCTCTCTCTCTTTCTCTCTCTCTCTTCATCTCTCCCGTTCTTTCTTTTCTCTTTACTCCGCCTTCGTGACAGGTCGCAGTTAATTAAGAAAGAAGCGAACGACGATAATGACAGAGCCAGACGTACTTTTGCGTATGGGGAATTGCAAAATGGCGAAAGAACGGATAGTAAATCAAGATACGAAGCACGTCGGGTAGCTGTATATTGCGACAGTTATACGAGCCATCCATCATCATTTAGAGACGGCATCTATCAGCGTCACCACTCGTGAGCGCGATAATGACGATTCACCGGCTTAGCGGCTTGCTTTGACCCGACGGGCGCCCGAACGACCGTTAATTTACGAACCTTCCCCTGTTAGTATCTTTACATCTACCCTTTCGATAAAGTTACCTCGACATCGTTATAATAGTCGATGTCTTTGGATACAATCGTTTCGTTCATTCTAATCATATTTCTTCGTATCTTTAGCAAAAAACATTCCGATTTACAAAGACGTATATATTGCATCTACTTTTCAAGATATGGTAGATTTTAACGACCATATATCTGTATAACTGAATGATATATTCAGTTCTTTAAATCTAGTTCAATTATTCGAAATAATTTATCATCTAAATGATATAACTGTATTAAATCAAGATGATATAACTGTAAAGATTATTTATTATACAAAATAAGATTTTATATCTATAATAAAAGTATTTTTGGCACGTAAACACGACTTGTAACAGTATATCGGTCATTACTACTTTATTCGAGAAATGGTTTGTTCGAGGACTGTTTCGTTGATGTCGTATGGTCGAGGGTAGCTGACAAAAAAGGGACAATTACGGTGGAAACATCGTCAAGAATATCGGTCATGTTTTCTGTCTCACTCACTCACTTTTCCCTTCAGGCTCGAGGAAGATAATTCCCGCGTTGAGGTTAGGTCTTTCTTGCAAGTAGAAGAGAAGAGAAGAGGAGAGAAGAAGAAGAAGAAGAAGAAGAAGCGGAAGGAGGGTAGAAAGGTAAAGAATCGGGCGGGTTGGGCCAAGCATTGTGTCCTGATAGATGTGTCAAATCCGGGCCGCATTGTGCTCGTGGAGATAAATGGAGCTGGAGTGAAGAAGCAAAACACGTGCCTTTGTTACCGGTCTACTCATCGAAGGTAATTTAGAACGCTTCTCTTTCCAAAGATAGCCCGTGGTACGATACAAGCGCCACGCGCACGCACATCTACGAAAACTTTAAACTCTCTCACGTACGTACCTACGTTAGCACATCCCTTGTAAAACATTAATGAATGATCCATTATTGCGACAAACAGGTCATCCACATTTTGCACGTGTAAACATTTCATGGAATTGACATTATATTATAAAAAAAAAAAATCATCAGTCATTGAATCATATTGTTCGGGATTAATCTTGGATTACGAACGAAAATAACAAAATTTCTAACAAATGTAATTATCCAGTTAATCTACCTCCAAGAATTTTTTCCCGTCTGGAAAAATATTTTTCGTAGATCATCCTCCCTCTGGGTGTCGTTCAGTATATGTATAACTTTGAAGAGACTACGCCGTTGCTCTTTGATTAGTTTCCTTTCCCCCTGTGTATGAAAGAGGAAAGAAAAAAAAAATAAAGAAAGAGGGAGGCCAGCTAGCGAGCAAAAGAGAAAGAGAGAGAGAAGGAGAGAAAGAGTGCGAAGGAAGATGGAAAAAAGAGCGAAGGTCGGTAGTCGCACGTCATTTAAGAAAGATGCATCGTAATCGTCTCTCCGATGCCGAGAAAGAAGAGAAGTTAGTGTGCGTGGGGCGAGCTGGCTCGAGCGCGCGCTCAGAAACAACGTAGGGAGACAGTCCGGGACACAGTCCGCCACCCTGGCGACATGGTTGGGTGCAGAGCAGAAAGCGAGAATTCTCCCGCGGCGCGGAGCCGCGGCACTCGCTTCGCATAAATCATCCCGCTTCTGCTTGGAACAGGGAGAGGCGAAAATAGATGGAGCTCTCTGCGCTTTATACATAAAGAGAGAAAGAGAGAGCGCATCTCTTGCCTTCGTGCCCGTGGCTACAAGCAAAGCGTATTTCTTCTTTTTCTTCTTCTCCTCTTTCTCCTTCTTTTTTATCTTCTTCCTTTTCTTTCTAGTCGACCTCGTCGTCGACATCGATGGCATCGTCCTCCTTCTCCTCCTCCTCCTCCTCCTCCTCCTCCTCCTCCTCCTCTTCCTTCTTCTTCTTCTCCTTAGGAATAAAGACCTCCCACATATTTTCGTGACTTCCTCGAACACAGGTATGAGCGAACCCACGCGATGGGATACCTTCGCGAATGGCGGCGCGAAAGACCGAGCTCGGCTCCTTTCTAGAATCTTAAGAATCCAACCGCTCGCTGGCTTACACTGGCAACGCATAACTCCCGGACAATGTTCTCAGGAAGCTGACGCGAACTCGACACACAGCCTTCCGGCATGCCGCTCGCGGAAGTACGCTTAACAAGCTCGTTTTCGCGCCCCGTCTTTATTTTCCTTTCCTCGCAAGTTGTCCAAGAGTAGAACTCGTGTTTCGTGCTTGTAATGCCGCTGTCGATTGGGAGATATCGTCGCCTCGGGGTGGTTGCTTCCTATCCTATCCGCGTTCTTACAAGAACGTTTATGTCGTCAGGTTAAACCTCGAGGATGATTAAGAATTTTGCTTCCTTTCCAAGATATTCGAAAAAAAAATATATGGTAAACATTTCCGATACGAAGTCTCTCACCTTGTAATTTAATATTCATTAAATTAGCTTGTAATTCAATATTTGCCAAAGAAGCAAATATACGATTTTTGATCCGTTGGAATATTTATTACTCTTTTAGAAATATTGTCCTAAAATAATAAGTATTTGTGATTTATTTAACACGAATATTTTTTTACACTCTTTATATGTAGACATATCGTTGTTTTAAATTGGAACAGTGCTTCTTAGTTTTCGCAGTGCAAACAAAAGACAATTTTTCCATTTTTCCCTTTGTATGCGAAGAAGGAAAATCTTCAAAGTTGCCATCCTTAGGTAAAATCTACAAAAAAAGAGGATAAGATGATGTTAAGCATGAAAAATATCGGAAAAGGGACATTTTTCGTTTGTTTGCTCTATTTGAACGGTTGGATAGCGGATACTTTGGTTGAAAGGACAGGCCGAAAACTCAGAAAAATCAATTCGTACCCCCTGCCTGTTTCGTAACCATGAATCTCGTCTTTCAAAAAAGACAGCTTTTGTAACATTATTTCTCTTAGTCCTGTGTTGGCGCATGTCCATAACCGAAACCGGAGAGAACCTGCCATTGACGTCCTGTGACGACAACGACGACAACGAAGACAACGAACAGGGCGAGGACTAAGCTTTCCAGGGGATCCCATGCAGCATCACGCTGAGCAAAGCGTGGTGCTTCATAAATCTTTGGCGTGTTTTTACGTATCTGACCCCTATGCGACCATTCCATTATTAGATGCAGCTTTCAAGCTTACTCCGCAAGAATTTCACGAAACCACACGGTGAGCAAGCAAAGCCACTCCTCTCCAACCATACTTTGACGTATATTGACCGACCACGTGTCCCTCACGGATTTTTCTTCTTTTCGTTCCGACCAAATCAAATTTATCATCTAGCATCAGCAGCTTCCAATGTTCCATCCGTGCCTTCTATTCTGATCTATTATTCGCCATTTCGCTTCGAGTCCAGTCACGAGATGCGAGTGGTTAGTTTTCAGGAGATTGGACAAACCGTTCCAAATGTGTACGGCCATGGACTCAGAAAGAAAGCGATATTTATGTTTTCCAGATCGTAAATCACGTCGAACTACCCCGACAGATGTGGGTTCTCGAAATTATTACATTTTTCAGCGAATCTATTACTAATAGATTTAGATCTATACGTCACCTAGAGCTTTCTTAATAACACATTCTTTTGACAAATGACCTTCTGTCGAGAACATTAAAATTTATGAGATGCCCAAAATTACAATCGGAATAATATTAGAGAATTATTGTATCGGCGGCCTAGTATAATCTTATTTTCAAAAAAAAGAAACAAACGTCAAAAAAATTCACGAAGGGAGGAAGAGAGAGAGAGAGAGAGAGAGAGAGAAAGAGAGTACGAACGATATAGTGGCTTTGCAGTCGTTCCGTGCGGCTCTTAAACGCGAGGCAGCAAATCATTGTCGGGGTCAGAAACGAGCTGCGTGAAAAATTGCCGGTGCTTCCAGAGAAAACCAATAACGCCCCGCCACATCAAACGCGATTCCGGGAAATCATTACCCGGTCTACGCCCAAGGCTTACACATACGGCGTACCGTTTAAACGCTGCTGGAAGTCGGAGCTTGGAAGTTGGCGCTGCAATCGGTGCGGTGCCAACGTGGCATTGTCGCGGTGCTGCCGCGGCTTTTTCGCGGCTCCGTCGCGGCTTCGTCGCGGTTCGGTCGTGGCGCTGCTATCGCAGTTGTCTTCCCTCTTTCTCTCTCGAGCGCTGCCCCCACGACGTGAGTAACGTCCCGAGTAATATTACGATGACAGTAATTGCTGCTTTGATCAATGCAGATACAGCCGCGCGTAGGCAGCCTGTCACGCCACTGGGATTCAACGCGAACCTTTCCGGCGTTGTGTTGCGGATAGTCGCCGTAGGCGGATGTATTGCCTACGTGCCTACGACTCTCTTACGCGGATTCGTCGCTCCTCTTCCTTTCGTTATTCGTTATCCGTTATATGTATAGGTATCTATATGCATGTATATGTTGCACGCGGAACGTCGAGAAATAATCGAGCTTCCTGCGTAACGGATTTAACTTCGAAGACAAATACACGAACGACGAGGACACGAACGCGTTAACGACGATGCCACGATCCATCACCTGTCGCGACGCTTTCCACTTTTTTTCCTTCCTCGTCGGCCATCTTTGCCTTCCAATACATGCTCGACTCCAAGAGGTGTCTTAAGAAAGTGGTAAACGTTTGGCTCTCGACGACTTCGTTAAGAAGATTAGGTAGCTAATCTCTTAAGAAAGAGATCAAGGATGATGATTTTATTGCGATCCTCTTTCTCGCCTCACCTTTTCCCCTTCCTCCGTCGAATAAAAAATCCGACGCATCGTTTCATCGCCAAATTATCTTGGCAACGGACTATGAGATTAAGAACGGCGTTATAATATTATAGTTATACATTCCAGGCACATTTCGCTCGTAAAGTTCGTTAAAACGACGGCTGCTACGCGCAAGGATCGCATAAAGTACGTTTCAAACGGAAGACACGGTGACCCAACGGTCGACATAAATATCGGAGAATCGTAAAGTCGAGGTGTCATGCAATGGCGCAACGGTTCACGATGGATGAGAACCGTCGGACTTCTATTAGCGATCGGCGATCGACGAACTCCACCAGACAGCTCTAGCGAGAAAAAAAGAGAGAGAGAGAGAGAGAGAGCGTGTATTTGTACGTGTGCGTGCGTGCGTGCACTTTGTGAGAGTCGTCCTAGCAGGAGACCAAGAACCATCCTCCTCCCTTCTTCTCCCCCTTTTTTCCTTCTCTCTCTCCACTGTTACGGAGACTTTTATTTGTGGTGGAATAAATAAAAATTTACGAGCAATTTACGGAGGGTCCTCCGTCAGGTCAGGGGGATCCATCAATTTACTCCGAAGTGCTCGTTTGGCGCGCGGGCTACAAAATCGTCGACGAAGTTCTCTTTATGAAGCTAGAATAGATTAATGCTCTCGTTTGTTCGGTAATGGCCCCGATAAATTATCTTAATAGCTCGAGGCGGCTATAAATATATTCCACGGTTCCTGCGCTCTTACGCTTGTTTTCCTGCTACATCGACTTCTCTCTGCGCGCCGTCGAACTGCCATGTTTTCCGTGTCACTGATACCATGAGGCACTCAGCGGTGAAGGGAAGAGAGAAGGGCGACGAGAGGATAAGAAAAAGAAGGAAAAGAAAGATAGAAGAAAAAAAGTAGAGTGGAGGTATAAGAACGATGCGACTCGATGCACTATCCTCGCGGCTTTCGTGTAAAGCTACGCTGCTCGCTAATGTTCGATATTATTCAAATTTTCTTTCCGACCGGTGTTTCGTACGTAACGGATCGCTTTAATCTAGTCTCAGTGATCTTTCTGAACGTTATTTATGGTTCCGGAACGTAGAAAGCGTTATTGCGTGCAAGGCACGCGTTTGCCAATATCTAAGTGACCTCACTGCCGGTACTCTTTTGTTCTTTCTAACCGAAGGTCGATACCGTTCGAATCGCACTTTCTCATTGATCTTCCAAACTCTCTTCGAAGGACCTTCATAAATTATTCTCTTTTAAAAGAAATTCTTCTTTTCTAGATCGCTATTATTTTTCATTTAAACGACTTTCATGGTAACATAACGAAATCGAGCTCGTAAAAAATTTCTCAAATCTATGTGTATACTTTATACGTTTTATTATTAAATGCAAACTGAATAAGAAATGAAAGAAAATGACGACGGCGATGATATCAGCTGTAGGAAATATAACGAGCGGAAAAATATCGTGATGACGTGACACGAACGCTGCATAAATTTGATGGAATATTCCTATAATTGCATCGGAATGGAGACATTAAGAGGATTGTAAAAAACTAGGTAGGATCGTAAGTTTATATACGCACGAAGAAAATTTCATATCTATCGTGATATTATGAAAAAAAGAAATTTATATAAATTGCAACTGCGATATAAGGTAAGCTATTACGACAGATTAATACGTCGGTAACGTTAAATGGTGAGTGAGCTATCGGTATGAAAAATAATATAAAACGTGAATGCCAATGAATATTCGAAATAAAACTCGTGGAGCAACTGAAAGAAGGAAAGGTAAGAAAAAAGAAAAAAAAAGAAAAGAAAAAAAAAGAAAAATATCGTTAGCGCATAAAGTCTGCGTAACTATTTTCTATCTCTTCTCATCTATCTCGAATCAAATGTAACTCTTTATAAATAAATTTTCTTTTCTTTTTAAAAATGATCATCTCGACATTTATTTCTACGGTAATCGTTGCTTGCTTTTGAAAATAGAAGCCGATGAAGTCGCGTAAAAGGGGAAAAGAAGAATAACTACGAGCGCACTAAAACGAAGAGGTATTCAAGAGTCCGTAATGTTCTCAGAAACGGTACTGAATTTCTGGGAAGGAGACCTTATCTAGCAAGCACAGATAGCAGCCAATAACGACAACGACGAAGACGACAACGAGGTTGAGGTGAAGGAGAATGAAGAGGAAAAGAAAAATACAACGACAGAAACGCAAAAAGTTACATGTGTTAGATGGCACACCGACTAATAGTGCAAGAGGTCTTATTCCGATGAGAATATATGAAGCGACACGAAGGGAAACAAGCGAAACTCAGTTGTTCGCTGACTGCACTATAAAATACATCGTAAAAGGGAAGAAAAAAACTGGACAAAAGTGAAAAAACGGATCGAAAGAACAAACGAGAAGTGTCTCTTTTGCGAAAATGTCCATAGTTATCCAAAACGAACGAGTTGAGTGAGTATCGGTCAATCTTTTCATTTATTATTCTCGCAAATTATCTTCTTTTTAATATTTAAACTTAAATAAGTGCAAATATTTTTAGCCGACACTATGTTGACAGGTTCTACTTCGTGAAATTCTCAGCACTATTTCGATAGAACTATTGGACGTATAATCATAAATTTTATAGGAACCGGTCCGCGAATTTATTTTCTGTCTTTTAAACTTCTTAAATATGGAAGAACGAAGGACACGTTTCTACTATATTATTTAATGATATACAAAAAAAAATAGAGAGAGAGAGAGAGAACTCGTAAGTGAATGGAACGATCGTAGATAAAAAAAAAAAAAAAAGAATTTTGAAAAAGTCGCTAAAATAATCATGCAAATTTTAATCGAATTACTTGATTTTATGTAATTTATGCGACATCTACGTTGTTTCGAATTCGACTCGACAAATTTTACTGAAATACCTAAAAAAGCATTTCTGTATGATATTCGATAACGTACGAACGCACATGATTTCTAAAATGATTCCACACATCTTCAATTTTATCGCATCTCCATCTTCTTACTTCTCTTTTTTGCTCGTGTAATTTCATCGGGACTTCGCCGGTTACGGTACTTGTGAGTCATTACCGACGCGTCATAAACATCGAAATGCGTTTCGAATGGGGAACGATATACGAATGCAGTGTAAATGCGTTTCATCTTTTGCATCGACATGAAATGAAAAGAAAGGGAAAGGAAAAAGGGAAAGATGAAGAGAAATCGGCGAGAAAAAGGGATTACATTGAGAATATATTTCCTTTTAAATTATTCGAAATTGATTTCTGTCTCGCCTTTTCTCTTTTTCGTTCTCTCTCTTTCCCTGTATCTCTCTCTCTCTCTCTCTCTCTCTCACTTTTAACGGATCGAATGAAAATATCCTCGAGGCTACATGGAGATGCCGAGAAACGGCAGCTCAGACATACGCCTGGTATTTGGCAGAAATTAGGTTGGTAATGCCTCAGCGACCGGTCTCAGCAGCACTTAACGCCGTAAAGCTGTTTGATGGCATCGCTATCACCCCTAACCGTTCCTAACAGTCCAACGCACACTTCACACTGCGCCCGGGCTCTGACACTGCAACCGTGAGTTATTCACTTAATGCGGCCATTACGCGCTCCTCGATGGTGCTTCATCCTGATTTACTTGACAAGCATTTATTGCTTCTATCTCGGCTAGCAATATTAAACCCTCTGCTCGCGTTTCCTACGTTCATATATACATAGGTATATCCTACGTATCTACGTGTTACGTAGAATGCGTTCTCTTATGCGTATTCTACGCACATGTATGTGTAAGGGAGCGGGTGTGTACAGGCGATATCACGACGACGATGGTAAGAGCTCCGCGGCATGATCGATGACCAACATACTTACATAGAGACGCTTCGAGAAACCCATCGACTTCGTTCCTTTCGCTAGCCACCACGAAACGGAATCTTATAAATTGTACCTATAGGTTAACGTATAAACCTACGTTACAGACTATACGGATTAAAATAAGTTAACATGTTCACTTCGAATAATTTTAGAGTATGATATCGGATAAATATATCTATTATTTTGAACTTTGTAATTATGTTAAATAAATTTTCATTCAAAATGAAATAAAATTTTTAATATTTTCATCAATATGATAATTCCTTATTGCTAAAGTTTTTCAACTTTATTGCTGGAAATTTCATCTTAAAAACGTTTCGACTTTAAGATCTCTTATTTTTTATTCGAGAAATATCAATACTCGTGTTTTCTTGTTTAACGTGCTCGTACCGAACGTCTATACGTCTGTTAGATGTATTAAATTCAATGTCGTATAATAAATATCACGCTATTATTCTCAATTGTACTTGGCATCGCACGAATATTCAGTTTCCTACGATACTTGAAAATATCATAGAAGACGTCTTTGTTGATACGATATAGTCTATATAAATACGATGTGTTTTTCTTTTGAAACGAGTATCTCCATTTCGAAACAAAGTTTATAAACATTTTTGAAATATCATACTCATCTTCTCTCTCTCTCTCTCTCTCTCTCTCTCTCTCTCTCTTTCTCACTCTATATATATATATGTATATATATATATATATATCTTTCTATCAAAGGCCATAATTTAAATGTAATATGTACGTAATACATACGTAAGTATGTACATCTCACTACGGATATCCTCTTTCGTGGAACCAATTCTATTGGGCGCGTACATGAGATTCGTTTTATCACCAACGAATCATTAAATCTACAATTAATAGCTACTCGGTGAAGAGTCGACGAGAATCGGAGTTTATGTGTCCGTTAGGGGCGACGATGATGATTTATTGGTGATCCTATTAAAGTCAACCAACTACCATTGCTTCGCATGTTAATGTGCTCTCATTGCTTTTTGTTTATGACTTCCTTCACTCGTACTCTTTCCCGATACGTTGATCGTAATTTGCACGTACGCGTTGTCATCGAGTCGATCGATTCTCCTACGATAACTAATCGACAACGAGTTCTGGCGATATGCCTGAATGATCGTTTCCCAACATGTCGTTGTTGTTTCGTCATTGCACCGTCCTTAGAGAAATACGATCCATTTAGTTTGCATGGATTTAATATCATTACTTTCATTTTATCATATGCTAATGAGCCATAAGTCATAATGTTCGAATCGAATGTTTATGGATTAATATATAAACTTACATATTCTTCCCATTATATTGTAATAATTGTCGCTACATTGTAACGTTACAAAGATTGTTTATCAAAGCAACCAAATAGATTATTATACGGATTATAACATGAATAATTATTCTCTTGATACTTTATAATAGAAACGATATATCTGTTTGCCGTTATTCTGATTACTATCTCTTTTTCTAATAAAATATAAATATAAATTATAAATTTTTTTACAACGAAAATATTTCATTATAATTGTCATCGTACGAAAAGAAAAAGTATTATCATTTGATTGGAATATAAAATAGACAGTAAAAAGTGCATAACACCTCTTACCTTATCCTTATCTACTTATTTCTCTACCTTTACCTTCTTAGTCTCTTCACGACGAAGAGAAACGACCGAAGTCGAGACTCTTGAAGCATGCCCAACATGCTTTATGACTTCTTGGAACGTTCGACTCTCGCGTTAAATCGACCAGTCAAATCGAAGAATAGGTGCTCGGAAATGCGCGAATGCTCTTGTACCCGTCACTTTCTTCGTGGCTGATCACTCATCAGGAATCGACCGACAAGTATACCCTTTGCAGCGTTCATCGTCTTGTTTTCACCGTCGTCCTGTTTCTTCTTCCCTTCCTCTTTCTCTTCTTCGTGCAAACTTCGATCGTAGAAAAAGGAAAAAAGATGGCAGGAGAGAATACAGTGAAAATTGTGTATGTTCGGTGGTGATAGTAGCTGTGTTGTTATACCTTACCGAAGCGGTTGTTATTCCAACGCGTAAGTATACGGAAAAGGGAAGAGAGGACATGAGAGGAAGAGGAAAGGAGAGGAAAGGCGAAGTGCACACATCGGTACCAACTGTGTAATTTGAGGGTAATTCCGCGAGTCGTATAACCTGTAGGTAATGCCGGCAGGCAGGCAACCAGCCAGAGAATGCATCAGTGCGCTCCTCGTTTCGTTTAATTGGTCGTTTCTGGCTTTACGAGGTTTCAGTCGAGGTGCTACGACAACGAGGACGAAACGAGGACGATTGGATGGCGAACTCGTGCGTCCGCGCCCGAATGAACGAATAAACTACAACTACCGCGAGTAGCCAGGCAACAACTAAAATTTACACATGATATTTTCAATGTTCTAAGAAGGACATCTATTATTTTTATCAGAAAATTTTATAATGAAAATCTCTCATTTTGTTGACATTTTTTCTTTACATATTTCATTGCCTAAGTCATATCAAGAATAATAATAAAATAAATAATCACGAATTGTTATTACTAAAGGTTATCTATAGGATATAGGATGTAGAAGATAGCGTCGTAATGTCACATTATTCAGTCTGTATTTGAATCTGTTTCGAAGAGGTCGTCAAGATATCTACTATTAAGATACTGTCAAGATATTATCAAGATTATAATGTAAATGTAATAAGGTAATTCAGAGAACAGTCTAAATATTCTCCATAATAATTATATATCATTTGTTAGAATTTTTTAAGTACTTATTATTTCAAGATATGTATATTACAGTATTTTAAATAATTATATCTTACACAATTACTATAGATAAAGTATCGTAAAATGTCAATTAAATTCTATGTTTTTAATATTATTTTTATTTTTTTTATATTGAAATCACCTACTCTTAAGTTATTTATAAAATCATATCTACATATAAGAATATTTTAATAGCTTATTTAAAATTCGCTCGTTATTGCGTACCCAACCAGTATCCTTGCATAATATCGCAGTTTACTGTAAAGGAATGAAAGTGAAAGAAATAAAAGGGGAAAAAAGAAAGGAGCGAAGTAACGATGACGAAGATTCGGACAAAATCCAAGTCAAAGCGATGGAACGTGGAAAGGAACGCAGAGAGGATCGAAAGTTTCGCGTTTCTCTAACCTTTCTCTTTCTCTCTCTCTCTTTTTCTCTCTCTCTCCGTTTTTTCTCTCTCTCTCTCTCTCTCTTTCTCTCTTTGTCGTGTAACAAGACCTGTGCGGGTCCGGCGGTCCCAACTTTTTTATCCTAATATGAATTCCCGATTCTGCGTAGCGCCGTGGTCCTTGAAAGCCTGGCAACAGGACGAACGTCCACGTCGTTGACGTCGAATACATTAGTGATTCCTGGCGGGGGACGCGCCGTAATGAATGTTTCCGGTGACGGCCGACATCGGGGAATGCCTCTCGCGACAAACAATACGGCCCTCTGTTCATCGAAGCCGCTTCCACTCCTCTTTCTCCCTCACTCTGTCTCTTTCTTTCTCATCGGCGTACATTGGTAACATGCACGGCCAAAAGGGTTCGTCGTCACCGCCCCGTTTCGATCGAAATTCGTGCTCTGACTCGACGATCGATGATCGTTTGCGAGCCTTCCATTCTTCCTTTCGATTCTTTCCTTCGATCGAACGACGTCCAAGTACGCGCGTAAAGAGAAAGATTCTTAAAGGTAATACACTCGTACCCTTGTTATATTAAGTATCTCAATATAAAGGCCAAAAAAAAAAAAAAAATCAAGCACACAATTTACTTCTGATCTATTTAACATAACATTCGTTTTATATATTTGTTATTTTATTTTTCAATTATATCTTATTCAAAAATTTTCTCTTCATCATTAATTTTCTATTCTCTTCAAGGATAATTAGAATCTATATTTTCAACTTTTAGATATTTTTATACGTATTTTATACGTATAAATAAAATGATCGATGATAAAATGAAAATAAAATGACATTATTTCTGGAGATTCGAAAAATTGATGCATTATATCTATTAATAAACCTCGATCAAAATCACGAGTTCAGAAAAGTTCTCACAAAAGATTATAAAATGTCTATGACTCCTCTCGATTGACTTATTATCCAACATTACCGTCATCGTATCTGTGCGACTATCTACGTAGCTACATACCAACGAGCTTGAGAAACATTCGCAAACGAAATGACGCGTTCTTCGTGCAGTCCTCTATCGAATAGTCCGGGAGCAAAACGTTACTACTCTACCAGCTTCGGAGGGATGAGAATTTGGTTTTGGGAAGCACGCATTGAAACATGGAATACGATTCAGTGACTTGATAATGTACGCCGCTTTCGAAAGGTTCGCTTCGTGGTGTCATATTCCAATGTGGACGAAGAGAAAGAGAGAGAGAGAGAGAGAGAGAGAGAGAGAGAGAAAGAGAGAGAGAGAGAAAGAGAGGGACTAACGCCGACAGGATAACATTGTGGAGGGTCTTAACATATCCCGAAAATTGGCCGATCCGTTAGTCCAAAGAGACTACGATCAACGAGAGAGAGTGAGAAAGAGAGAGGGGACGGGCAGGGGGAGGGGGATGGAGGGAGAGAAAGAGAGAAGGATTAGAATGAAAGCCAGAGAGAGGAAGAGAGAGAGAGAGAGATGTATGGTATGCATACGGTGGCGCGAAGCCGCACTCATGGTCTCTTCCGTTGTCTCGTTTCTCTATAAGCGTTCGCATTTCGAGTTCTCTCACCCTCTTTTACCCCTTGGCACTCTTGCCGATCGTCGATTCGACGTCGCTGGAATGTGGGACCACTTGCGGAGTCCTCTCTCTCTCTCTCTCTCTCTCTCTCTCTCTCTCTCTCTCTCTCTCTATCTGCCTCTTTCTCTCTCTATCTCTCTCTATCTGACTCTCTATCTCTCTCTCTCTCTCTCTATTCCCGGTTTCATTGTTGGCCAGCTACTATATCTCTAGCCGAACCACGCGCGAATTCCAAAGCCGGCAGTACCGGCAGAGATTCGTCGGCCTCGTTTGGCCACCGAACGTATCTAGAGACTCGAAAGCTCGCCACTCATCCACGAGTTCGTCCAAATGTATTCTGTGGTTTTCGACTCGAGCGAGACGCTTCCAATTATTCCCTCTGTACGATATCGCGCGGTTTAACCTTTAACGCCTTTCAACCCCTCGGTCCATTTGCATCCTGCGAAACTCCTTCGAAAGTGGGCTAAATCGAACGCTCTGAATAAATCAAATGACTTGCTCGGTACTTCAAATATTTAAAGAGTCACGAAATTTCCTTGCAAATATTGTTTAATTAAATATCTTTTTTTGTTGGTTTATTAAAGGCATTTGATTTACTCAACAGATGTGTCTTTGAAGTTGATAGGTCTTTAATTTCCGATAATTTAATTCTACTTTCAAATATTCTTACTACGGGATATTTCTATTCCATTTCCAATTAATTTGTAAATCGTGTATAAGGATGTAAAATCAGACTACACAGTTTTCGATATATACATATATAAAATGGTGTTTCTTGTAAAATGACTATAAGCTGACTGTTTCGCTATGTTATGTCCTGGAATAGATCGTTTCTTGTTCCCCTATTGCAATAAATTCGACATATCAGCTTTGCCAATGAGTACCATGTATAAAATATTTATTTATATATACATTTATATCTACAGTTTCAAATCGAGGATACAAATGATATTATCAATGTACTGTACTACTTTATAATAAAGTCCTAATATTCCTTAAATATTGCAATTATAAATTATTATAACAATTAAACTTAATAAATTAATAAATTTCGTGACTTATACACGTTAATTATTAAAACGGGACATATAATATGATTAATAAGAAAATATAAATAGAATCGTTTTCAAGGAGTACGGCGGTCGATTCAAAGTTCGCGCGACTGTGCGTGCACGTGCTCTAACGTACGAAAGATGCGTATTCAAGACGAACGATAAACTTTCGATGCTCGTATCGTCATGCAATAACTGTCGGTTAATTCGCGTGTACCAAAACGTGCAGCATCGCGTACCGTATTATACGATAATTGCCGCCACCGTCTTTGCAGTGTCCTGTTCGAGTAATTTCAGTGCCATCGTTACCATCTTAAAAAATATTTCTGGAAGAAGAGAATATTCATAAAATTTTTATCTGTTTGATAAAGACGATAAAATTATTCAATTCTCGTGAAAAAAAAAAAAAACAAAAAAAAAATTAGCGAGGAGTAAAAAATGACGTAACTTTATTGAACTGTATTAAAAGAGAATATTTGTGTAGCCATAATCTATGCATAATTACGTCAGCGATATAATTTTACAGTGAATCGAAGTGACACCCTCTATCGATAAAACTAATAAAAAGATAGAAAGAAGAAAGCTACAATAGTTACATATGTCATATCATTAAATTATTATTTGACGTTTACGAGAGGCGATAAAAGCAATTCTTGGGTCAAGCTGTGACATAGTTATAAGACTGGATCTCTAAATCGTATCTTAAGAAAATATAGAATCCACGCGATGCTTCCCTGTCTACATTTCTTTCAAAATATATGTAGGTATAATCCCGATAAGAAAATTACTTTTTACGTCCCATAAAAATCACGAATACCGCGTAACTTGGACGTAGAGATAATTCATGCCCGCGTCGAGATCGGACGTCGGAAGGTAAAAGGTTTGGTTTTATATAGGCGCATGCACGAACTCGACGAAGCAAGATATTACTCATACATCGCGCTGAATCCGCTGCTGCTAGTGGAGGTGGTGGTGGTGGTGGTGGTAATGGTGGTGGTAGTAGTGCTTGGATCACGCAATGCCGGCTTTTAGAGAGTCCTAAAGAGTCGTTGATCAGAGGCGAGGTTATCTCTTGTCTCTCTGCGAAAGCCGCTCGAATGAAAGGCACCGACAACGTCCAGCAGCGGGCCATACATCACTCGAGTCTTGTGTAAATAAGCTCTGCTCTGCTCGCGCCTTTCCCTCCTTCTTACGATCTTCTTCTCCCACTCATTCTTCACCAAGCAAGAGAAAGAAAGTGAGACAGAGATCGTCTCTCATCCAGCGGAAGTAGCATAAACCTTCCGTGGCAAACGTTCCTTTCGAAGGTGAACGAGAAAAGTTGTTTGCATTTCGCGAAATAGGAAAAGCCTATCTTTCCATTTCCGCGATATCGTTTCTTCTTTAATCAAGAAGTTTATATCAGCTACGAATATCAATAAAAGGATTCATTGACCGATATGCCAATCAATCAATGAATTATTGATCTGTATTAAAAGAAAAAAAAAAAAACAAAAAGAAAAAAAAAAGAATAATAATAATAATAATAATAAAAATAAAAAAATTATAAGAAGATAAGAATTATCACGAATGATTTACATATCATGGTGTGATGTTAGATTTTGATTAATCGTTCAGATATAAAAATGATCAAACGATTATCTTGATATAGATATTATAAATGAAATGATCTACGAGAAAATTTCTTCTCTTGTTCTCTTTCATCGCTCTTTTTTCCTTTATTGATAAAACCTTCACTCGCGATTAAAGCGAGTGTTTCGTAATTTCCTATTTGCCTTCCGTTATCGCGACTCGAATTACTGACATAAACTCTGGAAGATACAGGAGCGTTGTTTTTGATAGATATTGGATAATACCGCTTGCGACTTTCTTGGAAATATAAGATGACAGGTAAAGATAGATCACATAAAATATGTGTTATAATAGAAAATAATACAAAATGTAATTAAAATCGACCGGAAGGAGATAAAACATTCATTTTATTATGTATACGAGGAAAAACAATGTATTTCAACTTTAAAGAAATATCATCAGTTCTATTTAACAAGAATAGAATCTTCTCTTCGTCGGTATCGTAGAAGAAATCTTTCACACGATCAGGCGGATCAGAGGAGGAAATAAATTTGAAAATTTGTTGACATTGATCTTTCGACGAGATAATCTTTATCTTCTAAAAGAGTCTCGACGTATCTATTGATGGTTAATATCCTTGAAAGCATTGACAATTATGAAGAAAAACGAACGATGTAAATCGGATTCGGATGTGACAAGTAAGCGGACCGTAGTTGTTCGAGATTAAAAGAAAGTATTGAAATTTTATTTCCGTCTAGACTAGAAGGACGAGATTAAAACGTTCTATTCGTCACTGGCGCCGAGATAATCGAATCGGCTGGTCTTGTGCTCGTCGACTCCGATGATTCTCCTTAAAACAAGCACGAGCGATCAAGACGCTCGTGAGAGAGAAAGGATTCCAGCTAGGATTCGACGATAAATACGACGTCATTTTATCGGAGATTATCCCTTTGAATATGACATAATTTCAGTATACGGCATACGCAGCCGCGATATCGCGCGGAGCTTTCAACTTCGTAACGCATTCGACAGCTTTGAGCCGGAAATATATACGGCATTTAAAACCGGCATTAAGTGCCCGTGGGGCACTTATACGACTAACTGCGTCCTGCTCCGAGATGCTTCTCCTCGTGTAGGTATGTATAAGCGCGTGCACCGTCATCGTACATATATTCCAAGCCTGCCATATACGATAAACATCCCTACAATAAAATAGCTATCCGAGTCGGCAGATAAACCGGTAATATGTTTCATGAGTAAATGGCCGGATCCTGATAAACACAAATTATGCGCTTACGCGCAATGTCTTTTCGGTCGTCCAATAAATTAAGGCCATCCCTCCTTCGTCCTTTCCCCTTTTTCCCTTCCTCCCATCGTCTCCTTCTCCTCCCTTCTTCACTAGCCTGTCGAGCTCTCGGTAAAGACCCGAAGTCGAGAGCCTCGAGAGAAATCGAGATAGAGGGGAGGAGGGTGAGAAGAAGAGGGAGAGGGAGATAGAGAGAGAGAGAGAAAGAGAGAGAGAGAGAAAAGGAGAGAGAGAGAGAGATCCGATGCGGAGGGTGTTAGTATAATTATAATTTATTCTTGATTAGCATTAATCCCCACTCCGCTGGCCCCGGCATTAACTTCTCCGTCGCTTTTATTGGTCCATTGGTCCGACGATAACTTACACTTATGATTATTAATGTCGACAGATTTATCGGGCAGCGGTACGAAAATCCGAAACGTAGAATAAAATCGTATATGTATATATGTATGTAATAAAAGACATATGTGCGTGAACGTATACGTATACGTATTCGATTGGGATACGAATTTGAATTCATGGTTAACTTGTTGCCTGCGCGAAAGTTAGAGAAACGAGAAGAAATCGCGAGAAGAAATTTTATGAACGAAACGAAAATATTTTTGACATTGCGTATAAGAGAATATCGAACTACGAAACGTGTAAAACGTGAATGTCAAGTCATTCAATTCTTACTCATTTTCAAAGCATGAACACGATCGTCGATGGTTTTTGCTAAATCGCATGAATATTTATAAATGTTAAGGTATCCTTCGAAAATCAAGTATGTTGGACGGAAACATATATATTTATATTGTATGTAAATTGAACCGAATTAACTTTCGGTAGAATATATCGAACTACTATGAAATTCTATGCTTCTTAATATAAATATAAATTTATACAATTGTTAAATATATATAAATTCTCTCGGATTTTAACGTTAAATCATGTATTCTATCATATACACAATTGTTATTAATTTCTAATATTAAATCTTATTAATAATAATTTCTAATTATATATTGAACAAAAGTAATCAAGGGTAGACGTATTACTTTGTACAATAAAGATCTCTCGAATCTTTCGTCGATTATTCGATATCGATTTTAATAAAATTTTCTTATAACTCTTTATTGTTAAAAAAAAGAATGTAATAAATTTTTAATTATTCGGAAAAATAACTTTGGTTTAAATCGAACGAAGTAATCGACCCTTTACTTTTCGTTCGTACGATATGACGTGAAACTTCGGTAATGATAGGAAGTCCGAACAATCAACGTCATCACCAACCTCATGGATGCTAAAATTTTTGATTGACTCGAGCGACATTATTGATCTGACAACGGATATTGATTACGCCTGAGAAAAAAATATTGTATCGGTATGCGTCAAAACGTCACTGCGCTCGATTAATGGCGTTACCTTTATGATTTGTATTGACGGATAGATACCTATCACCCGAGATGAGTCTCTCTATTAAAAAATATGAAAAACTAGTGAACAGAATAACGGCATTCGTTTCTTCTTACGATTATCAACATTTACATTAATTTTCTTTCTCTCTCTCTCTCTCTCTCTCTCTCTTTGAGACACAATCATGCAAACTGTTTTATTCAAATTCGATTCTCGCAAATCATTACTTAATTTTATAACGTTTTTGTATTTTCAACTGTGCATAAAAAATTTCTCTCATTAAAATATTTTTAATATTTAATAAAATCAGTACCATTTTGAGAGAAATCGAGCGATTCATTTGAAATTATAAATGAGACATATTAATCCATTAAAGTATCTTTTATAGGTTTGTTAGTATCGATTCTTTTTCCTTCAGCCATTTCGTTAATTTTTAATACATTGACGGCCAACGATTCACTGTGAGAAGTATCATATATAACTGGCGACCTTCCGTTAGAAATTGTTATTTTATAAAAATCAAAATAAAAAAAGATTCTAATAAATTGTAATCATTTCCCTTCTTAAATTGAAATAACATTAATAATTGATTTTTACAATCTATATTTCTTCAATTAAATTTCTTCAAATAATTTTATCTCAAATAAATTCATTTAAATAATTTTACCCTATTGATTACCAATGTGTTAATATTAAAATATTTATAACGAAATGCGGGTCATATTGAAAGATTTCGAATGATTAATATGCAATATAGCATAGTAACATTTTCGCAGCGATAAATAAACTAGATATAAAATTTAGTTAGATTTATTTTATTTTAAATCAGCCAATTTGTTTCTATAGTTGACAAAATTTACACACATTTATGGAACATCGTGATTCGTATAGATTCTCAAGCGGAATTGAGAAATTTTATTTCTTTCTAGAATTATAATAAGAGAACGTTTTTCGATGATTGCCTAAGAAAGCATTGATAGTCATAAAATGATCGAAAAGATTATAATTTTAGGATTGGTTATACGTACATGTACACATATGTACGTATAAGTCAAAAGAAAATATATTAAAAAGGAGAAATCGATATCGCTGGCCTTGGCACAAGCTTCGTAAGTTGACGTTAATGGTTTTCAAAATTCTCTTATCGGAGCTATACATTATAGTTAATAGATCATAAGTGCGTGACTAGTGGCTCATGACAAGAAGGAAAAGAGTAATTTCTGAAAGTTGCCGCATTCTAATGTACAATAATTTCAAGTCGCAACTGGTTAAGAAGTATACATAAAAACGTTATATTGTCGTATCTTTATTCCTTGACCTATTAAAAATTTTATATATATATAAAATCTTATAATAATATTGAAAAGAATTTCTCTTTACGTTTTTTCTTAAGGATGGAATTTTCTATTTATTATTTTCCTACTATATGCAACGTTGTACATAAATACGTGTTCTTAAAAATAAATATAACATTGTAACGAACTATTATTTACAATGATTATATATATGAATAGAAATAAAGTCACACATGTTATCTAGAGCATTGCGGCGACTGCATGCAATGATTGTATTTATGGAAATAAACTTCCGTTTAAAATAAATGCAATCGTTACACGCGATCGATGCTTCCTAGAAAATAAATCTTGATCGAAAGCAAATCGTAGCCCATATAATACGTAACTACATACATATACCAACTTCGTAGCTATATCCGCAATCCTCCAGCCGCAAAGCTTCATCCCTCTCAAGGAGAAACGACATTAACCACTTTTATCCATTTAAACAAAATGTCAAAGTGCCAGATGATAATGCTCCGAAGATAAATCAAGCATGCTGAAAAGATGACGGTGATAAATGTAAACACGTCTGCCAGGCGGCCCGGGAGATAGTTACCGAGATACACGACAGGTCGTGACTGATGGCGATGTCGTGAGATGTGGTATCATAATAATTCATAAAGGACGAGGCCAGAGGCTTAATCGTTGATTAATGAAAGAACAGACTTGTCTCGATCTCTTCGCTTTCCTTTTTCGTTCGACTTCTCTTCTTCTTCTTCTTCTTCTTCTTCTTCTTCTTCTATTTCTTATTCGTGTTCTTCATCTTCTCTTTCTTCCCTTGGAGCCTTTTCTTCATCCTCATCTTCCTCTTTCTTCGGTTCTTTCCTTCTCTTCTTTGGTACATACATACTTGTAAACACCAACAGAGCAGGACAAGTAATCCGACATGTGTTTGTTCGAGCGATAGACCGAATTAATGCCGCGACGTGCACGTTGAGCCGTTGAGTCCATAATTCACCGACAAAATCCAGGGCCGTACGTAAAGAAGTCTCTCGACTACAGGACACGAGATACTCCGTTCGGTAGATCATTACCAAATGATCATTACCAAAGGATCATAATGAAATGATCATATCCCAAAGGAAAAAAAAAAAAAAAAAAAAAAAAAAAAAAAAAAAAAAGAGAAAAAGAAAGCAGATGAGATTTAAAACCTATCGATTCGATTAAATTGGTTTTTAATTCGTTTTTTTTTTTTTATGTAAGTATTAATACACACTTTATATAGAAAGCACTCTTATACCTACGCAAGTACTCGAAACTCATTATCGGCTAGATCGAATGGAATATGCAGCTACCACAAAACACTTAACGGAGGCCTTACTTATAATCTACATACGCGTCGAGTATTTCAAAACTGCCTTTTAACGATATACCTCATCTCGACGGTTACGTCGAACGAGACGTATAATGAAGGAAGATGTATGGTAACGATCATTACGAGAGATATATTTAACGAGCGGAGTCGATTTGCTTAAACGACTATACTTAAAAAAAAAAAGAATAAAAATAAAAAATAAAAAAAAATAAAAAAAGAAAAAAGAAAAAAGACAAAAGGAAACTACTTACTAATTATTCGTTTCGAGTTCGTATTCGTCGCATTATAATTTGAATTAATATTTATTTACTGATTTATCGTAGAATTCATGGCTCTGGACGTGCCTCTACATATTCATGGTTATCGAACTGACGGGAAAGATATGCGGGCGTCGGGCCACGCATAAGTCGCGTGCGGCGATTGTCGGCATCAGGGTGTTAAATTTGAAGTGACATTAATCTGACCGATGATATAGACGCTTTCGCTGGAACGACATCGAGTAATTCAACCGTTGGACATTTTCTTTTTTTTTCTTCTTTTTTTTTTTTCTTCGTGCAAGTACAGCTGTCTTTAATGCTAACGGTACGTTTCTTTAACGTCGGCCATCTTCTATTCAACCGGTAGATCGATTGATCTTTTTCCATAACGTTTAACGCCATTTAGATATACGTACTTTATTTCGTGTAATATGTTAAAACGACGAGGCGACAAAATCTATCGAGAACCATTCAATTTCTGAATAGAACGTCGGTTCAATAGATTCAATATATATGTATACGTATGTATATACTAGATATACATAAGTATAGGAATATATCGTTTATATTATATATATATATACGTACGTACGTATATCGAGTGCGATTCAACATCGGGATTTACTGGCAGGAAAGTAGATAACGGTCTTACCGGCTGTTTCACGTTTGGCGTATTCCACTGCCATCTAAAGATACTTTCTATCAACTCGTAATCGAACCTTTAAAATTGTTCAAAATACTTTTTGAGAGTTTAATTAAAGTGAACAAGTGCAGATTTTCGATTTATCAAAAGAAAATTAATTGACTACGTTATGAGACATAAAATGGATTGATAGGAAGAAGAGAAAATGAATTATCGTTCGTTTCCTAATGAATAACTCGAAGAAATTTTATGAAAGCATTTCCTATTCATTAAATAATAAATAAATTAATCGGCATATGTTTTATGATATTCCTAGTAGATAATCATTTTCACGTGTAACATTGTTACTTTTTCTTACATACTTCTAAGAAACAAAAACTGACAAAGTTTTTACAAAACGATATCCTTTTTTCTCGATGAATAAGCATACTGTTGACTGAAGTTAAGTTACTAAAGAAAAAGTTTGAATATCTCTGTAATTTCCATTTCGAAGAAACGTCAGAGTCAGAACTTCGTAATATATATAATGTACCTTAACATTTACGAACAGTTGGCTTTCGTGGACGTGCACTTTTTTCCAATCATCTGTAATAATGACGATCGTAAAAATAACTTCTTGGACGTGTCATTCGAAATTCATAACGTGATAACGTAATGTTCGTTGCGAATGTCGAACTAAAATACCCGTCAGCTATCGTTAAGCATTCGTTCACATCGATTTTAACGAAAAACGAACCACCTCCTGAATAAACGATACTTTTAACGCGTTACGTTTAATCCTTTGATTCGTATAAATGCGTATGATATAGAGATTGAATTCATTCGGCTTATTTGAATTTACTTTTATTTTTTTTCTGTGAGTTCATTCTATCTGATATTGATTACTTTTATATATAACATTGCAGATTTTATATAAATTTATAGCCTTTACATTGAATAATAAGGAAAAAAAAAAAAAAAAAAAAAAAAAAAAAAAAAAAATAAATAAATAAATAAAATAAAAAATGACTGAGATTAAATTCTCTAAAATGGCAAAAGTAAAAAATAATATACTGTTTGTTACAATGTATATATTTGTGAATAGTATTTTTAGGTCATGCTCGGTGAATACTAGAAAATATATTAGACAGCTAGCATTTAATATATTAGACAGCTAGTTATTGCCGTAAAAGATTTCTTACGGCGATTTAATCTCTAGATCTCTACTGTAACGTGTTCTGTTGTATTTGACGTTGTTTCATATGGTTAATAATCATGTTCATGAGTTCGACGATTTGAAACTAATCTTTTGCGAAATCTATTATGCAAAACTACAACTAATTATGAATTAATGATAAACAGCAAAAACACACTATGTAGAATATTCAACGAAAGATAATGCATATCAGTGTTAATATCGAATATAAACCAAATTTTATCAATTGCACAACTATACATCACAATATATCTATGTGATTGTACTAATGGAAATAGGACAGTAAATTGCTGTTCTCACCTAGGTGCAATTATCTATTATTTATTGGATAAGCGTTATAAATAAAAAAGTTATTAAACCATTTGAAATATTAATTTACTTACTTGATTCATCTGGTATAATGACTTTTATCGATGAAAATTAGCACGATGAAGATTAATTTATCAACTTTTATTTAATTTAGGTCCGTAATATTATAATAAGATAATTTAAGAATATTATCTCGTTTAATACGTCTCTTTTAAACTACAAGGTGATTCAAAATAACTGGTAAAATATATATATATATATATATATATATATATATATATATATATATATATGAATTACCAACAAATTTTATTTTATTTTTATTTTTTTATTAATTAATAATATAATTGTAAAATTATATTTTACATGTTCAAAATGATTACCTTTATATTTAATACAAATTTCAAGACATTTTAGAAATTCTTAAATCATGCTCGCATATTCTTCCAGTATTATTTTACGTCGAGTTTTATCCTAAATATTTTTAAGTTTAACATTTCAAAAAAGATAGTGTTGTTTATATATATATATATATATATATATATATATATATATACATATAAAAAAATATTATAGCAATTATTAGTAAACTAATAATATTTCAAATAATATTTTAAATATACTTTTATGAACATATTTGAGTATTAGGTGTTTTACTTTATTTGAGCATGAAAAACTTTATAAATACATAAAATCAAATAGAACTTATATTTTATTTAAAAAACCTTGTGTTCAAAAACTATTTATTATTTATTATTATTATTAAATATACTAGCTCATATTTGAATATTTATTTTGAATTTAGAATCTACAATTTTTAAATATCTTTTTATTTATTTTTTTTTTTCTACATTAATACATCAATAATATTTTCCCCTTAAAAATACGATGCAAAATATGCTATATTTTATGAGATATTTTTTTCACGAAATTGTATAATAAACATCCAACTTCTCCGCTAACTTCGAAAAACGAAATTGCACGTAATTTTACGTCCTATTAATTTTAATAATATAATTCTACTATATATACAATATAAGATACTATCCTGAGCTAACATAAATAAACTGGCAACCTTGACGGAAATCAAGAAAAAAGGTACAAAAAGAAATATATGACTAGAGAGAAAATTCCTCAGAGAATTTACTCATGGTTTCGCTCATCAACTGTCTACAAGAAAAATTACAACATAAAGGCTGTACCAATACGAACCTTGTCCTTGACAAAATAAGCACCAAAGGGACTTTAATTGTTTTACTTTCTACTTTGGAAATTTTATAATGGCTTCAGAACACTCATCTGTTCCATAAATCAATCCGTAGTGCACAAAATCATGTTTTCATTAAAATTGCTACGGATTAACAAAGTACAATTGTAAAATTATTTTAAAAAGATAATAACAAAATTATTACATGTATTGTAATTAAAAATCGTAAAACTAATAATTGCAAAATTTAAAGATTTATTCGATGAAGCTTACAAAATATAAAGTCATTATTAATATGGACTTTAGAGTTTATGTGCATGTGCGTATGTATATATATATGTATGCTATATAATAATATATGCTACATGAATCAAATATGTATCATATATAACTACGTGAATCAAATATCATCAAAAATTTGATTGATCATTGATTAATGACTTATGAATTACATCACAACATATAAAAGAAGGACCAATATCATGAAAATAATAACCGAAAATTCAAGAACAAATATAACGTAATACTTTCAGAATATAAAATGAAAATTATTAATGGGGAATAATTGAAAGTAGATGAGCTATCACAGTACTGACGAATATGCAGATAAATTTAATTACGTACGAACATGATTTCATTTCAATAAATGGCTATGTCATTAGTTATAACCCATTAATTGCAAACTTTAATTAATTTTGAAAAATATTTCAGCAAGATTTCCTTCTATTCTTAATCTCATTCTATATCTTAAAAAAAAAAAAAAAAGAGAATCAATGAAAAAGTTTGGCCGAATAAAATTTCATAATGTAATATCTCATTCATAAGTCCGATAAATTGATAGTAGGTAACGAAATGCGATTTCGCAAAGAGCTTAACGAGCTTTAGTTCGTGTCGCATGTTGTTCGACCGCGTGAAACACCGCCACCATCGAAGTTTGCTCGTGTAGCAGAAAGGGGAGCCAAGGAAAGTGAGAGATAGAGTACGAGAAGTGGGTAAACGAGAAAGAAAAAGAGATAGATAGATAGAGAGAGAAAGAGAGAAAGAGAGAGAGAGAGAGAGAGAGACAAAGAGAAAAGCAGAGGGAGAGAAAGTAGAAAAAAAGCAAGGAGTAAAACGCAGGGCTGCGTGCCTGCCGGTAATCACGCGCCGCGGATAAAGTTATTCCGGGGTATAAATAACCGACATGTCTGGAATAAGGCATTAATTTATGTTATTTATCGCCCATTACGTAGTAAAGAAACATTCGCATGGGAAATAATGTATCATTCTCAACGCGCGTCCGCGGCAAACTCCGAGAATCTAGAATGATTCGGAATGCCAATGAACGAACGTTAGTACGTAAGTAAGCGTAACGCACATCACGAAAAGGAATAAAGTCCCTGGGCCTTGCTTTACGCTTCATACGAACGTTCCAAGCATCGGTCTTGGTCTTACGTTTATCCTGGTGTTGCTCTCTTTTTCTTATACATTCGTTTCTTTTCCGTTTACCCGATAACACGACAGCGTGTCACGATCAAGTCAAAAGATTTGCAATTTGTCTATTTCAACTACAAATGCACGTCTTTCCGAGACAAGGAAAAAGAAGGACGTGCGATTGGTCTTGATCGTGTACGTGCTCGTACATTAAAGTTCAAATACTTTAGTTATTTGATTTATATAAATAACGAATCTCCCATGATAAATCGCTGATTAATTTTATTTCAAGATAACGAATATTATCGTTAGTGAATTTTATAGCCCATTGTTATAATACATTCGTTCTCATTCGTCAGCAAAATAATTTAAACGAGACAAAAGGCTCGAGTGCGTTTCTCGTATGTGGTAGGTCACACACACTGCTCGTATTTTCTGCCGTCAGTATTTTGGTTATTCCATAAATTTCGAGTTGCCAGTCACGAGAGTCGTACGTCACGTCAACTTTAAAAGGGAGATGTCGCAATACTCGTAAGTTTCTTGTTGCTAAAAGAAAGCAAAAGAGCAGGACGAAACTACTCCTCCTTCTTCTCTCTCTCTCTCTCTCTCTCTCTCTCTTTCTCTCTCTGTCTTTCTCATTCTTCTCTTTTCTGCGTGCCCGTTATACATGCATATATGTATACCTACAAGTAAGTAGGGACCTTAGTAAATACATGTACGGCCTAAAAACGTTCAATCTTGATTGGAGTGGTGCATATGCGGCCCGTAATTTGACAGAACGGTGCACGTAAAAGCGATATCACTATCGTTATGCAACAGAATTGTTGAGGTAGAAGCCAACGATCGATGATACCAACTTTGCCATTGGAATTATAAAACGAATACGACGTTTCAAATAATTTCAAACAGCTTTGCTTGAAAATTTTGACACACAACGCTTATATTTTCTTCTTTGTTTGAAAAAGAGAAAATGAAAATGATCTATTGTATTTACTAGGTTATACACCTATAGGAACTTTATAGTAGCCGTTAATACGACGCAATTTTAATTCATGATGATCAATCATGTTCTTTAAAATATATTCGACCAATATGGAGAAATAAAATAAAAATGCGAAAGCGAAAAAGATTAATTAATTGAATCGCTTGATAATCACTCGTTTAGATCGATGGAACAACAGCATCCATCAAATAGTAGGTAATTCCCGATATTGCGACCAGTTCTCTTAGAGAAAGCGCTCGATGTCTCCTCCTCCTTCGCAGAATCTACGCGGAGCACGTGAGTAAAACGTGCGGTGGACATAATACAATAAATTACAATATCAAGCTTGGTATAATAGGGGAAGATAGTCGGTAATTTCTCGAAATGCCATGGCCTTCCTCCGAAAGGTAAGAAAAACACGGGCCATTAATTCTTTCCTCCTCTTTCTCTCTTTCTCATTTCTTTGCTTGCTTGTAGTAGCGAACAGCAGCAGTCTTGTGTACACGCTTGGTAAAAGACAAAACGAATATCGCATATATATATATATATATATATATATATATATATATATATATTGTGTACATTGTGTGACATTGTGTGTATGTACGACGACAGGAAAAGAACTAACGATGTCTAAAAGGGATAGAAGAAAAAGAATGAAAGAATAGGAGAAGAAAAGGGATACATTGAAGGAAGTTCAGAAACGCTATATCGGAAAGCGAAGACTACCGCATTCCGGTTTAGAGCTTGCTATTAATCTCATCACGTTTATTCGTCTTTGACGCGGCTGAAACATCGGCATTGCCGCTAAAATACGCCGACCACTTCTTAGACGCGTTTTTCGAGGTCTTTACGGGCTCTCTCGACGACTGACTCGATGCCGGCCGAAGCGACGACGAGTAGTGGTGGTGCGTCGAGGTAGAAGCGCGCGATATCGTCGAGCTAATTGCATGTCGGGAGCACAATTTACAGGCGCGAACCTGTCGTCCTCTCCTGTGAGAGTTCTCCTTTCTCGACATCATGGTGCGGGAAAGTTTACAGGCCTGTCGCCCCGTAGGGACCCGTCCCTCCTTTTTTCTCTCTCTTTCTCTTTCTCTCTCTCTCTCTCTCTCTCTCTCTGTCTCTTTTTCCGCCCCTCCCTTTCTCTCTCCCTCCCTCTCTCTCTCTCTCTCTCTTTGTATCTCTTTCTTTCTTTCTCTCACACGTACTCTCTTTAACGCGGGTGAGACCGATCTCTCTTTTTCTCCTTTACACTCTGCCTTCTCTCCCCTTGTTGGTACATCGATTCGTTTGTCAAGTAACTTTCGAGCTCGGGTGTAAGCCAATATTTCAGGAGAAGCGGAACCAAGATTGAGGCTAGGAAGCAATGGGGAGGCTGCTGACCGCAGAGAAGATAAATTTGTTCCGCAATTGAGACGGGCGTGCCGCAGTAAATCTTGTCTAGGAGGTAGCTCTTCTTTCCCGGCACACAGGTATAAAACTATAAATTGAGAAGAGTGTGTGAAAGAATAAGAGAGAAAGATAGAGAGAGAGAGAGAGAAAGAGAGAGAAAGAGAGAGAGAGAGAGAGAGAGAGAGAGAGAAAGAGAGTTCGAAGAAGAGACATCTACTTGACATTGAGACCAACCGCAAGTAGTTACATTGCAAAAGAGAACAATTTTCATCGTCTTATCAGATGAAGGTTACTTCATTCATATTTTGTTTGACAAACGAAAAAATTTTATGACTACATCGATGTCTGTCCTCTCTTCAGTCTTGTTATTTATTTTATTCCATGTAATAAAACTGTAAATGTAAAAGTACGACGATTACACGAGGCACTTAAAATAAATGTTTATAGTAAAAATAAATAATAGTAATCTTTTCCGAAGGTAATATTTGTATATATCATTAAAATATTTCTATTTGGGTTCAAGATAAACATAATTTAGGAGCTATCTTAAGAGAACATTGAAATTGGCCAAATATTAGAAAAAACTATGATGTCCGACCGTGTGTTTCTCGCGTCGTGTCGAGAAACGATATTAGTCTTTCAACGAGATAATCTTTTGTCGAAAAAAAAAAAGGGGAGTAAAAATAAGTACAAGGAAAAAGGAACATTTTGTTGTCGCATTATAGCTTTCTTTTGAGTACCGTTCCCGTGCTTACAAGTTTCAAAGAAAGAAGCAGGTAGAGGAAGGGCAAATCACCAGCGACTTTTACAACCGGTCTGGTATAGAAAGAGAAAAGGTAGGGTAGTTATTATCGAAAGCGTCGACTCTCTAGCAGCAAGAGATGCAATTTATAAAGTGGTTTCTCATAGCGTCCTCTGCGTAAAACCGAGAGCACCGAACGTTGCTCCGAACAAAGAGAAAACTGCCGAAGGGAAGCCGAGTACTTAAAGTGTTTAGACAAGCTGTCATCCAACGACAATGGAAAAATGAAAGGGTTTATGCTAGGCAATAAATATATCCGCGAATATAACGCGACCAACCTTGTGATGTATACTTTTACTAGAACCAAAATATTCCTCTTTCTCAACCTCAACATTTTCCAAAAGCCCATTCCTATCTACAAATAGATAAAAGCCATACACTATTTCTATTTAATCCATCGTGTTCTGTTTTTAATACTTTCTATATGTTTATTAAATGTATAATATTTGATAAACGAAATATTTACAAAATATAGTGGATAAAAATTTTCTTTTGTCTATCGTTATATCGAATATAGATAGAACTATATAATTATACAACCATACTGTTGAATATGTAAATATCGATAGTAAGTTGTTAATGTAGAATTTAATGTTTTCATACTGCTATTGATTATCGATTTTTAACCGGCCAATTTCAAATTTCTACCCTTAATGTAAAAACATTAGTATTTATCATACTATAATCCTATTTGACGATACGATATTTACAACTCTAATATTATATAATTATTGTAACATGCCTTTATTACGTTATTTCTCTTATATTATGTCAGATCTTTTGTTATTTTTTAACTAATGATCGAATTAGAATCTAATAATAATGAACAATCATATTGTACGCACTCTTGTTAGCAAATTGATGATGATAATCACGAATAAATGATTATCAAGACAAAATACATCAAATAAAGATCTTATTTAATAAAATAAAGAAAGAAAAACTCAATTAAGACTATTCATTACTTTTGACTTCATAATGGTTTACCTCAACAATAAGTACAAGTTTAATATTTGACCAAATTTGATGTACAAAGTCTCATTTTATAGATGAAGAGTTAAGCTATTACATTACTCGAACGAATTGTTGAAGAACCTTTATCTTGTTAAAAAAAAATCGTGTCAAAAAATGACGTCTCTTTTGAGAATAATTCACATATAAAAATAAAGTCTATCTATAGAAGAAGAATATAATTTATATTTTAATTAACATTTAAATTAATTCCTTATACAATATAAATCTAATAACTATCATACCTTTATAAATTAATTTTACTCATACGAGTCCTGTCATCGAAACGTCTTAGATTAAAATATCAATACCTTCGACAATTTTATAATTATTCAAACAATATGCGGAGTTGATTAAACTAATATTTAAACGATAATACATTCACTTAAACGTTAAAAAGATGAAAACTCGCGAAAAACTTAAAATAATTTTAATTTAAAATGTCAATACTTAAAAATGTATATGATCTTTGATTAGTTGACCTTACGTAATATAAATGTAAATTTTTATTAACTTTGACAGTTACCGAATTAATGTTGTTTTGTATTCGAACAAATAAACATCGACACTATCTCTTTCTAAATGCGGAAACTTATAATTTATGATTTTCGATAATTTTCTAATTATTTAAACAGTTTTTAATGTAACGAAGTTAGTAAACTAATATGTAAACAATAGTATATTCACTTAGATATTACAAAAATCGTAACTTAAAATAATTTTAATTTAAAATTTCAATATTTAAAAATTTACATTCCGCAATTGTTAAACACTTTTTATATTAATATAAATACGATCTTTTTATTGACTTTAGAACATCATTTTGCAACTGCACGCGAAATAATGATGTAATCGAATGTGTTTGTATCGCAAGATTAAAAATATAGCGAAGTAGAATCAGTGTTTGTTCGTTCTCGTGTAGCGATTTAAACAATAAGTGAATTTGCATCGGCTACGTGCAATGCAGTTGTTAGAATCAGTGTTTGCTCGCAAAGTGTTTTACACTTTCAACAGTTGCACAGACTGTATTTATAAAAAACAGTAGAGTTTTGCGAAGTAAGTTCAGTGACCTTACGTTAATAAATAACTACCGCGAATTAGAGTCAATTCATCAGTGAAGATCTCAATCAACGTCATTGTCGATCTATCTCATTTTCAATCACCTGCAAATCATCCATCCTCAATTTCAATCTAAATCACAGAGGATAATTTTTTAATTTATTTATTAAATCAGGATAGAATCTTCTTGTTCAAACACGTTTATAATTATGTCAAATTTTAAATATTTTAATACATTTTTAAATATTTTTCTCTCGCAAAAATAGTAAAGAATCGATATCCATGACTTTTAATAAGTAATGAATAAAAAGATATTCGTGATGGATAGTCTTTGGATTATAAACGAAATTCTATGATTTGTTTTCTAATAATTAAAGTAAACCATTTTAAGAAGGAACGTCTTAAGATTTTTTATTACATTTTTAAATAAAAACTAATCAATTTTGTTGGTAAAATAAAAGTTCCGATAGAATTATTGCTTTTAGAATGAAAAATGTTGAGTAGAATTATTGCTTTTGAAAGAGAAAAGTCGAGTAGAATCATCGATAAAAAACAAATAGATTTTTAGAATCATAGTTCGTAAGCTCTAGAATAAATTAATTAATTTTTAGCATAAGATTTTCAACAGTTAATATACTAATTCTTGTATTTTTTCCTATATTGTTTCGATTTTTTTTTTCAGGATTGTATTAAAATTTCGTTAGATTTATCAATTCTCTTAGACATATTGGAATAAGAGACAGTTTTAGTTCTTTGGCATTAATGATAATTAATCAAATAGTTTATGGAAGAGGCTAGAGTAAGGAAGAGGCTATATACCAAAGAGGCCCCCCATTAACTATGGCTCAAGAGGATAACTATTAAGGTATTAAGATATTTTCGAAGATTCCTTAGAATTTTTCGATGGCTCTTAGTAATATTTTAATTTTATCATATTGTCACTTAAAATAATCTTATAGTAATGGGTGTAGAGGTGTAGATTTAAAAAACTGAAACGACATAATATTCCGTCTCCAATCTCACATTGCCACAGTTTTATCATTAAATTCGAGTAGTACATTTTTTACTTTTTTTATTTTCCAAAATTCAATAAAATTCAAAATTTTATTTTAATACAATCAAGTTCTATATTAAAGTCATAGCTATGAAACGTATAATCGCAATTGTTATGAAATGCATTATAAAGTATAACTATGAAACATATAAGGTATGGACTACTGAAAGTGGTTGAAATTGAATTAAGTTGTACATGAAAATGAAACAAGTACAAAAAGAAATGTGCCAAGGTCCCACTTTGCCACGTAAATAAAATTATTTAATATTTTATTTTTGTTATTAAATTCGAGTCATACATTGTTTACTTTTTTCTTTTTTCTTTAAAGTTGAATTAAATTAAATTCATACTTTTATCTTTCATAAGTAGTATATTTTAAGTTAATATATTTTTCATTTTTATAAAATTAAGTTCAATTAAAGTCATAGTAACGAAACGTACGATATGATTATTGTAGAGACCACTGAAACTGAATAAAGGTCCACATGGAACTGAAAAAACACACTAAAATGTGTGCCAAGTTCAACCTTTGCCACGCGTTACGGAAAAAGAATATTTGTTTAGATTAGGGTCGAAAATTTTTCATTTTCTTTTTCTCTTATAAATTTAAATTGAAATAAATTGAGAATTTTTTTTTCATAAGTAATATACACTCTTTCCTTATTTTTTTTCTTTTCTAAAAAATCAAATTCTATTAGAGTCATTAAATTAAGACTTTTTAAAATGACGAAACGAATAGCAGTAACGTCCACATGGTGATACCTGGAAAGACAGTACTTGCAACATATTTTATGATATTTTCCAAAATCGTTTCTTTCTAATTTCTTTCTAATTCTAACGAAACATTAAAGTACTTACATTTTATATCGCTATTAATACTTTCAATAGATAAATGATTAAGTAGAATTCTAAAATAATTTTTTAGAGAAGCGCACCGAAAACTTTTCTATCACACTTATGATCGCCATTATTCCTATTTATTATTATTTCCATATGGGACTCATAGATTGAGCCCATGGGACCTTTGGTGGGGCTGTTATCTCAGCATCATATAGAGCTCTTAAGTCGGAGGTTTATTTCAGCAAGGAACAACGAGCTTAATTTCATTCAATTTTGATTCTAATTTTGCATGATGGAATGATGTTGGTTCGAAATGTCCATCTCTCGTTCTGAATTCCATCCTATTCGTACATTTGCGCATTCCAGTTTTCTTTTATTCTTTTTCTCTTCTTCTCTTCTTCTTCTCTTTCCTATAAAATTTCTTATGTCACTATTCTTTTCTATTTTCTTTTTCCCCTTTTTCTGCAGACTGTATCATTGAGGGCAGAATCATCGAGGAAAGAACGACCATCGAAGAAAAGATAACCATTGAGGGAAGGACCATCGAGTTGGACCCTTGGGATGGGCCTTTGGGATAGGCCCTTAGGATAGGCCCTTGGGAAAGACCCTTGGGATAGGCCCTTAAGATGGGGCCTTGAGCGGATATCCTTCTTTCAGTAGGAAAAAATCGAGCTCGATTTAGGTAGTCTGTTTTTAGTAGGATGGAACGATATTTAATATGTCCATTTCTTATTCTAAGTTCCATCGTTGTCACGTGTACGCATGTCTCGTCTTCTTTTTTCTCTTTCTCTTTTTTCTGCTTCTTTTTCTTTTCTCCACCCTGAATCATCAAGGGAAAAATTCATTTACGATCGAATGAGTCAGATGTATCGTCGAATGGCTCACTTCATTATCGATCTTTACGCGAAAATACGAGAAGGCTAAGGAGAACTCTTGCGCGAATATCGACGGGCATAAACGTGGGTGTTCGCGGGCATGATTAAAAGTCCTACCGAGGATTTCGTTTTATTTGCTCGAAAGTTCGATTAGATTATCTCGTAAATGTGGATTAAAAGTAGAGTCATCATTAGTCCATGGACCTCCAGCTGCAGCAACTTCCTGCACCTCAACCTCACCTGTGGTGAGACCTAGATTGGTATTACTTGCTATATATCGAAATCTATATCTAGATTATATAACGCAAGTACTATCGGACGTAATACTTGCACAATTATTTTCGAGTTTGCACTATATTTTCGAGTTTATATCGCTGCATATATTTTCGAATTTTCTAAAATGTTTACTTCTTGATTATAGATACTTGAACATAATATACCTCAATTGAACATAGATAATTATATTTTAATAAATAGTTAAATTAAATAGTATGATAAAATAATTTCTTCTTTGATAAACGTATGGAAAAATTTTAATTTCTTTAGTTAAATCTCTTCTAGATTGACTGTAATATCTTCCTAAAATTTAAATGCATTAGTTTAAATTTTTATATAAGAGAACATAAAACCTTTCAATTATGTGAAATATAGGATAATCTTTTGTTAGTTTTTTGATTAAATAAATAGATTTCTCTATATAGTATTGATTTTTTTTATTTCCTTTGGAAAGGTAATGAACGATATCGATTTTTATATTAATTTTTAAAGATTAATAATATATAAATGAAGTCACCATCAGTCCTTGGATCTCCATAAACAGCAAAACTCAAAAGTAAGACTCATGTCGATATTATTAGCGAAATATAGAAGTATAATCGATGAGTGTACTAACAGGTGAACAGCTGCATATTTTAGTGCAATTTCAAAATCATTTCAATTTAATTCTGACTATACATTAAAGTACTAATACTTTATATTGCTAATAATACTTCAACAGATAAATAGATTATATGTAATGTAAAATTCTAAAATAATTTCTTGGGGAAACCGATTGAAAATTTTTAATTTCTTTATTATTCTCATTCAATCTTATTTCTTTTTATATTTACTCTTATTTCCACTATTATACTTATTTTTACCCATTACATTCGCATATTTAAGAAATCAATATATGCATCAACGATTTTCTTTCTACTTTGTTGTCACTATTATCTTTTATATGTTATATTTTATTTCTTATATTTTCCATTGCAAGTAATATCGGTCTAATAGCTATTTAAATATGCTTAATTACTTGTCGTAAGTAATTAATAAGAAGCAAAAAATATTAATGTTTGTACAATTAACAAACATTCTTCAATTAAACCATCTTCAAAAAAGTATAATCAGACGTATGAATTTTTCTTACCTTTGTCATATGTATTAATCTTTTTTACTACATACAAAAAAATTTCTATCAAACACTAATTCAGTCCTATGTACGCAATAGTAGTATAAGCTACTTACACAAGCTTTATACACCGATGCAATAGGCATATAGTGTAAATAGTGTTACCCTATGGCGCTTGTAGTTCATATTTTATCCGTATCTGTCGCTGAAGTCACATACGCTACAAACGAGAGGTGGTGAACACCCTTAACTAAATGGTTATCGAGTATCTCATATGTAATACGACTTCAATGATGATGATCGTACAATGGACATATAACTGATATGAGGGATCTTTGTCCAAATAAACACAAGTAATTGAGTGACAGCTTGTCCATATTCATTTAAAATTTAAATGAAGGCATAGAGAAATACAAAATCGCAGAAAGGAAGATAAAAAGAAAGA